>NC_139627.1:27097603-27540103 GCF_964638095.1 Poromitra crassiceps | reverse complement strand
CGTTTGTTTGTGGTTTCCCCACTTGCGCTGCTGACGGTGTTATTGATAATGAAGTAGCCTACGCCTCCTCATGTTCATTCAGGGATACTATGATGACAGTGGTTTGGGGCCCCCACTCTAAGATGCCCCAAAAGGCCCAGAAGCGGCCTTGGCCCGCCGCGGTCCCTCTCTCTCTCACCCCATATGTGACAGGCAGACGAGGCAGGGATGTAAAGCATTCCTCATTTCTCAGCACATAAACGCGGTGGTAAAAAGTTTTTGAAGGATTTCCTGGTCGAGGTGTATGCTTGTTGTAGGCTACATGCTTTGCAGTATAGCGTTAGTTTTCCGTCCCGTTCAAAGAAGGGGTACCTCGATGACTTCACAAATAATTTCCTCGTCCTTCCTCGTTCTGTGCGGGTGGACGCGGTTCTTGTTCATTAAATTATCATCTTGCAGCTCGATTTGTGATGTCAATGCTGACGCAAGGTTAGCGACAGCGTTATTAGTCGGGGCTTGCCTTGGACCCAGTCAGACTTCATCTGCTTTTGACATCTTCACGGTGCGTCTTGCAGCCGCTGTGATTGTGTGCGAGCAGCCACCTGTCCGAGTCAGTACTCGTTAAACACACCGCACGTGCAGCATGCATCACGTAGGTTCCGACTGGTAATTAGTAACATCGTTCCGATTGTAACAGCAATAAAATGTCACATATATGTCACTCACAACTTTAAAACATATTTATTTGGTGTATATTTTGCTGTTTGCTGCTGTACATATTTTTTTGCATGTTAAAACGTGGGAAATGGTTGCCCTTTTTTGGGGGGGGTTGTCCGGGACAACCGGGCATCCGTTAATGTCGAGCCCTGCTGTATAGACTGTATTATCAGAGAACGGTGAGTCTATGCTGTAATCCACTGTTTGTATGGAAAGTCATGTTGGATTGTGCTTGTGGATTCGTCTTGTTGTATTACAGATGTTCTGGGAGGATACAATGGGACCATCTTTGCCTATGGCCAGACATCATCAGGGAAGACCCACACCATGGAGGTCAGTGTGATAATCTCTTCTGCTTTAGAATAATGCCATTCTTGAGCCTTTAAGTAATAATCTCTGTAATGTTTTTCATATAGATACATTTCTCCCAATTGGCCATAAAATGACTGAACAGTATAATCCAATCAGACTAACAGCTGAACAACCAATTAGATGATTCCTCATATGAAAAAGGATTGTGCAACAAACCTCCATTGTTTTACCTTATCATTTTCAATTAATTGTGTACAAGTATAATAATAAACACTAAACAATACAATAGAAAATACTTGACTTCCCCCGCCATCCCTAGACTAGGGCGCACCTAGGCACTAGCCTGGTGTTTAAAATAATTATAGCCTACAACTGCTACAATTGTGGATGAATGATGTGTATGTTTTTTATCCTGACATTGATTACATTTGGAGGGCTTATGCATCTGGTTAGTGGTTACTGACTGGCCCAATCAACAAACGCACCTATTGTCCTTTCATTGTTCAGACAAAAGTGTCTCCCAGCTTTAGCTCAGAACTGGGTTCAGTTCAACAGCCCACCAAAACACACTCCCTAACATGCCGCTTCTCAGACACATGATTGCTGTGGGAGAAACAGCTCAGCCCCAGGGTGCACGGCGGTGATAGACAATAACACGTTTACTGCAGAGTCCATAACATTTTATTGAATTTATCTAGCTTAGGGGGACTCCAGCCAAGGAAATGGGAATGGGGGCTCCTGCACTGAATTAATAATGTCTATACAAGGCACTAAAAATTAAATATCCTCGAGGTGCTAATGCTGTGCAGTATATTTCAGATATGATTATGAAATATAAATGATTCAGAATACTAATGTCAGGAATAAATTCAGATGTCTTCCATCATGCCATATTGTTGATTTTCAACCTATTCACGAGTTTCCTGGTGAGACAGTGGGCGCTTCCATGACACCCTCCCTCCCTGTTTCCAGCTGCCGGTTGCCTGTTTCCGCCCAGGACCGTTCATAGCGAAAGAGACTGAAAATAATCATAATATAATTGTTGTGACTTTGCACCTACCTATGTCTTGTAATGGAGCCCCCAGCACAATAATTTCACATGTGCATAATTGTACAACGGATGGAGTGACAATATCTTGAATCTTGAAAGAGAGAGACCGCTAAAGCTACATTCAATGACCAAAATAAGAGTTCCAGTTTGGACGTTTAGCCTTCAAAACAAAAGCGGCCGCTATGCAACCACATACTATTTTTAGCCATTTTGGCTAAAATAAGCCCATACAGTACCAGTGAATTGACATTCACCTCGTTTTAGTAAAATATCGCCGCTATGCAACCACACAACGTTACTATTTTTAGTCATTTTGGATAAAATAAGCCAAACGTTCCCACTCTTTGACAGCGGCGGGCGCACCTCCTTGCTAGTGAACATTTTTTAAACAGGAAGTTGACAACCGGCAACCGCTGAGAATCATGGGAAACGTAGGTCCAGGAATAAGGTGAATATTCCCATGATAAATAAATACTATTCTATGAATCTACTAAATTAATTCTCATAGAAATTCTTTAGATATAGATTTCATATGCCATTTCTATACATATACGGAAATGTTATAGGTATAGACGGTTTTAACTTGACAACAAAAACATTCTAAATTGAACCCCAGCTCACTTCCTGTTGCAGTGTTTGCTATGGACAGAAAAGGGGGAAAAATATTAAAGTGCAGGACTGGCCCTTCCGTGAAAACCGTCTATAGAAATGGTTCTGTAAGACTTCCTCTTGTAGCCCTTTTGTCCGGATGCTCTGCTATAATTAAAACATGAGGAAAGCTATGAGGATCATGGCTCCATGGGATGGCACCATGCAGTGGTGTAGAGGAGGGTAGACGCAGGTAGACGGCGTCTACATACTTATTTTTCAGACGGCTTTGCTTCTACTCTAAATCTCCTCTGATGCGCATCTATTCAAGTTTTTCTCTTTTCCTTTCTTTTCTTTTTTTAATATTTTCACCCCCGATTTTTTTTATCCCCCATTAGTGGTAATTTTTTAATTTATTTATCCTGGTTGCTGCTCCACCCTCTGCCGATCTGGGGAGAGACGAAACTGGCTCCATGCTTCCTCCAAGACATGGGCAGTAGCCAGCCGCTTCTTTTCACCTGACAGGGGAAGCTTCACCGGTAGGACATAGCACGTGGGAGGATCACGCTATTCCAACAAGTTCCCCTCCCTCCGATCAGGTGCCCCGAATGACCAGAGGAGGCACCACTTCAGCAACCAGGATATTGCATGTTTTGGTGTGGGGTTCCTATGAAGGAAACCCCCAGGGGGCACGGGGAGAACATGCAAACTCCACACAGAAAGGCCTTTTTGATAACCCCACCCGGGCGGCGGACACTCGAGGACATGCGGAGGGGCACGCACTCCTTCAGTGCTCACAGCGTCCCAGGTGGGAATCGAACCCAGGACCTTCTAGTTGTCTTCTGCCTTCTAAAGTCTCTGCCGGGCAGCCGGGCAGATTGAGATTCCACCAGGAAACGTTGCATTACGACCGCAAGGCGGACACCGGAGCTGGTCGCAGCCTGTCTAGTGTTAGTGAACGCCTGTGTCCACCAGAGGCGTCCCCGCAATTTAGCCTGCTTTCTATAATAATGCATCCCTCAATTACTTGAATGCTTCCATTATTTTGGCAGCTACTTGGGTTCAAATTAACTTGGTGAGTTGGTTTGAAATTTGTGTATCAATGAACTAAATTCAGTAATGTTCAGGTTATGGTACAGTAGCCTAATTGTTCTCATTGTTACATTGTAGCCTATAATTCAATCAAAATGTTGTTGTTTTTGTCGACACCAATAATGACTGTCCAGTCAGTAGTTTAAACTAGTAAGTATATTCTCCAGGGACCACCACACACCGCACCTGAGGAAGGCTTTGTCCCAAAACATGTTAGCCTGATGAAGAAAAAAAAGGTAAACTGAAACCAGATCCATGTCTTTCTCAGGCATTCTTCAGGTTGGGTAAGACTTATTTTTCTTTAATACTGTACTAATATCTAACCTTTCAGACATGTATAGTATTTGATAGCAGGGTAGTTAAAGGTGCAATATTTTTTCCCACGGCACTGGCAGCAAGCCAGGCCGGAGGGCAAAAGATGCCAAAGTCAGGACACTCACTCACTCACTCACTCACTCACTCACTCACTCACTCACTCACTCGTGGACGTTTAGTGAAGGGGGAGGGGCTAGGAAATAGGGGCCGTAGCTAGGTGTAGGGAGGTTGTAGAGAGTCGGGATTCGAGGGATGGGTAGGGGGAGTGGCTAGGGGGATGTGGGTGGTGGGAAGGGCTAGGACCATTTTCCATGTTGAAAACAGTTAACGGTGTTCTTGAGGTAGTCTCGCTTGCCAGACTTCTCTCCCTTCCTGGGAGATAACCCCAAAACGTTGCCTAAAGTGCCATAAGACTGACTGGCCACACCACTGCACCGTGGGGTTCAAGGTATTTGCTCTTGCTCCACTGATCATCACATGTGG
This sequence comes from Poromitra crassiceps, assembly GCF_964638095.1. Lineage (NCBI taxonomy): Eukaryota > Metazoa > Chordata > Actinopteri > Beryciformes > Melamphaidae > Poromitra > Poromitra crassiceps. The sequence goes on along the minus strand of NC_139627.1, from coordinate 27,535,566 downwards.
TGTGTTTGTATTTTCTTAGGGGAAACTCCATGACCCCCAGCTGATGGGCATCATCCCTCGTATTTCCAGGGACATCTTTGACCACATCTACTCAATGGATGAGAACCTGGAGTTTCACATCAAGGTGATGACTAGGGCCAATAGTGGTTCCATCATGAACCCAAATTCATCCAGCCAATGATCCACCCTCTTTTTCTCTTCTCTTTTTTATCAGGTGTCTTCTAGGCCAAACGGGTCCCACATTAAACATGTACTTTCATCAATACAAAGTCAACACATGAATAAAAACTAAAATCATAAAAACTAAAATCTATAGTACTGTTCAAAAGACTTAGGCACAGCGAAGATGCTAAAAAAATACTATAAAGACAGTGATGAAAACAAGACATAAATGTGTGTATTATATATGTGTGTGTGTGTGTGTGTGTGTGTGTGTGTGTGTGTGTGTGTGTGTGTGTGTGTGTGTGTGTGTGTGTGTGTGTGTGTGTGTGTGTATATACACACTGTATATTCTGTACACACACTATGTAATTTAGACCCTGTGACCAGTGAATATATGCGTTCAATGTTTTATAAAGTCTCCTTTGGATAAACATTCATCAATTATTATTATTCCATCAAAATACCACTGGATAAAAGGAGGTTCACTTACCACATACATACATCTTTGAATTTTGCGATAAGATAAACATAGTTTGAAGTCATAGCCGTTCTGGGGCTGATTGAGTGACAACTACTACTAAACTTAGCAGTTTGAAGCTGTTTGATTGATTAATCTGAGTCTATGAAAGCGATTCAGAATGCTTCTGTCAGTTCTACCTACACCAACCTTGATTATTTCTCCCCAAATCACCAAAAAGAAGTCACTTCTGAGTCAACTGGCTTAAAATACAAGGACTGTAAATAGAAAAGGCCTGTGGTGGTTATCATGGTCCTGCCAGTGACAGGAACCACTGGCATGCCAACTCCTATGTAGAGGGCTATGCTTACCATATGGCCAGTGGCACGTCCAGCTGGTATGATCACATTCATGTGTGATCACTCAAATTGAAATGTTTCAAAACAAAAGTGTTAGATTGCTGTGCTTTATTTGTCCACGGTCAACATTACCAGACTTGTTCACAGTACTGGATTAGATTAAATTTTGGATTCTACATTTGCTCCTTTTCTTTAGGTCTCCTATTTTGAAATCTATTTAGACAAGATCAGAGACTTGCTGGATGGTACGTGAATTATTTAACTTGTTTTCCAACAATAAGTTTTCTTTCTTTATTATTATTTTTTCTGATTTTCTCTCCAATTATACTATTGGCTGCACGGAATAGGACAGAATGGCACACTGCTCTGATTTATTTTTCTAGTGTCAAAGACCAACCTGGCTGTGCACGAGGACAAAAACCGGGTTCCCTTTGTTAAGGTGAGCGTTATATCCCTTTGTTAACACTTATCAGAGGTGGGAAGAATAGCCAGATATTCAGCCCAAGTAGTACTTTTGTTAGCTCAATGACATTTCACTCAAGTCGGAATAGGAGTATAGAAAGGCAATCAAAAGTAGCTTGCTTGAAAGGTGCTCAAATACTTGCACTATTTCCAAATGAAACCATCAATCTTGTTTCCTTTGTGTGTCCTTTGCAAATAATTTGGTCTGCACAATGTTTGGTGATTGTAATTGATATATTATAGGCCTCTATATCCACAAATGTTATCTAGTTTATGGGAGGTATAGGTTAGAATGATTATTTTACTATAAAGGACAGGAATAGCTGCCTTTACGACTCTGATTAATTCAAATAAAATATTAAAAGTAATACCTTCTGTCTCCTCCTAGGGGTGTACCGAGCGTTTCGTGACCAGCCCTGAGGAAGTGATGGATGTCATCGATGAGGGCAAGGCTAACCGCCACGTTGCTGTCACAAGTGAGTGTACAACCATTATTGATGGCCTTATCGGCCACTGTCCATCACATAGTCATTTCACCAGGAGGAACCAGGTCTGTGCATGCTATATGACATACAAACTACGGTAACTGAACTCCCTTACTCAAACACAACTGAAATATGACAGCCAAATGCAACTTTTAAACACAAACTATCACTGATCTTACTACTACTACTACTACTACTTATTGAGTGTCCTTTGCAGTGATACTGTATTGCAGGGAGAAACTGGAGCTCTTTAATACAGTTAAAGGAAAGTGTGATCAAACAGCAGAACACATTAAAGGAACACTCTGCCCATTTTCAACCAGCTTTGTATCATTAGAACATCAGTAGTATATCAGAAAACTGTAAACGGTTTTGAAGTCTGTCATTTAATTTGACAGTTATTGAGTGTTAAAGTGTGGACCAGTGACATCACTGGTCCACACTAACTCAAATTAATAACTCATTAACTCAAATCAACTCTGAAACTGTAAACGGTTTTGAAGTCATTCATCTAGTTTGACAGTTATTGAGAGTTGATTTGAGTTAATGAGTTATTCATTTGAGTTAGTGTGGACCAGTGATGTCACTGGTCCACACTTTAACACTCAATAACTGTCAAATTAAATGACAGACTTCAAAACCGTTTACAGTTTTCTGATATACTACTGATGTTCTAATGATACAAAACTGGTTGAAAATGGGCAGAGTGTTCCTTTAAGGTCCAGGCCCGACACACAGAGGCAGATTAATGAGGAGATTAAGAAGCTTCACCAGTTTCTACAAGAGGAAGAGGAGGCCAGGATCACTGCACTGCACTGAGGAAGAGGAGCAGAAGAGTCAGCTGATGAAGAAGACTGAGGGTCTGAGCAAAGAGATAGCAGCTCTTTCAGACACAGTCAGAGCCATAGAGAAGGAGCTGATGGCTGAAGACGTCTTGCTCCTGCAGAACTACAAGGCTACAATGGAAATAGTCCAGCGCCCCCCTGGCGGGGGATCCACAACTGGTCTCAGGAGCTCTGATAGATGAGGCCAAACACCTGGGCAACATGAGCTTCACAGTCTGGGACAAGATGAAGGAGATGGTCTCCTACACTCCTGTGATTCTGGACCCAAACACTGCCCATCCAAAACTCATCCTGTCTGAAGATCTGACCAATGTGAGATGTGGAGAGAGACAGCTTCCTGAAAGCCCAGAGAGGCTTGAATACGACTACGGTGTCCTGGGCTCTGAGGGCTTTACCTCAGGAACTCACAGCTGGGATGTGAGACATGATGATTCGAGACAGTACAGACTGGGCACTGGGTGTGGCAGCACGGTCTGTCCAGAGGAAGGGAGGCATAGGGCCCTATCTTCGCAATGGCGGTTATTTTGCGTTAGCGCTCGTTTTGCGCTGGAATAGCGCCGCGCAAAGCCCTAATTATGGGCGTGTCGGCCCGCTGTGCTTCACGTCATCTCGGAGCAAACCTACATAGGCGTGCCCATAACAGGATTTACAAGTGTGATATCACTCCCCTTAAAAGCCACAGCGTCACCGCCATCACGTCTGTGACACCAGCTTCTTTCTTGCTGAGAGCAAGCAGAGAAACAGAGAGAGAGAAAAGAGAGAGGGGAGAGAGAGAGGGAGGGGGGGAGAGAACGACCATGGGGGGCAGGCAGGCACTACAGCAATATTTTGTGTTTTCAGGCTTTCACACTCACAGAGCCATTGTGACATCATCAGCATCCCTTCCCTGCTTCCCACTGATGATGCCATTGATGATGCATGTCACTATTAACATGACTGTCAACAGTCATTGCTCGAGTGAGAGAGATTGAGAATGTAGGGAAACAGTGGATGGATGGATCCAGAAGAAGGCGGTAATGCAACATAAAGGATGCCAACTGCCATAAAACGCCAAAAAGAAGAATAAGATTGCTCGAGTGACATCACTGATGACATCACAATTGCTTGAGTGGCATCACTGATGGCATCACTCACTGATGACATTACAATAGCTCGAGTGACACCACCCTATCAACCTAATCTTATCTTTCTGAGGACTAAATGTGCCAATTAAGTAACAAGGGATGATTAGGTGGCCATGATTGAAGGAAGGCCTGTGTGGGAATTTAGTCAGGGCCACCAGGTTACACCCCTACTCTTGCGAAGAGTGCCGATGGGATCTTTAATGACCACAGAGAGTCAGGACCTCGGTTTAACATCTCATCCTAAGGATGGTGCTCACTCACAGGACAGAGTCCCTGTCTCTGCCCTGGGGCATTGGGGAGATTATTCATCAGACCAGAGGGGAAGAGGCCCTCCTACTGGTCCTCCAACACCACTTCCAGCACCAGTCTCATATCCAAGGAGTATCCTAGGCCAGACCTGCTTAGCTTCCCCAGGAAAGTAAGGTAATGCGGGAGCCACTGGTGCTGACCAACATGTGCTGATGTTATCCCGATGATGATGTAGCTGTCATAGTGATGTGGATGACATCTATTACAAGAAGAAGAAGTAACATAAATATGAAAACAATATGAACACATAAAAGAACGTGCCTACCAACAGGAGGGTCGCATGTTCGAGCCCCCGTTTTACCTTCTGCTTGGTCGGGCTTCCATACAGGCACAACTGGCCGTGTCTAGCTCAGCAGCCTAGAAAGCTGATTTTGCAAATGCAATAGTGTCAAAACCGTGCAAGATGCAGTCACTAAACTTTACAGGGGTGTAGTTGTGATGTTATCTGTGATCCCATCGCAGATGGTCTCTAGTGTAATGCCTGTCTTCCCCCTGCAGACATGAATGAGCACAGCTCCCGCAGTCACAGCATCTTCCTGATCAACATCAAGCAGGAGAACATGGAGACAGAGCTGAAACTGTCAGGGAAACTCTACCTGGTGGACCTGGCAGGAAGTGAGAAGGTTGGACTACTTCCCTTTTATTCCCTTCAGACCTGCTTATCTTCTTACAATGTTTTTTGTTATCAATGACTCAATGATTACTTGGCCAACTGCTGAGACTTCTGGCTTTCAAAACTCCCTTTCTTATCCTAAAGCTGTGTGTGTGTGTGTGTGTGTGTGTGTGTGTGTGTGTGTGTGTGTGTGTGTGTGTGTGTGTGTGTGTGTGTGTGTGCGTGTGTGTGTGTGTGTGTGCGCGTGCGTGTGTGCGCGTGCGTGTGAAGCTGTGTGCGTGCGTGCGTGTGTGAAGCTGCGTGCGTGAAGTAGTGTGCGTGCGGTGCGTGCGTATGAAGCTGTGTGTCCACATAGCATGTTTTTTTTGTTTTTTTAGTTCCCGCACCCTTTCCTCATTAAAAGGAATGGGAGGCAGCCGCAAGGTGCACAAAAGGCAGCTGCTCCAGAAAAGTGCTGCAGCTGGAACGGAGCGCTTTCAAAGGATCAGAAATGTTGAACTTTTCAGAAAACCGCTTTTTCCAACAAACCCCCTGGACCATACCGTCCATAGCAACAACAATATAGAGAAAGTCAAGGTGCTGGTGGTCGATAAATAGGACATTATAATTATTGAATTTACGTTACTGTAACAGCGATCATAAAGGCACTATGGATAAATACCGGACATGTATTGGAAATACCTGGTGAGGCTTTGCTTGTTTCACAACACTGTATTTATTGTCTGCTAGACATGCTATCAGCTGGTTAGTGAGCTAGCAGCAGGTGACGTTATCATCTGCTTTCCATCTGTTCCAGGCAGCACTTTTTCCACGCAAAAAAGAAAAAAGAAAAGAAAACACTGAGAAATGCTATGTGGATACATGTCCCCTACTCTGTTTTAGTCCTTTTCTTGGTGAATCAGTTAATTGATAATTGACAGTTAGTTCCAAACACAACCCTACAAAACTGAACCCAACCCTTAACTCTCTGCCATCCTTTTCCACTGTTAGGCCTACGCAGTTTTCCAGGTATCTCTGTGCTGACACCTTGTGGGTATTTATCTTCCTCTTTTCCAGGTCAGTAAAACTGGGGCAGAGGGATCTGTGCTGGATGAAGCCAAGAATATCAATAAGTCTCTTTCCGCCCTCGGGAATGTCATCTCCGCTCTGGCTGAAGGAACTGTAAGTTATCGGACTCTTTGTTTGCTTCCTTGTTTTGCCAGGCATTTCTCCCACACCTTTTCTACTACTCACCTCTGTCTGAGACCCATGTCAAGTGGGAAAGTAGAAAAGAATCCTAGATATTGTTATTATTGTTATTATTATTATCAGTAGTAGTAGTTGTAGCAGTAGTAGTATTTCAACCGATGGCCTGGATTGGAAGTCAACGTCATTTCCCCCTGTGTGATACACTACAGTGCAGACGCCCCTTCATTTGTGAATTTCTGTCGGTTGGTCCACAAAACGTTCACCAGCCTTTAGCGGGTACCGTTTTTGCCCTAGGAGGCTTGGCTTGTGTGTGTGTGTGTGTGTGTGTGTGTGCGCATGCGTGTGTCTGTGTTTGTGTGTGTGTGTGTGTGCGTATGTGAAGGTGTGTTCATGCAAATTGGCTAAAAGGGAGCGGGGGGGGATTTCAAAATGCAAGATGGCAGGGGCAGAGGGCTGAAGTTTGGCGTGGAGGCAAGGCCGGATTAACCATAGGGCAACTGGGGCAGGTGCCCCGGGGCCCTCGGGGTGAAGGGGCCCTCCAAAAAAAAAAAAAAAATTTTTTTTGTTGTTGTCGGGCTCATGTTGGGCTCCACAGAACTATGACACAAATCTAAGACCAATCAGGACAAAATAAAATGTGTTTCCAAGAAGATTAAGTCTGATGATTTAGTCTCATTGGATGCCTGTGGGCAAGTGGTGACCAGGGGCGCGGGAAGTGGGGGTGCTTGTGGTGCTGCGGCACCCTCTGCTGTTTTGTTTTGGAAATGTAATGTCAATTATTTTTTCATCATTGTAAAGCCACAGCACAGTGAAGAGGATATTAATGTGAAGATTAGCCTCTTCCTTTTGCTCTCAGAGTGCATCAGATTCATGCATTTTACTTTAAAATGTACAAATTTTCTTTGTCCAGGGGGGGCTGTGCCCCCCCTACACACCCCCCAGTCTGACTAATATTGTTATCCTGCTGGTGCTACCTCTTTGCAAAGCCTAGAATCGCCTATGACTGAGTGAGAATCTGAATCTCAGAAACGGAATAATAACATAACAGTATACCGTAAATTCCGGACTATAAGACGCACCGGTCTATAAGCCGCGGGACCAAAATTGACTATTTTTTTCTTCTATAAGCCGCACCGGTCTATAAGCCGCGGGTGTTTTGATGTTTAATTACCATATGAAAGGGTTCGTGCACAGAGAGGAATGTCGGGAAAGAGATCGCTGTTTGGGGAAGCTCCCATTTATTAACATTTCAACAAAACAAAACAAAAGTCAGGTCACTAATCCCCAGACAAAATCACACAACAATAGGCTATATGTGCAGCAAACCTGTAACCAGAGAAGTCAAGTCACTAATCCTCGTCTTCCTCTTCTTCCTGCGTACTGAAACCACCAAAGTCCTCATCTTCAGTGTCGGAAACGAACAGGTTCAGGGTGGCTTCGTCAACCACTCTCCTCTCTCCTTCATTGTCACTCAAAACCAACGAACTCCTCTTCATCACTGTCGGCATCGAACAGCCTCTGAAGCCTCTGACGGCCCTCAGCGCCAGCTGTGGCGGCGTCATCCTCTTCATCCCGCAGCAGTCCAGCGTTTTGGAACCCGTTGGTGATTGTGGATGTTTTCACACTCCTATAATATTCCGTGATCTTCCTTTGTGTGAATTCGCCGAAGTTTGTGATTTTCTCCTGGTAGTCGGGAGGGAGTTGTTCAGTAGTTCTCCCCCGGACGGACAGTCCCTTTCGTCTCATGAATCGGAAGCACCAAGATGGCCCACCTCTGAAATGTTCAATTTTCATCTCGGTGGCGACTGTTTTGGCCTTCAGTCGGATCTGCACCGTGGAAACGCCTCGGCCGTCTGCTCTCTGGGTCAACACCCAGTCCTCAAGGGAATCTTCAAGTTCCGGCCATCTGCTTTTGTGGCCTCTGAAGGACTTTTTTGTCTTCTTACACTGAGACAGTTCCTCCTGCTGCACCGTCCAACGCCTCACCATTGACTCATCGATGCCCAGGTTACGCGCGGCTGCTCTGTTTCCCTCTTTTAGTGCGAGTTCGACTGCTTTCAGCTTGAAAGCTGCGTCGTGTGAATTTCTGCGTACCTTCCCCATGGTAAGTGAGAGAGAGACTGCTCGTCTTGTTGTGATTCCGGGCTGATGAACTTTGCTTACCGTAATTACCATATGTAAGGGTTCACGCACAGAGGGGATTGTTGGCTGTTTGAGGAAGCTCCCATTTACCGTATTACCGTAACATTTCAACAAAACAACATAACACAACACCTTTGTTTATTTCGACAGTGCACACAGTGTCCGCGGTGTGGTGAAAAGAGGGCAACAGAGGAAATTAAAACAGAAGTGGATTTATAGGTAGAAAGAGTGCTAAAAAAGAGAGATTTTATTTGTATTTGAAATTTTTTTTCTGAAAAAATCCATAGATAAGCCGCACCGTTATATAAGCCGCAGGGGCCAAAAAACGGGAAAAAAGCCGCGGCTTATAGTCCGGAATTTACGGTAATACTAATGTTAATTTAAAATTAGATATTCCTCTAAATATGGCGAAAAAACATCCAAACATCCGGACGATGGGTAGGGGGGCCCCTGGGAGCTTCAGTGCCCCGGGGCCCCTGGGGGTGTTAATCTGGCTCTGCGTGGAGGTCAAGTGTGTTGTGTGTGTGTGTGTGTGTGTGTGTGTGTGTGTGTGTGTGTGTGTGTGTGTGTGTGTGTGTGTGTGTGTGTGTGTGTGTGTGTGTGTGCGTGTGTGTTTGTGTTCATGCCAAGTGGCTAAAGGGGGGGGGACACATTTCTAAATGTGGCAGAGGTAGAGTAGGGTGGACTGCCCGTACCATAATTTGCATATTGCGAATTCACGCTTGTTTATGTAGCCCGTCAATGGTAAACAAAATATATAGCATTGAAAAACAGAGGGTAGGCAAAAACAGATTTCAGCAAGACAAAACAATCTACGTATTCTACATAGCCGGCAAACCCTACTGCACACAAGGACAAACTCCCAAGAGAAACCTAATGAGTAGGAAAACTTGGGAGAAACCTTAGCGCCACACACACACAAACACAAACACACACAATTTTTTGTCTTTCTTAGTTTTGGTCCCAGTGAAATGCCCTATGGTCTCTCCCGATTCTAAATATAGCTGAATCACTTGGTTTGACCAAGTAAAACTATTTTATAAGGATTTTACACAAAGTCTATAGAAAAATGAATGGGCAATGAAATTCCTTTGATCCCATGCCGAGCCCGGAAGAGGGCGTGACTTTGGCACTCTGTAGGCCCCTTAGTTCCAGTGATGGGAAATCACTTGTATTCATGGACAGAATGTGAATGTAAGAATGTGAAAATCAAGTGTTTTGCATGTCCCATCACTGTGTCAAAATAGCTAATTTTGTTGTTGTTGTTCCACTATCCACAGAAAACCCACGTGCCCTACAGAGACAGCAAGATGACGCGCATCCTGCAGGATTCTCTGGGGGGAAACTGCCGCACCACCATCATCATCTGCTGCTCCCCTTCTGTTTACAATGAAGCTGAAATCAAGTCCACCCTCATGTTTGGACAGAGGTAGGCTGGCACCATTCATTCACAATCACAGTGACTACGTTTACATGGATTTGAGTATCCCGGTTATGATCGGGTTTTTGAAGTATTTTTGTGTTTGCGGATTTAAACATCATATCCTGATTTTAGAAACCTGGATAAGACCTTACCTCGGTTTTGAGAAAACCGATTATGCTAGCTGGAATAGTCTGAAAGAAAGCGGGATACTGATGCATACATCTTCTCCTGGTTTCTGACCGCTGCCGACTACCTGCCCAGGCGTGTGTGGTGGCATTACCATGAGAGAGCATCTCACTTTGTGCATGGCTGAGCTCTTGAGATTAGCGGTGAGGCTGTTTACTCACCTGGAAGCTATCTTAATTGCTAGCATGATGTTGAGGAAAAATAGCACAAGCTCTTGGCCAAGCTGGCCGCAAATGATCCTGTTTTCAATATGACTGGGAGGTAACAACAGACCCCTCCAGTATCCTGGTGAAAGCCATTTAGCCACGGTGACATCACAGGTGTTTCTCTCACCATGGGCGAAAGGAGACTTGACTCTTTGATCCACAGTAGATGTGGGCCCCTATCTTCCCACTGGCCTTAGGAATGCGCTTTACACCGAAGAGGCGTGGCACAGTGCCAGAATAGGCCAGAATGGGCGTTTCGGCCTTAAATACCGGCCTAACGCTATCTTCCCCCCTGGCGTTAATTTAGCGTTTAGCGCTTTTCAAAACCAGGCCTTATTCAATGCGCGGGGGATATTACTGTGCGTAATTGCGCGCAGCTCTCCTCTGCCATCTCACTCTCTCTCCCTCCCTCTCTCTCTCTCACTCCCTCTCTCTCGCGCGTCAGACAGGCACAATGACTGATGAAAAAAAAAGTTGTTATACCGTAGTTTTGAGCCCCTGTCATTCAGAGGCTGTTGCATCATCCTACCTGTGCAGTGGAGGAGAAGAAAAGGTAGCGAGAGAAAACAATATCATTCTGCCCAAACTTTCACCAATCTAATCTCATCATGACATCCAGGGATAGGCTATATTTTTCTAGCCGATGCGTTTAGAACATTCTTTTCAGTTTGATCTTGCTATAGTGTAGCGTATTTACATGCTTGCTGTATTTAAACTGCAGTGAGATTGGTTTGAGAAGCATAATAATATGGAATAATATATATGGAGACAGACGGGGATGAAAGACGGAGGGGGGGAGCTCAGAGCGCTTTGGTCGGGCTTTTCTGACCGGATTGGATCGCTCCATGGATGAAAGGGACATTGTGATTTGTTTACTGCACTTCTCCAATGAGCACGTTGTGAATCATTCTACGCTTAAAAGGCGTGGTTATAATGCTTATGGCCGCGTGTAGCGCCGACACGAAAATAGGGACAGCGCCAGTTCACGCCCACTAATATGGGCTGCGCATGGCGCTAAGCGCTAATTTAAGGCCAGTGGGACGATAGGGCCCGTGGTGTGCAGAGTCTCCTACTGGTAAAGAAAGGAATAGCTTCACTTGGTGGCCATTAGTAATGTTACCATTACTGTCGCTCTCAACAAAGCACAAATAAACAACAACAAAGCACAATAATGTAATGAAAGCACCGTAAATGTTTTATTTTTTTTCTTAAATAAAAGCACGTCAGTAATTTAATCATGCTAAAAAAGAAATCTCTGATTATTCGATTTTCTTTTTTACTCGACACTCAAAGAAACATTCAATTTAATAAAGGCAAATACAGGTGTAAAAATAAAAGACATCATGTGACCTTACTATACTGTCTTCACCTGGATCCATAAACCTTTATGCTGAAAGAAATTTGAACCATCCTAAAGTGGATTTTTTATTCTGAGCCCAGATATTGCAGGAGGAAATTTTGAATGGATCTCTATGATAGAATATTATAATATTATAAGTGCACACAGAGAGCGCAGACCTCCGCCAATGCCAATAAGCCCCCTCCCAACACTCACACCTCCCTAGCCACTCCCCCTAGCCACCTCTTGAATCCCAACTCTCTACGACCTTCGTATCTACGGGCCCTATTCCCTAGCCCCGCCCCCTTCCTTGATTGGATGCACACCAAAATGTAATGCGTTCTTCCGTGGGCCATGCTACACCCTTCCACCAAGTTTCAGTAAAATCAGCCCAGTAGTTTTTCCATAATCCTGCTAACAAACAGACAGACAAACAGCACCAAAAAAATAACCTCCTTGGCAGAGGTAATAATAGAATGTGCATTTTAATTATTCATTTTGTGACAAGATTAACACTGGACCTTTCCACCCCTCTAAGAAAGATTATTCCTATGGGAGCCACTATTCCAGTGGCTATAGTGGCTCCCATAGGAATATGGCGGTGGTTGTTTGAACGTGGGAAGGGCAACACATTCAGCTCTGCGCTCTGTATCAGTAACTCAATGCTTCTGTATGATTGATTGTTCTCTGGTGGGCTGCAAAGCAAACAGAAATTAGAAGACTAATCACTGGGAGACCCAGCTGTGACCTGCTGCCGTGGTTTAACCAACAGACTGCAGGTACGGAGCATCAGTCAATCTACTGTAGTATTGAAGGACAGAGTCAGACACTGGGTTGTGGAAAAATATGAATCAAAGATGAACATTTACCTATTGTTTTGCCTAAAGCGTTTAGTTAATAAAAGTGAGACTGCATTTGTTTGCTGTCTTGTGAAAATATCTTGTGTATTTCTTTATTTACCTTAAAAAAACCTACCTTACTTTATTTTCTTTATCTTATTTCTTCGGTTTTGGCTCTAATAACTGAAAGGTTTGGAATCACAGGGAAACCACTAACTAGTGTGTGCAAGGTAAGAAAAAGTGCAAAAACTGAAAAACATGCTGGTAGGTATCTCTGTTTGCAGACTTCTAAGACAAACTGTAGTTCATAATGACAAACAAATTGAGACATACATCAGATCGGCAATAGATTATTTTGTAGTTCGCTCTCATGCGCGCGCCCATTTTAGGGGGAAACCCGCCATAGGAAAAGATGGTAAAATAAGTCAAAAACACTTCAAACAAACTATTTAAAACAGGTTAAATTAATATTGATATGCCAAAGAGTTGCTGTGTTGTTGCTTTCACTAACGATACATGAAAAAATACCAGATCTGCACTGTTTTTTTTATTTTTATTTAAATATATAGTAGGGGTGACACGGTCAATGTGATATCAATGCATGTGACCTGGTGGAGCCTCTTTAATGGGCTGGATACAGCGTTCTGCGTTCATACAGTATAAGGCAAGTAGTTAGCCGCATAATATTAGCTTGCTTCAAAGCGTCTTCCGTCTCCCCCGGCAGTCAAATGCCTGTTGCTATTTTGCTAAAACTGCCAAAAGATCAGCTAAACGTTAGCTTGCCCCATTTTCTTATGTGGAGAGGCATCCACACCAAACTCTATTGAGAAACCTGGCAACTAAATGTGGCCCTGCCTAGCGGAAAATGAAATACCGCCAGAACAAAATTTATAAACCTTATGAATCATTAGATGACACTCTCCAATTTGGTATACATATTATTTCCCAAGAAGCACTTTGTGAATGTAAAATCTCATGTTTGGAAGTGGTTCGCTGTGCTGCTAAACTACCGCCCTCGACTGTGCATGTGACTGTGTGTGAATCACCGGCGAAAGGGCTTCTTATTGAAGTATGTGTATGCCAAATTAGAGACAGGCTTACAAGTATTCATAAAACCTCTATATATTTACATAAAAAGTCCAAACTTGTATGTTCATTGACTTCAAATGGAGCTCGTGCCGATGAGAGACTGCAGACAGGCGGACACCGCGCTCTGTAACTAGGTCAAGTCACAGAAGTGACATGATGAGTCACATGACTGAAGATTTTTTTTTTTGTACCACTATTTTACACTGAAGTCAATGGTGAGTGGCTTGTGTTTTCCCCCTAAAAGGGGGCGGGACCGTATTGCCGTTCTCATGTATTGACTTACCAAACAAGCAACAATTACAAGGCTTGTATCTGTATGAGATTTTATGAGGAACACCTGAACCTGTTTGATCATTGCAAACCTGACCTGACAAAGAGCCTGTGAGGGCTCAAAACGTTGTCAATTTTTATGTCAAATAAATCCGAAAAATATTGGGAGCTACCAATAGTGTCGCGAGTCTTCCTGAATCTCATGAAGTCATTTCTTTTGACTCAGCACCTGGAAAAGAGATGTGCGTGTGTACATTTTAACTTCTAAGGCCATGTTCACATTACGGGCAAATCCGATTTGCTGATAAAGTCATTAATCATCATTATCTTGATTGGTTTCCCAAATCTGATTTGGGAGTGTGTCCGCACTGCCACAAATCTGATTCTCAAGTCGGATCTGTGTGTCCAGACCTAAACAGCCTATCTGCATGGGTTGGTAACGACGTGGGCATCAGTAAATACGTACTTTGGTGACGTGGTTTTCCTGCGCAGAAGTATTTGATCATGAGTTGCGAGTGACATTCAAATCAGATTTGGTGGATCTGCGCGTCCGCACTCAAGTCGCGTCAGTCGAAAGCAGATTGGAAACTACCTCCATATGTGGTTTGGGACAAGTGACACAAATCAGACTTGGAGCGTCCAGACTCATAAAACCAATCTGGATAAAGTCATTAATAGGTCACTAAAGTTCACAAATCAGATTTGGCCTCCTAGTCTGAACATGAGGCTTGTATCTTTACCATCATTTCATATGTGCTCCTTGATGAAAAGATTTGTAGAATTGTCTTCCAGACTCGTTGTATTGCACCGATTTTTGCTGTATTTTTTTAATTCATCATCTCTTTCTTTTATTGTACCATCTACCATCCCACCTGTCCATCAATCCACTAAATCCTAGCTAAACCATGTTGTGTGTGTGTGTGTGTGTGTGTGTGTGTGTGTGTGTGTGTGTGTGTGTGTGTGTGTGTGTGTGTGTGTGTGTGTGTGTGTGTGCGCGTGCATGCGTGCGTGCGTGCTTGTGTGTGTTTTGTTTTGTCCCCCCCCCGCCCCCCCTTCAGGGCTAAGACTATCAAGAACACAGTGTCGGTGAACCTGGAGCTGACAGCTGAGGAGTGGAAGAAGAAGTACGAGAAAGAGAAAGACAAGACCAGGGGTCTGAAAGTCATGATCCAGAAACTGGAGAATGAGCTAAAACGCTGGAGGAAAGGTAACAAAGGAGAAAGGGAGGCTTCAATGAGAGAGTAAACAAACCATTGTCAGTGGATAATGGGCTTTTTTTGGGCAGTGGGCAATTTTCTGTCTCAATGTAATCTTCAAGAATGACCTGGATGGATTTTGTCCAAATGTATTTGGTCTGACTTTGTACGGAGATAATAGTGGAACAAATGAAGGGAGTTTGCATGACAGTGACACACATATGTTTCATAGTAGCGGATTGTAGAAGAGAGATGACAGAGAGCGATGAGGCGGAACCAGAATAGAGTGGAGGCTGACGAAGCAGGATGACTATTGCTATGGTTACCGGCTCCGTGTGACAGCACGTTTCACTGCCAAATAGCCTGTTTTGTTTTGTCTTGTCTCTCTCTTTCAGGCTGCCCTGAGGTAACACATTCGGACACAGCGCTGCTAACCTGGCTGTTAACCCTGGCTACAAACTCTCAGTCATGAAAACACATGCAGCAAACATTCAAACATTCTGCTGCAGATAGCACCAGCTTCCACTTACATGCCAGGGTACACAAAAATTCCAACGCAATTTCTTTCGTTTGAAATGCCACAGGCAGGATGTTATACAAATTGTATAGGGTTGCTGGGATGCAAAAGCTTTAGAAATAACTGAGGGTTGTAGACAGAGATTTGAATTGCTTGAGACTTGATGCATGAAGAGAAGACTTGACTTGAGTTCTGGTGACTTGGGACTTGACTTTGACTTGTACTTTGATGACTTGAAGAAGTTTCTAAAGTCTTGACTTGACGTCTGTGCAAATGACTTAGATTGAAAGTGAGGACATTTGTTCCACCAGACGACTGAATTTAAATTATGTTTTCTGAATTTGTATGGGGGCGAAACCCCTGCATGGGCTCGCCGCACACAGCTCGGCCGCTGCGTGGCCTTGCCCACAGCTCAGCTGCTGCGTGAATTGCCTGCCCTATTCACATGTGCAGCGCACAATTGCTCAACTTCGCATCACTAATGGAATCACTGTCACTGATGATGTCACAATGCCTATGACATCACTGATGATGTCACAATGCCTATGACATCACTGATGATGTCATAATGCCTATGACACCATGATATCATCAGGGACAAAAATTGAAACGAACATTGCCCACTTGCTTTGAAATAAACATTGCCCACTTGTTCCCTTTTATATAAAGGATGATTGTATTTCTTGAAGCTGAAACTGATAGAAGTCAAACTCATGATGCCTTTACCAAGTGTTTAGCCAATTCAAACCAAAAGTCCAATATATTAGCTTCTTTAAGATATTGACTTGATACTGCTATCAAGTCAATGATTGATTGATACTGCTACTTATATTTAGTTATACTAGTTATCGATGTCATTTTATGACATGGTGCTAAGCCTCCCTCCCTCCTCTGTGTCTCTCTCCTGTAGGTGAGGCTGTTCCAGTGGAGGAGCAGCTCAGCAGCAAAGACAAGAAGAGCGGCAGTGTGGCCACGCCCATGATGGACACCTCAGCCCCTCCCCCTGCTCCCCTGGCAGATGAGGAAAAGATCCAGTATGAGAACCTCATCACTGAGCTGTATCAGCAGCTGGACGAGAAGGTAAACTTAGCTGAATATACCTGCATATACCCAACCATGCTTTGAATAAATGCAGTATCAAAATTAAACCCAAACTAACAATAATAATCAAAAATATGTGAGCGTCCAATGACAAGTTGAGTAATGGTAGAGGGTATACAGTATGGGGATCTTACTCAGACATAAGATCAATGTGTATATACTATACAATGCATTTGGAAAAATAACATACCTGTTATTTCTTGTTCAGTATTTCAAAATATCAGATTACATGTCGCTATTTTGTAATCAAGGGAAGATAACTCTTCAGTAATATTCCATCAGTCCTACCTAATGGCTCTAACAAATAATGAATGTATATATAGAAGATGAAATGGGGTTAAGTATTTTGCTGATCCTAGTAAAACATAATATACCGTAAATTCCGGACTATAAGGCGCACCGGTGTATAAGCCGCACCTGCAGAGTTGACTGTTTTTTACATATATAAGCCGCACCGGTCTATAAGCCGCGGGTGTTTTGATGTTTAATTACCATATGTAAGGCTTCGTGCACAGAGGGGATTGTCGGGAAAGAGATGGCTGTTTGGGGAAGCTCCCATTTATTAACATTTCAACAAAACAAAAGTCAGGTCACTAATCCCCAGACAAAATCACACATTGTGAGATGCTTAAAAATCACCATCGGCGGGAGCTTTACTCCAGATGCTGTGCAGCCAAGAACACAAGTGAAATTCGTTCTCTCGTGACCTGTGGTTCTCAACGTGATGGACGATTCACCTTTCTTGTTAACAGTCCTAGTGAGAGGCAGGTCGAACGTCAAAGGCACTTCATCCATATTTATGATCTGCTCCGGTCCGATGGAATATTCCTTGATCTTTCTTTGTGTGAATTCGCCGAAGTTTGTAATTTTCTCCTGGTAGTCGGGAGGGAGTTGCTGACACAGTCGTCCGCGCCCTGACGGACAGTCCCTTTCGTCTCGGGTTTGTGCATGATCCTTTGCTGCTGCTGCTGTTGTTGTTCCTGTCTCGCTACTGTCTCAGACATGGCTTTCAGGCTCAATCGCCGCCATCGTCGTAACACAGCCAGTTCTCCATCTTTTGAAGCATGATGTTAGATTACAACGAGCTAGTTGTGTGGCTTAGCCTTCCAAAATGTTGCTGTTAGTTTTTTAGAATGTAATACATAGAATTGGGAATGTTACATTCAATTTCATTCAGACTGTCTTTCAGGCTCAATCGCTGCCTTTTTCCCCCCGGAGCGAGGGAGGAGGGAGGGTGTTTTACCGTAGTGGCTGAGAGAGAGTAGTGGCACAGTGCTCCAATCAGGTCGCGAGGCACATTTTTTGCAACATCATCCAATCAGGGTCTCGCTCTCATAATGTCTGTCTTGCTCTCGTTCTGCCTCATACCAACATCCATAGGATTTTTCCATCCGTTTGCTGGAAAAATCCATAGATAAGCGCACCGTTATATAAGCCGCAGGGGGCAAAAAAGGCCAAAAAACGGGAAAAAAGCCGCGGCTTATAGTCCGGAATTTACGGTACTGTAATGTGTAACAGGCGGTTATAATTAATTTACTTGATGAGTGTGATTAGGCTAATTTTCCCAGATCCCTCCTAGATTAGTTGTAAATAATCATATTGGCCTGCATCCAAAACCTCCAAGTCATCACATCTGTAATATAATTAATGTTGGTATCTGGGTTTAATCTGGGTCAGTACATCCTGTAAACCGTCACAATGTGCTGAGTCATATTGCCTCTCCTCCATTTTCAGGACGATGACATCAACCAGCACAGTCAGATGGCTGAGAAGTTCAAAGAGCAGATGATCGATCAAGATGAGGTAACCCTCAGCTGTGCAGTCTGTAATATTACTGACCTATAAACCTCGTCTTTACAGCTACAATCTGCAACTTTTCTTCTTCAGTCCGGAAGTAGAGAGCTGACGTGAAGACATGGGCGTGACTATTTCCAGGTTCCGGAAGCAACAACCCCATTTATTTTCCGCATACACATGGTCACGTGACACATGGTCAGGTGACACATGGTCACGTGACACCCCATTTCAGAATGTTCCAAATGTTGAATGACTTGAACCGCAACACGATGATGATAATTGCACCATTGAAATCCCCCTCGGTCCATCATCTTGTCAAGTGGAAAAGGCAAAATATACCTAGAGCCATACAAGATAGATCTAACATTACAGTCTCGATCTCTCACTATCATGGTTAAAACATTTGTAACTGATGATCATGTCATACAGTATATTGTTATATAATGTCAAAAAGTTTTAGGAAATGGATTTACATGTTGGATTGCACAGTACAGGCAAAGGCAGGATGCTGCTGTGAAATCTCTGTTACTCACATCACATGTTGACGAGTACCTTACATCTGTTAGTGCTTAGCGCCATCTAATGGCAGACAATGATGCTGAATTTCCTTAATGAACATTATACCTTTGTAGAACTGTCTCGCCCACCTACTCACACTGCTACAGTATATCTACTGTATATATTCTTAATGGCTGTAAAGAGGCAATTTCCTGACAAGTACAGGGAAGTGATTTTAATGAGAAATCCATTTCCATGGTAACACCACCGTTCTATCACAAGTACCTTTGAGTGGAAAGAAAGCCTTTTCAAATGGGCTGACAGTGAACAGACAGAGACCGCTGTCAGCTGTTGTGTCATTTCATCCTCAGAGGCTAAAGCCCCCTACTAGGGCTGGGTCGGTTTGAAAATTTTAAAACCGGTTCGATATTGCCGTCTAAACCGGATCGAACCGGTATAGGGGAGAGTGGGGTGAGTTGTGCCAGTGGGGAAGTTGTGCCACCCCTTGTATCTAGAAAACCATAGAAGAAATTGGTCATCTGACCACACATTTTTGAAGAGGCATCCATTTTACTCACTCTGCAAAGAAGGGAGGCAGATGGCACAAGAGCTAAGCACATTTAAGTTCAAAAAACTGTTTTTTGCCTCTCAAAGTAATTTTTTTATGATCAAGGTTTATTGATTGTTGTGTCTGAACAATTATAGACAAGCTTGAAAACATTTCACACATGTGTTAGTGTTTTAGTAAGCTACTATATGAGGCTATACTGTTAGCATGATGTTAGCTCCAAACCAGCTATATGATACAAGTTTGTTAAAATGGTGGGGATGGGGTGATTTGTGCCAAAAGGCCTGGGTTAAGTTGTGCCAGTGCAGTTGCAGTTGATTTAGTGAAATTTTATTTCATTTTGTTCTTAAATGTTTAAATAGACCTTGTTGAAGAATATTGCAGTATTGGCAAGTGTAGCCTGGCTCTGTGATAGTTGATTTTGTTCATTTTGAACATAATTTTTATTTCTGAAAATGTTAAATATGTAGGTCAACTGCTGCTACCGTTTAGCCTTGTTTAACCCTGTTAACACTGGACTTTAGTGTTATCTTTATTTTGTCTTGCTTTGATATAGCATTACAGTATATGAGATGAAAATGTTCTGTTTTACTTCAGTAATCAATGGCACAATTTACCCCAACGTATTCTCTCCAAAGGCACAACTCACCCCGCACCGGGGGCAAGTTGTGCCAAGAGACCACTTTTTTAAGAATAGCCATATTTCTTTAACAGTTTATTTAAGATCCAAAGGGAGTGTTCCCAGTGGTGCACAACATACTGAAATATATTTACATATTGTAGTTGGAGGCATTACTGTCATGCCCTCACTTTAAAGACACCTCAAGTAAAAAGTGGCACAACTCACCCCACTCTCCCCTACCGATTTTTTTTGTAATTAAAAAAAAAAAAAAATTTTTTTTTTTTTTAAAGCAGGGCTCCCGAGTGTGGCCCATAACTGTCTGTAGTGCAACTTCAGTCCACCTGATAGCGATAATACACCTCTAAGCTGGTATTGTCAACCAGCAATGATACTGAATAAAAAGAAGCAGGACACCTGTGTAACAAACACACCCTGTATTTATTTCTCATAACTATTCAGCTCAACTTTTCTTCTAAACATCAAAATAATAAATGAAATAAGACTGCTGCCTATAGTGCAACTTGAGAAAAGGCTAATAAAAACACAAGCAGTGCAATCAGAATGGATTGGCTTACAGCTGAGCTGCCTTATAAACTTCAAAACTCACAAATTCACACAATATAGGGCCTAGGCATGGGTCGGTTTGAACATTTTGAAACCGGTTCGATATTCCCCCAAAAAACGTATCAAAGCGGCTGCAGTTGGTGGCGATAATGCACCTCTAAGCTGGTATGCTGCCAACCAGCACGAACACTGAATACAAATAAGCAGAACCTTTTAACTGTAACAACACACTGTTTTTATTTCTCATAACTATTCAGCTTAACTTTTCTTCAAACATCAACATAATAAACAAAATAAGACTTTTGCCTACTAGTGCAACTTGAGAAGAGGCTAATACGAACAATAGTGCAATCAGAATGGACTGGGGAAATTTTTTTTTTTTTTTTTTTTTTTTTTTTTTTTTTTAAGGTTTTTTCGGTTTGCACGTGATCAAACCGGTTTGGGCTCGTATACCGAACCGAACCGGTAAAACCGGAAATCGACCCATGCCTACCCCCTACACATGATCCTACACATGATCCTACACATGATCCTACACATGATCCGCGGTAAAACAGATCTGCGCCCGGCTGTCACATTGTTTTCCTATGGGGGAGAGCGTTGCTGCTCAACTAGGCGGCAACGCTACCCTTGGCGACGCGCACAGCTCGATTTTGACACTTTTGCTCTGCGCCCAGCGTTCAAAATATCTCAACGCTGGCCTACTTGTCGCTGACCTTTCATGAGCGCAACCAATCGGAGGGAAAGAAGATAGCCGGTGCTCGCGCTGTTGCTGCTCACCTCTTGTCCTGCAGATTTGCGCTCCGCTCTACCTCGCGTTGAGAAAAGTGCACAACGCTTATCATGTGAAGGGGGCTTAAGAGTCGAGTGCAGCACTGTCATGTCAGATTCACCTTGTGTCACCAATATTTGTGACAGGGCCTGGTGTTTTGGGTAACAAGTAGGCGAAGGTCATCTTTCAGTTTTTTACTGATTATGAAGGTGGAGATTCTAAACTTCCAAATGATGTCATACATTGAAATATGAAAATATGCTTATTTGAATGTTCGTACTCCTAAAAGCAACATTCAGAGAAATGATGGTCTCGACCTAGTTTCAAGATGAAGACCAGACACGCTGCCTCACGCCACACGTAATCTAGAAACATAGCGACCTCAGCATCACGTGTAATCCTAGCGCGACAACAAGTGCAGTATTCTCAGAGTGACACCGCTAATGTCGTCAGGCAGTAGTGACGCACTTGCCTAGGTGACGGCGTTAATGTCGTCAGCGCCGAGGCTATGACGTGGCAGTATTTATAGCCACGCCAAGCGCACCACAGTCCTTGTTCCCTGCCCTCTAGCCGCTGCACTAAGCTGATCCAAGCCCTTCTCTGGAAGCCCCGTTTCACCCCACCCACCTCCCCAGTCCACCACCAATGTATTGACTCCCGAAGAATCCCCTACGGGGGGGGGTTCTCCGAGCAGATGCCCTCCCGCCTCAAGAAGAGAGGCATCCTGCCACGGAGTCACTACGCCAAAGAATCAGTTGCCATGCTGCCACGCCATCAGAATTAACGCCATACCGCTTCAGGCCATGAATCTTATCGCCATGCCATACTCTACTAAAGCTTGCTGATTAACCTTACCCTCTGGTCTCTCATGATTGAAATGCCCTGAACAAGCTTAGTTGGCTAACATATTATAAGTACTATTTAGTGATCCTAAAACTGTTGTTGTTATTGTTATATGGAGTGTGTTATTCAACATCTAAACTTGCATAATATCCGGGGGGGGTCTTGATTTGTGCAATTTCACAGATGCCTACTTGTTACCCCTTTCACCAGACCGTATCACATTTTACACTGAGCCACAATCCAGTCTGAATATGATTTGAAATGGTTGCTAAGTGTACTTCCTGCTAAGTGTCCTTACTGCTAAGTGTACTTATATATGTACACACCCTCAATTGTGAAATCCATCCATCCATTGACCCATCTATCCACCTCTCCTCCCTTCCAGTTGTTGGCGTCCACCCGTCGGGACTGTGAGCGTCTCCGGGGCGAGCTGTCTCGCCTGCAGGACTCGACCAAGCAGGAGGTGGATGAGCTGCTGAAGACCCTGGAGGAGCTGGCTGTCAACTACGACCACAAGAGCCAAGAGGTGGCGACCAAGAGCCGCAGCAACGAGCAGCTCACCGAGGAGCTGGGCCAGAAGACTGTGAGTTCACAATGTCTGTCATTATGTTCAGTCAACACCCTGAGGACATGGTCGGCACTTCTATGGGTTCGTCGACGAATCTGTATGGCCAGAATTACATGAATGGCAGTTTTAATGTATAACATTTAAGAGGAGGAGAGCTTAACCCAGAAGGTCACAATTTGTGGGTTACATATGATATCTGAAATAAATTGGAAATGTGTCATCATGAGTGTAATGGTATGATCAGCATACATTGTATGGTTAAAGTTTCATATCGTAGCTCAAACGAGACAGGAGATATGGTTATTCAGAACTGTGTGTGTGTGTGTGTGTGTGTGTGTGTGTGTGTGTGTGTGTGTGTGCTTGTGCGTGCGTGCCTGTGTGTGTGTGTGTGTGTGTGTGTGTGTGTGTGTGTGTGTGTGTGTGTGTGTGTGTGTGTGTGTGTGCGTGTGTGTGTGTGTTGCAGAGCTCTCTGGAGGCTGTGCAGAGGGAGCTGTCCAGCCTGCAGGAGGTGAGCAGTCACCAGAAGAAGCGAGCAGCAGAGATCCTCAGTCTGCTCCACAGAGACCTGAGTGACATCGGCAGCGTCCTGGGCACCACAGACCTGAAAGCTGTAAGGACCCACGCCACCCGGAGCACCTTGGACTTTTGGTCACAAATGTTTCTCAGAGGCAGAAATAATCTCACTGGTAGAGTTAAACCTAGCCTGGTTCAAACCATCCTGTGGTAAAGTTAAACCTAGCCAGGTTCAAACCATCCTGTGGTAGAGTTAAACCTAGCCTGGTTCAAACCATCCTGTGGTAGAGTTAAACCTAGCCTGGGTCAAACCATCCTGTGGTAAAGTTAAACCTAGCCAGGTTCAAACCATCCTGTGGTAGAGTTAAACCTAGCCTGGTTCAAACCATCCTGTGGTAGAGTTAAACCTAGCCTGGTTCAAACCATCCTGTGGTAGTTAAACCTAGCCTGGTTCAAACCATCCTGTGGTAGAGTTAAACCTAGCCTGGTTCAAACCATCCTGTGGTAAAGTTAAACCTAGCCAGGTTCAAACCATCCTGTGGTAGAGTTAAACCTAGCCTGGTTCAAACCATCCTGTGGTAGAGTTAAACCTAGCCTGGTTCAAACCATCCTGTGGTAAAGTTAAACCTAGCCTGGTTCAAACCATCCTGTGGTAGAGTTAAACCTAGCCTGGTTCAAACCATCCTGTGGTAGAGTTAAACCTAGCCTGGTTCAAACCATCCTGTGGTAGAGTTAAACCTAGCCTGGTTCAAGCCATCCTGTGGTAGAGTTAAACCTAGCCTGGTTCAAACCATCCTGTGGTAGAGTTAAACCTAGCCTGGTTCAAACCATCCTGTGGTAGAGTTAAACCTAGCCTGGTTCAAACCATCCTGTGTTAGAGTTAAACCTAGCCTGGTTCAAACCATCCTGTGGTAGAGTTAAACCTAGCCTGGTTCAAACCATCCTGTGGTAAAGTTAAATAAAGTTAAACCTAGCCAGGTTCAAACCATACTGTGGTAAAGTTAAACCTAGCCTGGTTCAAACCATCCTGAATGTGATTGTGAATATGAATGTGACATTCTGTTTCGCTCTAGACATCAGTCTGGACTCCAATCCGTCCACAGTAATTTCAGTGGGTGGGAGTACTTTCCTTGACAGACAACTCCTTCAGCCGATCAGCATCGCCAAATTCAAATCCACTCGGAAGAACGGCAAAAACGTTGTTTCCGCTGTTACATACTCCTGTTCTTGTTTAATTGTTGTTATTAGGTCTATTTCTGCAATAAATTACTCTCACGTTAACATTACTGCTCGTTCCTTCCGGAGCCGCCATTACTGTTTTGCCAGTTGTGTCCCGATTGGCCGATTACATTGTCAACTACGAGGGAGCTAGTCCCTCATTCCATGATTGGTTTCCTCACAATTATCCATTGTCCTCTCAGTTGATATGGGCACACACTGAGCTACCCTAGATTCAAAATGTCAGGAATGTTCACTTTCCTTGGCTGGAAGTATTCCCACTATTATTTTATTTGGCAGAGGGATGACAAGGACATTGTCAACTTTAAATCGTGCCTAGGTACTCAAACATATTTTCCACAAGGTCTTGCTTAAACTGCATGACATCAGATAGGATGCAATTGGAGGTGAGACAGAAAAGAAATATAACAAGTAGCATAACAAATAAGTGCTCTTTGTGACTAATAATTCCATTATGTCTGTGAACTCAGATGACAGAGACGAGCGGTGTGATGGAGGAGGAGTTCACCATGGCTCGTCTGTACATCAGTAAGATGAGGTCTGAGGTGAAGTCTCTGGTGAACCGCAGCAAGCAGCTGGAGAGCAGCCTGGCCAACACCAGCCACAAGATGCAGGCCAATGAGAAGGAACTGGCCTCCTCTCAGTTACTCATCTCCCAGGTAACAAGTAACAGGCTAGGTAACAGGCCAGGTAACAGGCTTTTTTTTTTTTTTTTTTTTTTTATATGCTATTGAATTAAGAGGGTATTTATCGAAAGATTTTTTTATGAAGAAGATAACAGAGAGAAAGTTTGAGTTTGCAGTGTACATTCTGAGAGGATCCAACAGAAGACTGATTTTTGGAGAGAGTTTTGGAAGGGATGATTGAAGGGAAACAAGGAGTGGGAAGACAGCGCATAGTGTGCTTTGATGACGTAAAGAGATAGAGTGGAGAAAGAAGATGTGAACAACTCAAGAGAAAGGCTGAGATGAGAATGAAAGCCAACCTTCGCATCGAAGATGGCACAAATGATTGATCGATTATCGAAAGAATTTCAAGAGTAAGGGGCTGGGCTCATTTATACTCTATTTTCATATGTAAATAGATGCGTCCGTTCCAACCGGTGTAATCGTCACTGCAACACATACTTCCATGCGTCTTTCACGTTGGTTTAAAAGCAAATCTCCGGCCTAAGTCCTCGCAATATTGGACCCTGATTGGCTACAGCATATAGGAAAGATTGTGGATGTGAGCTTCCGACTTGAAAATATCGTTCACGTCAGCTTTTGTACATAATTATTACTTGGAGCCTGGTTTCTCAGACTTGCTGAATTCTGATGTAGATTTTCATCACAAGCCATTTTGTGATCACAACTCTTAACTTTAATCATGGCATCTGATGTCAAGTTGTCAAGTAACCTGTTGTCATTTCCTCATCTCCCAGGGGTGTAGGGGTGGGGCTAGATGGAGGTTAGACATTGGAGGAGTTAAGACATGGAAAAGCCCTAGTTGCAATGCCCTGTTAATTGAGAAGAAGCAGCAGCTGACCTCCCATCAGTTAGAAGTTACAGGTAGCCAGACAGGAAGGAAGCAGATTGACCAGGAAGTTATGTAGTCAATCTTGCATCTAGAGTTTCAGTGTACTTGTTATTACTTGTTTCACACATATTATGATGCCTTTGCATGGTGTTAGTGTCAGGGTTACCATGGCTTACCTTGGTGTTAACCATATCCATATACTGTATGTCTGTGTAAGTTCATTTGCAAACATCCAGGTGATAGAATTGTAATTATTTTAAAAAACTGGACTAAAAAAGGTAGAAATAAAATGTTTCTGTGTTCATCCAAACACTATCATCAGTTCAGCAGCCGTAAGCTGCTGGGGACACCATCTTCTCTGGCAAACACACACTAAGGCTTGGTTCATGGTCACAGTAGTGAGCTAGGTGTGAGCCAAATATGACGTCATCACGTTGGTCGCATCGGGGGCGAGGCGTCTGCAACCGCCAGCGCGTATCTGAAGATTTTTCTATCAGCGCGCGCTCCTGGGGCACTCTGCACTTTGCAGGAGAGACAGGGAGAGAAATGAAATAAAGAAGTAAGTCCACTGAGTCGTGTTTTGACCACATTTGTTGACCCATGTGGTAAAACTTTGATTTGTAACTGTTCATTTTTAGTCATCTCAAGTAAATGTGCTGTGCTGAGAGAGAAAGCAGCACAAAGTAGGCTATAGGGCTGAGAACGGAAATTACATTCAGTAAAAACATGTTTGGTTTCAGAGTGAAACTGCAGTACTGCACATAATGGCTTTTCATTGTCACTTTTAATGGCCAGTTTCTCAGTTACTACACTGTACAATGTAACATGATGATCCAGTGTTTCCCCTGCCATTCTACAGGCCGCCAGGCCAGAAAAAGAATTGCCAAAGAAAAAGAAAAAAATAATTCTGCTCTCTCCAATATTTCAATAAACCTTTATGGCATATTATTACAATACAGCAATACTGGTGTTGACAGTGTTGACAGTAATAGAAGATGACAAATCATTCAAAACAATAAGGATTTTGCTTTTAGGAGCATTGTGCCAGCGTGCAGCGCTGTTCCAAAACATGTCAACGTGTCGTTGCCTGCGAAACGCACATCCCATAATACAACTGTTCACATCGCATCCCATAATAGGTTTGCTAAAAGTTTAGCATCGCCAGCGAGGGCCCCCACCGTTGCGGTCGAGGTACGTTTC
The DNA here is from genome assembly GCF_964638095.1 of Poromitra crassiceps. Classification (NCBI taxonomy): domain Eukaryota; kingdom Metazoa; phylum Chordata; class Actinopteri; order Beryciformes; family Melamphaidae; genus Poromitra; species Poromitra crassiceps. Next base: position 27,508,552 of record NC_139627.1, on the reverse strand, counting down.
GAAATCCCTCCAGGCCTGAAACATGTTCTAGGGGAAACAATGACTACGTTTACATGCACACAATATTCCACTATTATTCGGAAAATGACAATATTCTGAATTTGATAAGGGTCATGTAAACAGCATATTCCAGTTGCATTTTCTGAATTTGCCCTTTTTCCAAATTTAGCATTTTCCGATTAAGACATCTGGGTTATTCCAGTTTTATTCGGGTTTTCGGAGGATTCTTTGATCATGTATACAGCGTATTCGGAATATGCGTCTCAATCAGGGTTTTACCGCAGTTTGCGACGCATGTTGCCTGTTTGTGGTCAACTGATGTGTGCTAGAAAGCGCTAGAACAGGCGATATAATCATAATAATCCATCATCACTGGCATGTAAAAAGAAAAGCCAACATTTCTGATGGGGAGGAGATGAGAAACATCGATTTAAAGAGAGAGAGAGAGTAGCCTATAGTGCCCAGTGCCCACGGAAGTCCACAATGCTTGCGAGCCTGCGAGGTAATAACGTAGGCTACGAGCCTACTTTTTATGAAAGACTTGGATGCGCAACACCAAACTTTTCAGCAGCAAGCTCCTGAAATGGACCAAGTGATGCTCGTAAGAATAGTGCTGCTCTGTTTATTCTCAAAAGAAAAACTCTGCGGCTCCGCCTACCTGCGTCTCTCTCTCCCCCCCTCCCTCACGTGTCGGGGATGGCGAGCTACGGCTGCATGTAAACGGGAATATTAGTGGATTATTCATTTAGTCGGAATATTGTCATTTTCCGAATATGGGCAAAAACCAGAATATTGTGTGCATGTAAACGTAGTCACTGATGATCACTTGGCTGCAGCTCTGACCATGAGCAGCTCTGACTCGGTGCCGGCGAAGAGCTCACGCGCAATCTGCAGAGGTCTGCATTGCGGTGCCTCGCTCGACAAGGACTACATCTCAACAAGTCATGTGACTTCATGCCATGTGCTTGTCATGTGAGTTTTCTTGTGTGTGTTTTCTTGTTTCCTGTTGCACTCATTACAACTGATGATGGTGTTTGGATGAACACCGAAACATAATTTCTCCTTTTTTTAGTCCAGTGTTTTTCAAAATAAATCCTTTTTAAACATATTGTAACGGCACAGGCGAGGCTGGTTTCGAACCCGAGGTCTCCAACTTAAAAGCCCAAGACGTTAACCATCCGACCAAAGGGACAATCCCCTTGGCCAAGGACCAACGTGCTCGTTTTATCCACCCAGACCCCGGTTCGCTACAATATCTTAATAGTTTTCTGTGTCTATTTGTTCCTCCAGCACGAGGTGAAGATCATGTCCCTCAGAGACCACTTGCAGAGGGCGGAGCAGAAGAAGAGGCAACTAGAGGAGGACCAGGATGCACTGATGGAGGACTTGGCCAAACTGCAGGCTCAAGGTGAAGGAGGCTATACATGTAGACCTGACGGTCAACAATGCCCCAATCCAAATGTCCAGAGCTCACCACACTTGCACTTGGACTTTGTGGGCGTGTTCCCAGAAAGTTAGAGCGTTGAGGGCTCCAAATCCACAATTCATCCAGTCGACAGGGGGCCTCAAGTAGACTTTCTACAGACTGTGCTGAGAGTCTGCTTGGGGTGCAGATTCACCAGACTTCACTGATTTAAATATCCACAATTCATTGCAATACGGACGTGACATTGTAGTTTTTCCACTTGCCGGACAAAAAAGTACTTATTATGAAAGGCTCAGTCCGCAAGTCCAGGGGGTGAGCATTTGAATCGGGGGCAAATGTGGTAGCCTTCCTATGCACTGTCAATAATAAACGCTGGTGTGCATTCCTAGTGAACGGCAGATGAGTAGCTTGAGGCTTTCATCACAAAAGGCGATGTTTTGTTGCTGTGTCCTCAGGGAAAGTGCAGGAGGTGTCAGTGATGGACAAAGAAAAGGAACATAGGAGCAGACTAAAGGATGCTGTGGAGATGAAGGTAACTCAGAAGTTTCTACACGTTCACCTGTCCGTTTTCAACTTGACTGTTCAAACACGATGGGTTCAAATTGGCCAAAGCCATATTTCACCGCCTGCACCAATTAATTACTTGGGTCAGGCTTGAGTTCAAACATATTGTTTAAAAATGTTATCAACAATGTATTATTAGACAAGAATTTGAATGAATTTTGGTCTTTTGTCAAGTTGGGGATTCACAAAACCCCATACAGTACATCTTGGGCTTGTTTTGGGTTTAGACTGAAATGTGAGTGTTTTACTCAGTTTTTCAAGGAAACATTAAGCTGTATTGCTTTCCTATCATTCCTATCTCCATGGCATCTTCTCTTCCCATGCTCTGTGTATGTGTAGAGGACCCTGGAGGAGCAGATGGAGAACCACAGAGAGGTCCACCAGAAGCAACTGTCCCGCCTCAGAGACGAGATTGACCAAAAGCAGAGGATGCAGGACGAACTCAAAGAGTATGCATATGAAACAACAAGACGAGATGAAATAGTATTGAATTTCAGTATAGTATTGTTGCCGAGCATGTGTGTAATGGTAGCCAGCAGGTAGTGCTGTACCGTGTGGAAACCTCACTTCCCGAGACCTCAAGAGACGCTCTAGCGACAGATGCCCACGGGCTTTAGTCTCCTCGCTAGAGCGTCCGTCTCCCACGCCAGAGGTTCTGAGTTCGATTCCCAGCTGCAGGGGCGTACACAACACGGTTACACATGTACCATAATAACACATAGATTCCCTCTTATCTTATTTATGTAATATCTACAATAGATTGAGCTTTACTTTACTGGAGCTAAATTGTAATCTTAGTTTACCCATATATTCAACTGTTATTGAACTTAATCTTTATTCTGTGTGCTCTATTCTGTGTCTATTCACTAGCTTGTAACTTCAGCTCTCGGACGTCACCAATGAATGCAGTGCTCTCTATGCTAACAAAATCTGTAATGAAGGAACTATTGTTAGCAGATTGAAACCTCTTTTGCATTGGTCTGTAAAGTGCACAGTAGTGATGCTGCCATCTGTCTAGTTTGAACCAGGCTCTCCAGCTGGAGCAGAGGAAGCTGCATGCCGACTATGACAAACTGAAGTCTGAGGAGCAGGAAAAGGACCAGAAACTCCAGAAACTGCTGTAAGTTTGGCCCACTGTGCTTGCCGTAGGCTTTTCACCCAGCGTAAAGTAGGTTTTTTGGTGTTTCATTCTTTTTCGCCAACTCCCTGCTTCACATACATACAGATCCACACACTCACAATTGAAATGACCAGTACAGCCACAATCAAAGAGGAGCCAAGGCTATTTGTTGAGATAAACAATTGTGTCTGTGTATATTTTTTCAGTTTTATCAGTTTCCATTTCATTTTCAAAGTAAAGTAGTGATAAGCAGCTGCTGATTGTTTTGTTTTGTTCAATGCGCTGTAATGCAATGTTTATTCATCGGTGAGCAGAGTTAAAACCCTTGTCATTATACAGCAGTCAAGTTGTTATAGGAAACTGAATCAACTGTCCCTCTAATATAGGTTCCTGAATGAAAAGAGAGAGCAAGCCAAGGACGACCTGAAAGGTTTGGAGGAGACTGTGGTAAGTGGATTAATAGCCACTCTGGATAAGCCTAAAATTTGAAATGCCCATGCAAGTACACTATTATATTCTAAAGTGAGAACCATAGACAACACACATGAGTCCTAAAAGATTTTTTAGCATGGATGATCTATAACTGTAGATAATCAAAATTTGACACATGGTCCCATCCACCAGGCCAAAGAGCTGCAGATGCTGTACAACCTTCGCAAGCTCTTCATCGACAACATGGGCATGCGGGTCAATGATGTAAGTATGCAAGTACTCTATATCATATATATACCGGTATATATATATATAACGCGAGGTTAGTGTGAGCCTGGGCTGTCAAAAATGTGAATGGGGTGTATACGATGATACGATAGACACCCATGACTCATGTCACATGTTGCGGCAGTCTAGCCTGAGCCAAGTAGCCTACAACGATGCTGGGCTCCACTACAACAGCATTTAATGTCAGAAGGCTAAATTAGCAACAGGCGGACACCGGAACTAGGTCACAAATGGGACATGAGTTACATGATTTTATATGGGTAAAAGTAATATTTCTGATGTATCTTGTGCATTCTGTGGCCGGCCGAGTTGTAATATATTGTCATGTCTTTGTGTCATTAAAGATTAATTCTATTTTTATATAAAAACAAATTGTACTGCTATTTTACATTGAAGTCAATGGCGAGTGGCTTGTGTTTTCCCCCTAAAAGGGGACGAGACCATGTGCTGCCTACAAAATGACGCATTGCTGATCTACTGTATCGTATTGGCTCGCTCCAGGCCAATCCCGGTGCTTGAATGCTGCGTAGGCAGGCGCAGGGAATGTTCTGCACAAAACTGCAGTGGGATCCATAATAAGGCGTAATTAAGCCACCTAAAAGAAGGCCCTCCTAAACAAATCAATGTCAGTGTACAGTTTTCAGCGCTTTGCTTTGCCATCAAACAGCCCTTTCATTTGGCTGGGTAGGCCACTGACTATCGATAAGTACCTAATACAACCCCACGTAAAAAAAAATCCAAACTATCCCTTTAAAGAAAAAAGTCTGTTACGCCAACTTTTCGGGAGTTTCGCTCATTGCCATATCCCCCATACATAACCAAGATACACAGTGCCACAGTGCCAGTGAGCTACAGTCATCAAGTTAGTATCGCCATAGAATGGAGGCTAATGGGACAGCCGTTCAAAATCACCAAAAACACATCTAACAGCGCCAAAATACATGTTGTGCTTCGGATACTCACCACGCGATGAAATAAGTATACACATTTTATTTGCTACTCTAATAAACTTTTCCAAGAGATTGCTCTTACCATTAAGCATAGGACAGTATTACCATGTAGGTTTTATGTTGGTTGGTACATGATGCCTCTCCCACTTCCTTCTTTCTGACCAATCAGAGTGCAGAGAATGACAGCGATGAGGCAGGCGGCAGTCAGGCTCAGAGACAGAGGATCACCTTCTTAGAGAATAACCTGGAGCAGCTCACTAACGTCCACAAACAGGTAAGTGATGTGTGTGTAGTGCGCGCGCCGCACATGCACGCACGCACACACACACACACACACAGTTGGATTTTTTTTATTGCAGGAAGTAAAAGTAATGAGATTTTGAGTTTGTTGAATATATGGTATATGTACATTATTATTATCATCCTGAATTTCCCCAAAGGGGATTCATAAAGTGCTATCTTATCTTATCCTTTATCCTAGTATGAATAGCTAACATGGTGATCTAAAGTCTTTCAGGATAAATTAATCCAGAAATTATTTCAACTAGAAATCTGCACGCTTCGCTCGCAAGTTTTTAGGATGGAAACCGGCGTTTCTCTGGCTCGAGCCCATTTCTTGTCATCACTTCTGCCTCTCACAGAATATTACACAACCTGGGGGTCCGCCCCCTCCTCAATGTACCTCCCTCTGACCGCCTCGGTCTCCTATTCGACCTCTGTGTTCCCGGACCTCTCGGCCCTCCGTGCCAGCACACCAACCTCCCTCGCTGCTCGACGGCCTTCTCAGGGTCCCGGTCAACTTCTTGCGATGTCACTCTGTCTATGTGAGCAATAGTGATGTCATCAGTGATGTCACTCGAACAATAGTGCGCCATGGCCCGGGAACCGCAGAGCGGAACCGGGCCGCCTTATTATAGAAATAAGATTAGAGAATGTATAAAAGAACAACTATTCATTAGGATCCTCTGATTAGGCTCATATGGAGAATTGTGGCTTTACGCCTTAAAACGGATAAGTGAAATTGTATAATTAACTATGGAACTAGTGTAGAGATGCTAAAATGTGGGGATGTTTTCTTCTCACATGGACACTAAAATATTCTCTCATGCATCATCTGAACAAGTATGCTGTGTATTTTGCAGCTGGTGCGGGATAATGCAGACCTGCGCTGTGAGCTGCCCAAGCTGGAGAAGCGTCTGCGGGCCACAGCGGAGCGGGTCAAGGCCCTGGAAGGCGCCCTGCGGGACGCCAAGGAGACCAGCATGAGGGACCGCAAACGCTACCAACAGGAGGTAGACCACATCAAAGAGGCCGTACGCTCCAAGAACGTCTCCAGGAGAGGGCACTCTGCACAAATAGGTAATGCATCGTGTTCCCACCCAAATTATTCTGATCGGTTTATTTGGAGTGTTTTGTCTTTTAGTTCAGGTTGTATATGGCCAGGGGACAACTCACGTGTCACCAAATAACGACACCAAGGTGCCTGAAATGTGCCGGTCCTCAGTCCGCTGATTGAACTACAGTGCGGTTTGTTACGAGTGAGAATGTAATCTGAGGCAAATACAGGAAATGCTCTCAATGGTGGAGGGAATAGCGTGATCCTCCCACGCACTATGTCCTGCCGGTGAAACTGAAAAGAAGTACCTCAGTTGACTGTTTACTGTCTCCCTGTACTTTCTGTCTGTAGCCAAGCCTATCCGGGCCGGGCATCAGCACCAACAGCACCTGTCTGCCTCTTCTTCAATGGGACAAGGTATCCGTGGAAATGGGGGGGCATCTAGCCCTCGTCATCACCCTCGTCAGCCGCACCATCAGCACCACAGCAAGTAGGCAACAGGTGGGTGGAGATGGACTGACTGGCTCAGTGGTTAGCACTGTTGCCTCACAGCAAGAAGGTCAGGCAGGGTTTGAACCTTGGTCCGTCCCAGGTCCTTTCTGTGTGGAGTTTGCATGTTCTCCACGTGTATGTGTGAGTTTTCTCTGGGTGCTCTGGTTTCCTCCCACCATCAAATACATGTACTGTATGTTAGGGTTAATACTCCTGTCAGTGCCCCTGACCAAGGCAATGGCAAAAGAACTGGAGTTGGTCCCCGGGGGCTGCACTGCGGCTGCCCACTGCTCCTAGTTCTAGGAAGGTTCCTAGTAGAGGATGGGTCAAATGCAGAGGATGAATTTCCCCAAGGGGATAAATAAAGGATAACTTAACTTAACTTAACTTAACTTAACTTAACTTAACTTAAGAGATGGGGTGAATAGTGTATCACAGGAATCAGTCCTAAGACCTGGAATTTAGTTAGCACTTCCTGATTCCCAAGTCTATGGGTTTTTTGTATGGGGATTTTGGTTAGATGCCAGCCTCTTTCAGAACTGTGTCATGTTCGTCTTGCTTGCTTGCTAGGCTCTCCTTCCACAGACCTAAACGTTAAAGGAACACTCCGCCCATTTTCAACCAGCTTTGTATCATTAGAACATCAGTAGTATATCAGAAAACTGTAAACGGTTTTGAAGTCTGTCATTTAATTTGACAGTTATTGAGTGTTAAAGTGTGGACCAGTGACATCACTGGTCCACACTAACTCAAATTAATAACTCATTAACTCAAATCAACTCTCAATAACGTTTGACAGTTATTGAGAGTTGATTTGAGTTAATGAGTTATCAATTTGAGTGTGGACCAGTGACGTCACTGGTCCACACTTTAACACTCAATAACTGTCAAATTAAATGACAGACTTCAAAACAGTTTACAGTTTTCTGATATACTACTGATGTTCTAATGATACAAAGCTGGTTGAAAATGGGCAGAGTGTTCCTTTAAATGAGGCACTGAGAAAATTCCCAAGCAGCAGAACATGCCGATCCGCTCGTCGTACAAGTGTTACAGAGACATTCCAAAGCAGAACTCTTCATTGATTAGATCCGGCGGGGTTTGAGAGGTTGATGGTGCTAATAAGTACCTCTTTTATCCCAATTCTGTGTCGGTGATATTATTTTTTCGAAAATGCCAAGATGGCGGCCATGCCTTCTTCTGTGTTTTTCTGTGTGCTTCCGACCAGAGGGGCGCTGTGGAGCGCTATGATGGCTGAGCGCAACAGCACAAAACACACAATGATTGGTATATTCAAGTTATTTATTAGCAGCATCGAGCATTTAACGTTTAGGGAAGAGACTGTGGAAGGAGAGCCTAGCAAGCAAGCGAGACAAAAATGACACATTTCCGAAAGGTGCTGGTTAGAGAAACTATGGGGATATAAAACGATAGGGTCCAATCTGATATTTCAAAGTTGTTACATTTCGAGCGTAGTGCAATGGTAGATTCCCTGCCTACCAACATGAGGGTCATAGGTTTGAGCCCCCGAATCTGAGGAAAAACATGGTAGAAATAAAATTGTGGATTGGAGACTCTTAACTCATTGAGTGCCAATGACGACAATCGTCGTCAATTCAAATAGTAACGTAGAGTGCCAATGACGACGATTGTCGTCAATTGCGTTTTTTGACGGTGGGACGTGGATCAAAGCCTGATGCATCTCCTGTGAAAGTATGGGGGATGTCGAATGTGTAGAAGCTATTTTACGGACCCATTAGGTGGCGACAGTGCTCTCCAGATTAGAGAAAGGTGAGGAAAAACAGCAGAAGAAGCCCCGTGATGAAACGGAAACCGATGCTGGCGCCAGAGCCGTATAGATTGCTCTGGCTGGAGCTAACGTTAGCTGCGAACAGCAGTCAATCCGCTCCCACAACTGAGCCCCTCTGTCTCTGCTGCATAGTTTCTCCACACGATTAGCTGCCAGAAAAGCAGCACCCGACGCCGAAGGGCCAAACCATTCTCAGCAGTCCGGTTTGGCTTTTTGGTGTCGCGCTGGGAGCCGGCGCACAAAAACGGAGCGCTCCGAAAATAGACGCTGGGTGCGTGTTAGGCTGTGTGTTAGTGTGGGGATGAGTTTCTCCAAGCTCCGCCGGCATGCAGGCTGTGTGTTGGTGTGGGGGTGAGTTTCTCCCAGCTCTGGCATGCAAGCTGTGTGTTGGTGGGGATGAGTTTATCCCAGCTCCATGCAGAGATTCGTCGCCTGACACACGCAGCAGAGCGAGCAGAGCCACCAGAGACACTCCCAGGAGGAGGAGTTTGCAGTTGAGGGGGGTGGGGGTGCTTTTTTATTGAAGGAAATTACTGTTCAGATGTTTCAGGTCAGAAAATATTAGCTTCAGAGTCAGTGATTTGCTTGAAATGCTTCATTGCACAAAAGGCTCATTATCTCAGCTTCTAGTCTGAAACGTCTGTTTTTGGTGAAATCAACCTATCTTCTCCGGCTGATAACTAAAGAACGGAAAATGATATCAATAAACTTTTTTTTGCTGATGATACAATAGAGTCTCATCGTTCTTTGGGCGTGTTCGGTGTTTACATAGTAATATCACACAATATTCTGTGGGCCTCGAGAAATCACTGAAAACGCTCTGAAAGGGCTGGCACTGGGAGCATCCGTCTTCCAAAAGTGGCTGGCACTCAATGAGTTAATTGCCCATAGATGTAAATGGGAATGTCCTATCTGTGTTTAGCCCTGTGGTGGTGGACTTGTGACCTGTGTGTTCTATAGTCAACCACATGGTGGTGGCAGCATAATAATAATGTCTAGTGATGTATGCTCTGAGTCTCCACCAAACTGTAAATTCATTCATGGTTTTAATTTTCCAATGGTAATTTTCAGAAATTCATTGTGTTGAAAGAATTATTCACTCTGCTTTCGGGCTCATGTTATTCTTTCCACAGGTAGCAGACAGAGTGGACTTTCCCCTCTTCACAATGAACCGTACTGGACATAGGATATGATTTCACTAAGTCCCGGGAACTCTCCTCCCCTCACCAGTCTGCCTTTACTGGAACCACCAACTCCTCATTTACAATACATTCCAACTTGATGGCCAACAAGTGCTTTTCTCCTTTGTGTCTGTCTGTCCACCTGTCTGACACTCACTATCCCTCTCTGTGTCTGTCCCTGTTTCGTAGATTTGTGTAAAAAAAAATCCAGAAACCAGATTAGCAATTTCACTGGATAACTAATGAGAAAGATTCTCAAGTATGGACAAATAATAAGGTTAAATAAGGGTTTATGTCAGAAACTGACACTGCTATGGGAGTTTGTGTTGGAAGTCACTCTGTATTGTGATGAATGTTTAGCTTTTATTTATTGATGTTTTTATTTATTTATTTATTAATGTTTTTATTTTTTTATTTATTAAAAAATAGTAGTGTTTTTAGAGAAGAACTTTACTTTGCACTGAATGTTATATTGGTGCACAAGATGAGCTGATATTGATTGTTTAAAAAATACTGGTGTTTTCATTGAAAGTTATTTTTAAATCTAGATTTAAGTTATCAAACTTTTTTAATTTTTTATTGATGATATCACTCTGCCTATGTGATTACAGGGAGTAAAGCTCAATGTGTATTTATATGTGTCAACTCTTAAGAAGTACATTTCTATGGTGCAGAACAGTGTTGATGTACTGTTTCATTGTAAGATTTTGTAACTTGAATATTCTCAATGGATCAAAGACATTTAGAGTTAAATCTACCTACCTAGCTAAGATGACATTTCGGTGCGTTTTGGTGAACCACAACGTTGATTTGTCAGTATACAGTATGTATTATTAACCATTGATATGGTTGTTCTGTTGTGCAGTATGTTCGTTAAAAAGAATGTGAGGTGTGAGGAAGCAACTGGAAAATCAATCGCAGAAGAAATCCAAAAAATGAGTCAACACAATCTGATGGTTATGGAGGCCTGAATGTTATCCTCTAACTCAGGGGTTTTCAAAGTATGTGGTCCTCCCCTCAAACAAAACTTGAACAAAGCCCCTGCCCCTAAAATCATGATTATGTTATTTGATCCCATTGCAACTCAACAATTGAGCTGAGATAGCCTGACATTTACTGCTGACATATTTCAGACTACACCAAATACATAAAAAAGGTCTGCCTGCCCTGAAGGCATCTATTTGATTCTGGAAAAGTGGGAAAAAGTATAACAATTCCCCAAAACTACTGAATCTCTGAATTATCCCCTTAACCAAATCACACACATTTAGGCTATTGTGATCTCCTTAACGAATGTAATATGTTTTCAATTCCATTCATTGAAGCCTCCCCTGAAACTGTTTGGAGCCCCCCTGGGAAGGCCCGCCTCCCACTTTGAAAACACCTGCTTTAAGTCCTAAAATAAATAAAGGGCGGTAGAATAATTTAGAAGCCAAAAAAGGCTGTCCGCAGATTTACAAACACAATCACCACAGAAAATTAAAGAAGTTTCCACAGATTCCATTTTGGACTGATAGTAAATAAGAACAATTTAATATAGACATCTGCAAGTCCTTAGTCATCATCACTTTAGATCTGCATGTTGAATGACTAAGACCATGACAATGTACAGTACATGCATTTGGTTTTGCTGCTTTAAACTTGAATGTCAGTTTCTGGCTTTGTGTTATGGCCATGTTGCCAAATGGATGAATGCATGGGTTTGTTTCCAGTAAAGGGAAGTGTAGGTTCCCCCCTGCCTTGGTGCTGATCAGCCAGTCAACACGTAATAGGCTATACAGCGTGGGTGCCTGAACTTTCAGTGTGTGGACTAAGGATCCGTCAGGGATTTATTTTCTTCGCGTTATAGGCTAATATTGATGAGGATATAGTAATAATAAAGGAAACGTGTCTATCCCTACCATGTACAGTATCATAAAGTAATCTTGAATTTGTGTTGAGGATTGTAGAGGGTTAGTAGGCCAACCTAGAGTAGCCTACCATCTCTCATCTTTCACAATCATACCGTGGCCTGGAAATGTAAAACATTTCACAAAACAACTATACAAATAAGAAAACAGATTAACATTTCACAAAACGAGTTAAACAAATTAAACTAATGCTATTGCTTTTGCTAATATAGGCTAACACATCACACGCTACACACAAATACTAATACACGTTAATGATAATGCTTACTTTGTCATACTTAGATTCCACTCACTTAGCTATTTATCATAATGTGAATGCTGAAACAATAATGGTAACACTAACATGTTAATGCTAACGCAATAATGCGTATGCTAATGTGCTACTTACTGACAATAGGCCTACTAATGCTAACACTACTGCTATGGTCTTGCATGGTAGCATGTTGGTTAATTTGTCTTTGTTCATTCATGCTATTTTGTTTTCTTAAATGCAGTTGAATTTTGTGACTTGTTTTATGTGAAATACTAAATTTCATAAAAAATATCTTCTGATTTGTTACTCAGTTTTCTATTTGTGAATTTGTTTAATTAAATGAATAGTTTTCATTTGTATTGTGACAGTTGTTTTGCACTTCCAGGCCACTGTATAACCCACAAGCACAGTTGGCTGGGTTCTACAGTAGCTACTCTACTGTATATCTGTGACACAATTTATTTGGTACCATAGTGCTTTCTCTCAAATTTTTGAGTAATTCAACAAACTCTTATTTCTATGGAATGTCAATGAGGAAATACATTGGAACTTCATTTCAGATCATTTCATGCAACAGCACTTGTGCAGATGGCTGTATATCAGTGTAATTCACATCGAACTTTGACTTGTGTAATGTTCTGCTCATGTCACTGAAAATAAAAGAAAGAATGCTCACCTCCAATAGGCTACATGAGGTAAATATCACGTCCTGACCTCTCTCTTTCTCTCTCACCCTCTCTTCATCCTTTTATGCAGCTTTTCCACGGTTTCCTACAGATTTTTCCTTTTAAAAATTCCATACTTTTCCAGACTTCTCTGTCAGATCATTTTTTACATCTGAGTACACAAGGGCATTACTTTGTGTTGAAAAGTGGTGGGGACATGTCCACGCTTATGGCCACCAGTGTTGGGCAAGTTACTTTCAAAATGTAATGTATGTACTACATATTACTTGTTACTTTCATTTGAAAGTAATAAGTTACTTTACAATATTACTGTCTGTGTAGAGTAACTTGTTATACTACTTTTGCATTACTTTCACCAAAATAACAGCAGTAGCAGAATGACACTAGCAGGAACACTGCGAAAAATTATTTCAACCGTCTTGAAGTCAGTGTAAACTGTCCACAATTCTAAATGTTATCATTTTCTTTTGTTATTGTCATCTATAGTGGTTATTTGCATAAAAACACACAATTTGATTAGGAAGTGATTGTATCTTTATTTAAATATGTGCTTTGATGTGGGGGGAAAAGTAACTCAATTTGTAACTTGTGTTACTTGACAAAGTAACTGGTATAATATTACTGAAATCCTATTGGTAATAAGTTATATTACTGAGTTACTGCTAAAATTAATATATTATGTGTAATATGTTACTTTTGTAATGAGTTACCCTCAACACTGCTGCCCAGCAGTATCAGCTCATGGGTTTGAGCCTCATAGTCCGGGGCCTTAGGACATTATAAGGGCCAGGGGCGTCATGCAAGCCAAAAATCCCAGGGGGCGAACTCTGGCGCCGCCCATAGTGCGGCGCCGAATTTTTGGCGGCAAAAAAAAATTGGGGGGTTGGAAGCCAGATTTAGAGGAATATCTCATTTTAAATTAACAGACTGAGCAGGTGTAACCATAAGGCTATTTTCCAAACTGCTCTCAGCCTCCTGGAAAGATCCATAATCACCAGACTAAGTACATTGCCACTGCCCAGGCTCAATGGACTTGACAAAAAAGGGAGACCACACGTTTCAAAGCAATGTAACACAATGTTTATTTTGGGTGGTATTGCCTTTTCAGAAGGTAGACATCGTTTCTCTTCCATTAGTCTCATAGTGTCCTCTAGAGCAGGGGTTCCCAACCTTTTTTGTGCCAAGGACTGGTAGATACATGGGGAAAAAAAGTTGCGGACCGGTTGTCAATTTTAATGGTTTTAGTTTTATATATTTACTCACCAGGTGGCGACAAAGGGTAAATACCAGCCTTTTGTGTTGTACTGTATGTAGCCTATACAGTATTTATACAAGTGCCTAGGCTGCGATATTTGACAATTTAGCAGGACCTCAGTCAAACTTTATTTGACGTTAGTTTTCATTGTGTGCCGGGGGGGGGGGCACTCTGCACCCTATCGTGGGCCGCATCTGGCCCCCGGGCCGCAAGTTGAGTATCACTATGCTAGGCCCTGAGAAGATCTGTCTCTGGAACTAGATTTTAAGTAAATCAGACCGCTGCACTTGTCGTACAAATCATCCCCATATCCCCTCTCCTTAAAATTAACACAAAGATGTTTAGCATACAACTCAAAAGAATCATCAGAATCACAAATACGTTAAATCCTCAATAATTGACTATATGGTAGACTTCTCTTTAATGCTGGTGAATGAAAACTGTTGAATTGTAAAAAGTATCATTTATCATTGATTGTATATTGTAGGGACACTCTGGAGCTAACTCTTTATTTTATGGGGGCATTTAAAGGCTCCCGTCACCCCAATTCCAAGGGCAATTCTAGATTTTTAGGGGCATTTTGCCCCAAGCTAATTTCTTACCCCAGTTAGAGCACAGAAATGCATCTGGTCTACTCCTCACTGATATGAGAGCCAAATACAATCAGCTGTTCACTCAGCCATTGTTGCCATGAGCTAAAATACCTTCATCTGGCCAGCAGAGGGCAGCATCCACTAGGTGAAAGGGATAATGAAAGCCAGGCATATCCAAAGTCCGGCCCTGGGGCCAATTGCAGCCGCAGACAGATTTTAAGTGGCCCTCGGCTTGTCTATGAAAATATACTGTGGCCCTTTACACAGTATTGGTGAATCAAGCAAGTTCAATTTGAATTGTTTCCCTTCATCTAACGATGACAGCACTATCATACAGTTGGTACAGGAACCAAGTAGGAACAGCACATGCAGAACTAATGTTTTCAGATGATAAACAAAATCTTTAGACTACATTTGTATGTGATTTTTTATTTAATTTTTTTATAACTCATATGATGCGAGAAGCACCTGGCCCCCCGGCATTTTCACATGATCTAATCTGGCCCCCATTCAAAAAAGTTTGGACACCCCTGATGTAAGCGATCATGTAGCCTACTGCATGCCGGTCATTATTGGAAAAGAAACCCCGACAGGGTGATCAGGACCCCGACGTGAAGCGTTGTAGGCCTACTTTATGTACAATAGTTGTTTCCTGAATTTAAATACTAATGTATGTATGTCTCAGGAATTAAATTATTTTAATTTGTGGAAATATGAAATATGACAAAATAGTAGGGATGTCACAATATATTGTCCCACGATATATCGCGATATCAAAACGTGACAATATGTATCGTTGAGATGAAATCTCATATCGCGAGAAAAAGAAGCTGAACATGGTGGCACTGATCTGCATCTGATTGCATTCTCGCTCTCCTTTTCATTGCTTTGTTTGAACAGACGAGGGACGTTACAGACACGGAGGATGAAAATGGTCAAATTACTCAAATTAGCGTGGAGGATGCCCCCTCAACTTACAAATCGATCACAAAAAAATATTGTTAAAATATCGTATCGTTATCGTGAACCTAATATCGTGTATCGTATCGTGAACTGAGTGTATCGTGACACCCCTACAAAATAGTGTATCTAGGAGAATCTACAAACTTCATTCCCAATCTGTTTGAACCAGAAATAGCTTTATTATTATGTTTGTCAAAATGATGATGTAGGCTAACGAGTGGCATGTATCCCATTTCCAGGTAAAGATTTCAACCCCTACCCCTATCCCTATGCCTCTGTGCTGAAGGGCAAATTGAAAAGCGAGGCGGCACTCGAAAGGTAAGGGTAAAAACAACAACTGGGATTGGGCATTGGACATTAATATTCAAATGTATCTGCAGCAAGGTGCACTAAAATCTAATCAGATCATCTACTCTGTGGGGAAACTTGTGGAAACACCACCATGACAGCATAATGTCCCACATAGCATCCGCCCAGATGCACCACAGAGCGCCACAGGAAGTCATTCCTGCCTGTGGCCAATCAAACTCTTTGAACTCCTCCCTCAGGGCATCAGACACGAGTCAGTCAGTCAGTCAGTCAACATTATAGCCATGGACTCACTCCACCCGTTTACATAGGAAAAAATAAAACACCAACACACTTTAATAGGCTATATCTGATGCAGCTCTGCTTTGATAGACACAATGGCAATCCAATAGCCAGCCATCATATTTTGGACACGTGCATCACATAATTTCCACCAATAGGAGAGGCGGGGGCGTGAACCTGCGGGTCCATATATCCCTAGGCCGCCGTCTGTGTGTGACTCATTGCCTTTGAGACAGACAGAACGTAGTCGGATTTAACATAACTGCTGTAAATACGTCGCTATCGGACATATTTTGAATCAAGACTTTTCTTTTAAATTTCTCGACGGGATTGAAATGTTACATCTTAGGTGCTCGACAGTGCTGAAGGAGTTGTTTCAAACCAGTCTCAAGCGCCCCTTGACCGGCTCCAGAAATAAAACGTGGTTACCGGTCCGTTATTGCTTCGGCGCCGCCTCCTTTGATGCCAGAACCGCGTCTCAACTGAAGGTCCTTCATGCCGGTGTGCGCCGCCCCGCCGCGCTGCGCACCGCCCGGCCGTTCTGCACAAAAACTGAAGGCGTGGTGCACGACGAGACAGTGAAGAAGGATGCCAACACCGCTAATGAACCAGCCAGCGACAAGTAGGTTTCCCGTCACCGCCGGTGACTCACCGGCTTGGTGAATTAGATCTGGATGCCCACTTCGTGGTATGGCTCTTATGGCCGTCTATGAGTCATGATGACGCACGCTGGCGCGAGCATATGTAATAGGCCTATGTGGTCGGCTTGAGACAGCCAGGCCATGTATTATTACTAGGTATTAGGTATTAGCTAACACTAGCGCATTAACAATAATTTCCCTAACCAGTAGGCCGCAGTATTGCTTGTGAATCTAAATAAATGGCTACATTATTTATGGCACTAACAACATTGAGTTTTTTCCCCCAGTAGGCGCCGCCCCCCACTGGCTTCATGCCAAGTAAATATATAAATGTAGGCGCGGTGGGCTAAAACAAACTGGTCGTTATTATAGGCCCTTGTTGGCTGTCTGTTCCGGTGCAGATAACAGATTGGAAAGTGAAACAAACCCCCTGTGCAGCAGGCCTGATATGAAGGGATGGAGTGGAGGGAAAAGCATCCAAACAAGTGTGTCGACAGCAGAGGACTATGCCTATGTTAGGCTATATGGGAGTCTGGGGTCTTTTTTGAGACATGGGGAAATTAATGCTTAAATATATTTTGTATTCATATTGGTGGTTATGATTATCACCAACTGGTTATAGTGGACCCAGCTGCTTGTTTAGAGACACCAAATCCCTGCTTGTTATAATTCAGAGTCATTGAGCCGTGTTTGACTTCAGTTCAGTCTTGGCCTGTATGGTTTTCTGCTCTGACCTCCCATCACCACAGGTGACTCACACTGGGCCTGGCAGCAGCTCTCACACTCCTCCACTACCTATGACAATTTCCTGCCCCTACAGCAGGACAGCAGCCTAGTTACTACAGTATTTAGTAAGCACTGTAAGTTTGAGGCTGTTGTTCTACTGCTGTTATTTTGTTTATTTTTTAGTTGGTGGTGGGTAAACTACTTACTTACCGCCGCCTAAAACATAAACAAAATAAAAACAAATATACTCCTATATTCAATACAAATTATTAAAAAAAATATATATATAAAAAAGTAATGGTTTATCCATGACATGGACTTTATGTGTCCACATTTGCTGCTGCTATGTGGACGCCCTATTTGTGTTTATGTCTGTTTATAGGCCTACTTTTTAACTGTAAAGCTCTTGGGATTTACTTAGGACAGGAAGTGCTAAAGAGATAAATGATGTTAAATATTCTGCCACCAGAAATGAAATAATTGAAAAATTAGGTCTGTAATTGTCTGGATCAGATAGGCTAGGTATTGGTCATATCGCAGTGTCCTCACTGTAGCTTATGCAACTCACCTTCAGCTTTTGTAGGTCAAGCTATGATTCTAAATGAATAATTTATGGGTGTTTTGATTTTTGCAGTTATGTTTGACTACATTTATCAGGAATTACATTAATAAAATAGTTTTGTTTGCAGATCTACTGTATAGGATCAAAGAATGAAGTGAAGCATTATGCAAGCTCACATTATACTGTATACTGTTACTGTGGTCTTCGAAGTAGTTTTGTAACACTGTTATGAAAAGTGTTTTCATTATATCATTCATAAAAAGCCTACTGCTGCTGAACTCATCTGTTCAGATAAAAGGGCAAAATCCTGTCCTCTACGTGAGAATATGGATGAACAGCAAAGCACAACACTGGAAAATACTGGTGTTTTTCTTTCTTGTTGGACGATTGCCCTCATCTCATTCATTCATAGACCATTTCACATTGCTTGGGTCAAAACAATTCAAGCAATAATATACGTACATTGCAGCCAGCTGTCTTTTATTTATTTTTTTGCAGTGCCTGTATTCCATGTGTTTCATTTGAAGCTGGTTGACTTTAATGATGCAGCCCAGAGCACAGACTGGGGTGTTTCTGACCTCAAAATGAGGACACACAAGAAAACTAGAAACAGAAAGTTTCCAAGCTGAGGCAACGAGGGCATGATGAGCAGCTGAACCAACCAGGAGGTGAACATGTATGTGCACACGGCACCGCACATTTTCCAAAACACTCCTGTTCATCGTTGGTGGACGATTCCATCGCCCCAACCCTAGTGGACACTAACGTTACAGTCCTGCACAGGTCCAGTTCTGCAAACCCACATTGATCATGACGTCCCCAAGTGGGCTTCTCATAACCAGTCTTCTTTGGGTCAGTAATTTCCAGTTTCTTGTTATGAATGCAGCTTCTGTCCGATCCTGCTGCTTTGCTGATGACCATGACACGTCGCATAACCCCTGCCTGGACTGATTGCAGTGCAGACGCCTGCATGAAGCTTGTGGTACTTTCAAAACAACAAGGGAATGTAGGGTCTCCACTCTCCACTAGCTACTAACTACCTGAACAGGAGTGTTTTGGAAAATGTGAGCGGTGCCGTGTGCACATACATGTTCACCTCCTGGTTCAGCTGCTCATGCCCTCGTTGGGCTCGATCTTCCCACTGGCCTACGGCACAAAAACTGGCGTTAAATGCAAAAAAACGGGCCTTGCGCCTGCCTCGGGAGGATAACATCATGGTTTTAGGCCCCGAAATGCGCTTTACGCCGAAGAGGCGTGGCGCAGTGCCAGAATGGGCGTTTCGGCCTTTTTTTTTTTTTTTTTGCATGCCAGGCCGGGCCAGGCCTGAGTGTGGGAGCAATTCAATCAATAGACAATAACATTGGTGTGTTTAAAATGAGCTATTCCACTAAATATGGCTAAAACAGATTCAAACCTGCAAAAAAGGCACATTTTTCTTCGCCGCCGGCCTTAATTGGGAAAAAAAAATAAAAAAAATGGGATGGGTGGCCCCCCTAAGAGCTTTGCCCCCCCGGGCTGATAGGGTCGCTCCGCCCCTGGCTTAGTGCTTTTCAAAACCAGGCCTTATTCAGTCACCGTGGATATTATTGTGGGTAATTATGCAGCGGCCTGCCATAGCCGATCTCACTCTCTCTCCCCCTCTCTCTCTCTCACTCCTCTCTCTCGCACATCAGACAGGCACAATGACCGATGAAAAAAAAGATGTTATACCGTAGTTTTGGGCCCCTGTCATTCAGAGGCTGTTGCATCATCCTACCTGTGCAGTGGAGGAGAAGAAAAGGAAGCGAGAGAAAACGATATCATTCTGCCCAAACAAATATTCACTGCGCCGCGGCTCCCCTACCAAAGCCACACATGTGAAATCACCCTGCATGCATTGAGGCTAATACATTTTGACAAGAAATAGCAACCAAATCAGCCTAAATAGGCTAAGTACACAACATGCAATTCTAGAACATTTCAATATTGGACAAAATAAAACATAAAAATCAAAACACAACCCTATGTGAAACATATATGTAATCCAGGTGGCATATATTTATGCTATGACTTTACATAATTTAGGCTATATTTATGTGCATCATTTAGCCTGTGCAGCAGGTAGTCTACAAGTTATAAAGCTACCTGCCCTGAATGAGCCGAGTGGGGGTGCTTGTTCACTATTGTGAAAGTTATGTGTTTACAACATAAAGATCATGGAATTGGATGGTATCATGAATGTCACCGATAGTTAACGTTCTATATTGTAGGCTAGGGAGACCATCAGCCCTGCTGAACAGATCTGTATTTGCCTGGCTGTAGGTTGAATCGTTTTATTCAGGCTATGATCTGTGATGTGCTGAGATATCCAAATTGGCAGAGATGACAGCATAAAGCCGCAACCCGCGGACTGGATCGAGTGGATCGGAGCTTCGAAAGGAAGAATGTCATTGAGTAACTGCAGTTCACCAATGAGCACAGTTGTGAATAATTATACGTTTAAAAGGCGTGGTTAAGTGCTTAAGGTCGCGTTTAGCGCCAACACGAAAATAGGGACTGCGCCGGACCACGCCCACTAATAGGGCTGCGCCTGGCGCTAAGCGCTGTCTTAAGGCCAGTGGGACGATAGAGCCCGTTGTCTCAGCTTGGAAACTTTCTGTTTCTAGTTTTCCAGAACAGACTCGTGTTTCATGAGCGTTTTTATAATTATTGATTAGTGCTGAGCCTGATACACATGTATGTGGTGCTGTCTGTATCCGAGTATTTATTTTTCCCAAATTTCTTTGGGAATTTTTTTTTTCCCGTGAGCCCCAGAAGTTAATGTGATTTTCACATTGTATAGCCCAGGGGTTCGCAAACTTAAGAATGCCACGGCCCACTTTGAAATCTGAAAATCTTCCGGGGCCCACCCAACCCTTTAATCACAACTCTGATCAACACATGACGAGACTAAGATGATGTATTTCCCTATATGTTTTTTTACATTATATATATTTTTTCTCAAGGATGAACTGATTAGATTTTGGTGGTCAAAGGTCAAAGGCCAAGGTCACTGTGACTTCTCTAACGCCATTTTCAAGCTTGTTAATGCCATATCTCAGGAACGCCTGGACGGAATTTCTTCCAATTTGCCTCAAATGGCGATTTGGACTCAAGAATGAACTAATGGCGGAGGCATAAATCCGCGGTGCGGTCGTTCTAGTATTTCATTACAGAGCATGTGAACTGGGACATAAGGGAATAATCCATCCACATACAAAAACATTTCAGCAAAATACCCAAAGGCAGATTGCCAACATTTTCTCCCCCCTTGCTCATCAGAAGTATTTGCATGCATAACACATTTGTTGAGACAAAATGTGATGAGCAACAACAGAAGAAATCAATTCACAAGTTATTAATGCTAGGCTGTCAAAAATGCGACCTTATCTGTAAAGGATAGACTCGTGGGTACATTCAGATAAAATGAGCTGAGAGGTTAAGGGACCCCTTTGAAATAGTTTTCCCTTATGCTTGGTACCAATGGATGCCTTAGGTCTTCTAGTTTCTTCTGATAACAGGATAAAAAATGACCCTTCTACAGCCATTTGATTGCCCGCGAATATCGGGAGTGTTGGCAGACCACTCGTGGTCCACCTGCAGTACCTCCACGGCCAGTTTGGGAATCACTGGCCTATTTGGTGTATTGAGAAAGAGTAGTGTTTGCCTGTGTGTTTAATCATGGGTGATGGGTCGAGTTGTGTCTTATATTAATGGGACCCATGTGGGTTTGCAAAACTGGACCTGTGCAGGACTGTAACGTTAGTTAGTGTCCAGGCACACAGTTGTGACGCTAACATGTCCACAGACAGACAGACAGACATATAAACACCTCAAAAGTCAAAACTGCTTCTGTGTTAGTTACTGCTACGTGGTGTCTCTAGGACTTTACCCCACTCGCGCGTCCGCCGTATAACATTTTGTGGGCGTTCCCACACATGCTGACTGTCTCTATGATGACACACACACACACACTCTCACACAAGGTGAAAACAATAGCAGACTTTAGCAGTCGCACGCTGTCGCAGCTGGTAAATATTTGCCATCACTATCATGCTCTGATCTCATGGAAAGGGAACTTTTTCAGACAAGTGGGATTTTAAAAATACTAGCCACACTTTACCTGGTATCCAGGGAACTCCATAGTGTGAGTGAGCAGTCACTCGGAAGCACCTGGACTGAGCCATCTGCCTCAAACAGGAGAGGGGATCCTCTGGTGTTTTTCCGCCTCCACTGGCTTCAAGCTAGGTATATACAGTATATAGCCTTCAAAATGTAAGTGCGGTGTGCTAAACCACACTGAAGGCAATTAGGCCTTGAATGGTCTGCTTGTCATCTGTTCCTGTGCAGATAACCGGCAACACGGTGTGTGAGTTTGAAAGTGAAACAAAAAGTCTCATAGCCTCAGCTTGTGCAGATAACTGGCAACACGGTGTGTCAGTTTGAAAGTGAAACAAAAAGTCTCAGCCTCAGCTTGTGCAGATAACTGGCAACACGGTGTGTGAGTTTGAAAGTGAAACAAAAAGTCTCATAGCCTCAGCTTGTGCAGATAACTGGCAACACGGTGTGTCAGTTTGAAAGTGAAACAAAAAGTCTCAGCCTCAGCTTGTGCAGATAACTGGCAACACGGTGTGTCAGTTTGAAAGTGAAACAAAAAGTCTCAGCCTCAGCTTGTGCAGATAACTGGCAACACGGTGTGTCAGTTTGAAAGTGAAATAAAAAGTCTCATAGCCTCAGCTTGGGAACTTGGAAAGTGGAGGTGCCTGTGAAATAGATGGAGTTGAGTATACAGTAGAACTATCTCCAGTCTCCATGAAATGGAGCAAAGTGTTTACATTAAGCATCCTTTGCCATGATTCAGCACTTTTTATTGTAAAGGATTTAGCAAGCTATATCTAACCTATGCTATGAGCTCAGGTTGTAGCGTATTAAAGGTCCCAATTCGTGCAGCTGTAACCTCTTAAAAACGTGTGTCTCTGGTCCATAAAACATGATTCTGGATTAATTTGTCGAAAATATAGCAACCCCGTTTGTTGTGACGGAGTTCTCACTTCCTCATCTCGTCGCTTCCCAAGAACGGTCTGTTTCTATAATATATTCAGAACTAACAGTTCCCATTGGCCGCTGAGGGGAGCCCGCCCCAGGCTCCCAGCGGCCAATCAGATTAGCGTCTGTGGACCAGCACGCTAGGTTGCGAGTTATCGTTAACTTAATGGTTACTACGCTAAAGAGGACATCTCAAAATGCCTAGACTTACCGAATGCACCTCTGCAGTTGCTGGATCACGTACAGTTGGCGTCGCTCCAGCTAGAAGTGTTAATTTTGTGGCTATAGACAAAATGGTGCAGGTAGCTTGTGTGAGAGAGACCCGCGCAGTATGCGTGAGGAAGCTCGTGACGTTCCGATACCCCGTCTGGGGGAACAGAGCGTTTGGGGGTGTGGCTTGGAGGAGACTGCAGGGGGAAGCTGGATAAGGACAAATCCAACGGTGGCAGTTCTGAGCTTGTGACAACTCATTACAGGGAGGGCTGACAGCAGTATATATGCATTTACAAGTAAAAACAGCTTTTGCACGGAATGGGACCTTTAAGGAGGAACAGTGTTCGCTCCATACACTCACAACAGAGTCAAATACATTGCCAGTCAAGATCGCGATCACCTTTGCTGCACACACGTTTTGTAAGAGGTGATTTGGCCCAGATCCATCTACAGGTTACAGATCCATCTACAGGTTACAGATCCATCTACAGGTTACAGGCTACAGGTACAATTACAGGTTAGTGGGTGGAGGTGGAAATGATTCAGCTGCTGTCAAAATACAGACAAATGACTGCTATTAACGGCACGTGAGATCTTTATGAATCCAAAGTTATGAAAGACGGTGAAAGGCTGATCTAGTCTGAGTGCCACCTCCTGGCTCAGTGGCTGACAGGAGATGGAGTCTGCTTTTTAGTCAATAGTGTGACGCTGACTGAGTAAGAACCATCATACTCTCAGGCCAATCTTACGACCACTGACTAGTTCATCTGAGCAATCGGGGTTGTGTGCCTGCCTTGCTCAGAGGCACTTCAAGAGTGAACATTTGATGCAAAGGATTGCACCGGTGTGACCCTCTCAGCCTCCAGTCTGACATTCTATCTTCAAGGCCATGTCACCCTTTTTGGTGTTTTTATAGTGAGAGCTTAAGTGTGCCATTGTCCTGTAAACCAAAACGTAAAAAAATTGCAGATTTAAAGACAATATTCTTTCGATTGTTTTTTTAAGTTTTGGTCGGAGTGACATGTACTATGGTCGCTCCCGATTATAGCGTTAGCTGAACCGTTTGGTTTGATGAAGTACAACTATTTTTATAAGCATTTTACAAAATCTCTATGGGAAAATAAATGGCGGATGAAAATCCCTGGTACAGTGCTGAAGCAGGAAGTGACGTTCACTTTGCCTCTCTATGGCACTGCTCTGAATGGAAGGGCAGCTTTTGGCGACAGATGTTGGGTCAATAACACTCCTTCTTGATTAGGCATGCCTGACGGACATGGTTTTAGTGGAGCTAAAATCGGAGTGTGTTTGCATATGTACAGACACTGTTACCATGGCTGTGCATGGCGTGTTTACTCTACGGAAAAGCAGGAGATGTGCTAAAACAAGAAGAGGGTGCGAAAATGAGAAAGGGAGCGAGGAGGTGCAGACTGACTCCTAGAATTAGAAGTGCTGATATGCAGTATGGCTACTGCCTCAGGGAATTGGACAAGAAACACTAACTCTGGAAAAGAATGCATCAGTTATATGTAGCGATGCACCAATTGCAATTTTCTTGGCCGATTTCCGATTTTTTTAATAGTCTGACCTGCCTTTTCAGATTTTCTTTCTAAGCTGGCTCCTACTAAGAGACATCAATTAGTATTTGGTAATCAATTATTAGTTACCTGGTTCATATTAGGGTCGATATGGGTTTTTCAATGGCCGATGCTGATATTTAGAGAGCAGGGCAACCGATGTCTGATATATAATGCTGATATATATAATGTTTTTTTTGCATCTGATAAATTAAATTACATCAATTTAATAATAACAAATGATACACAAAATTGCACGTATTAAAAAAATGTATCAACAATGTCCACATGTAGCCTAATCAAAAACGAAACTATGTAAAAAACAACTTGCGATTGAAAAATAAATTGTTTTAGTGCACTCAACAACATTTATCAGCAGATAACAGCATCTCTTTGTTTCTGAGAGAACGAACATTTTTAAATACTTGCATAAATAAATAATGTTATTATAGTGCACACACAGGAGCATTTTTTTTGTCCCAGTGCTAGCTAAAAGCAGACATGCAGATATTTTATTAATCGGTCTACCTCTAGTTAATATTACTTCACAATCGATCGGCGGTCACCTGCCGATCGATCGGTGCATCTCTAGTTTTATGGGTTGAATACCTGTGTGAATACCTGCGAATTGTTTGGATAGACAAATTGTGAGTACTTTCTCGGCCACTCTTACCCGCCTTATGCATTGTATTTGGCTTCTTCATCTGTGCTGAGCTGACCTTGCCCCACTGTAGGCCGTGCTGCTGTGTCATGACCAGCGTGTGAACAGGCCAGGATGTTGGCTTTATTAATCCGCCTGGCCAGGGCTCATGACAAGAGGGCATTCCAGGAATTCACACACGCACGAACTGCCCGCCAGAACGTGTGAGTCAACATGCAGTAGGCCAGGGCAGTGTTTACGTGCTCAAAATCCATGGAGACATGAAGATTTCCTCTCATTCGTGGTATTTTGAGTCGATTCATGTATCAATGGTTCATTTGACCAATACTTTAAAGTGAACAAGTCAAACCGGGTTTGCTGATGGAACTGGGCAGAAATTTCAAATCGGTCAGTCAGTGTCTGTGGTTGGACCTCTGTCGAGCCTGCAAACATGAAACTTTCAGGACAAAGTTGGGTGTCATCTGCTCACATTGGCAGTGACTTCAGTAATGGCTACTTTACCCCCCAAAAAAGGCCACAGTTGTAACAGATTGTCAAAATGTCCTTGTGTAATCTTGACCCCCAAACAGCATACTACTTCATGATGACTTCATGAGTATGTAATGCTACAGTTTGTTCAGCAGTTCAGTTGTTAGTGTAACGGCAAGCAGGCAGAGGCACATTTGGATCAAAATGACTGGTACAATGTGAGTGGCTTCGGTTTACATTTTTTATCATTCCTTTTTTTGTGTATACCGTAAATTCCGGACTATAAGCCGCACCTTTTTTCCCGTTTTTTGGCCTTTTTTGGCCCCTGCGGCTTATATAACGGTGCGGCTTATCTATGGATTTTTTCAAAAAAAAAAAAAAAAAATCTCTCTTTTTTAGCACTCTTTCTAACTATAAATCCTATATAACTATAATAAGTTTTAATTTCCTCTCTTGCCCTCTTTTCACCACACTGTATGACACTGTATGACACTGTGTGCACTGTAAAAAACAACACAGGTGGTGTTGTGTTATGTTGTTTTGTTGAAATGTTAATAAATGGGAGCTTCCTCAAACAGCCATCTCTTTCCCGACAATCCCCTCTGTGCATGAACCCTTACATATGGTAATTAAACATTAAAACACAATAAAAAAAAAAAAAAACATTAAAACACCCGCGGCTTATAGTCCGGTGCGGCTTATATAAGAAAAAAATAGTCAACTTTGCAGGTGCGGCTTATACACCGGTGCGGCTTATAGTCCGGAATTTACGGTAAATCAAAGCAATCCCAGTTGTCAGTGGTTTCATCCACAGCAATGCAGAACTTCTTAGCACAGACTTTGGTCAGGGCCGTCATGTCCTATGGTATGTGTGTCAAAGAGTGGATGCGCCTGCTATTTGCACTGCTGGACGCCACTGTACTGTACCCCCCCCCCCCCCCCTCTATTGGAATGTCTGACTGTACTGCATGCACAGTTTATTTTTCCAAGTGGATCTTCATCATCAGTGTGTTGACAAAATCTGCAGAGCATTAATTGTCTGAATCATAAACAGTTATTTTGGATTTGCTGTCCTACTCTAATATTTTTGTTTTTAAGTGCCTTGTTTCTCAACTTTTAGTCATTTTTGTTTCCTGGCAGTCGCCTCAACATTTTCCTTTCGTCTCTACACATCAATAATAATAATAAATAACTACCTTTTTTGAAGCAATTTCCCCAGAATCTTACAAGTTTCATTGTGATGGGGTCCGCATGGTTCTAGAATTCTCTAGTTAAACAAGTTCTAGAATCAGGTTTTAAAGCATCAGTATTACCACCACTACTGCAAATCACTACTAAGTTTTAAATCAGGGGCGTTCTGGGGGCTCACCTGGTAGAGCGTGTAACACAAAGGCTTAGTCCTCATCATCCGCATGTCCGCTCTCTCTCTCCCCACCTTTCCTGCCAATCTACTGTTCTATCATCCAAAAGGTTTAAATCATTTGTGTGGGAAAAAGTGTCTGCTCTCCATCAGTAAAATGTGTAAGGATGTGTATGCAGACCTTCGCATCTTACTGTTTGTCAGTTTGTCATGTCTAATGTATGGTAATGTTTCCTTGGCATGTTTTCTTTTTTCTCTCAATCATTCTGCCTGCTTTACATGTTCTGTGTGTAAGTATATGACTTATTTCACTTGTTTTATATAAATAAATTAAGCTAAGTCAGTAGCGGTTATGTTAGTGCTTTGACATCCCTGCATGTTCTCTCTATACCTCATATCTTCCACTTTGTATTGCCTTTGTCTTCCCTATGCATTGAGAGGTTTGTCAGAGTTGTTTACACTAGTAGTGTGGAAAAATGTGTGTTTTTTTTTAGCTACAGGTTTATGCTTTGTTTTGGCATGACTCATGAGTCAAGCGCATGGATGTACTAGGTTAAACGCCACAGGTGCCATACATGCAAACAGACGCACACAAATCCTAGCCTGTAGCGCGATGGGCTACACTCTGAAAGGCTATTCATTTCTCTGGAGCATAACTTGAGTTTTAACACCTTAAGTGCCATAGCCGAAATAATTCGTCTTACATAATCCAACGCTTAAGTGCCAGAGCCGAGTTTACTCGTCTTACATAAACATTTTTTTTTTTTTGACGGTGGTACATCAATCAACAACTTTTACATCTTCGAGATCACTATTGGAGCAAGATAATGTGTATAATCTATTTTACCGACCCACTAAGTGTTGACAGTGCTCCCCCAGACGACCGAAATCAAAGAAAAAACTGCCGCGGGACCAAGCCGTTCAAGGAAATGCCGTGGCGATTTTACAGTAATCCAGTGTCTTGCCTGAGAGCGGCCGCGCACCGGCAGCAGCACACAGAGAGCGGAGAGCGATTTGCAAAATAGATCATAGGTGAAACACACTTTGAAACACCTCAGAAAGGCCAGAATCAACATCTGCCCATCGCCCACGCATTCCCCGGCCCATCTTGACTCGCACAAGGAGCGTCTGCACGCAGGCAAGCAGGCAGGCAGGCACACAGGCAGGCAGCAGCAAAAGCGCTTCTGACACGCCCGCTGTACAGCCAGGAGGAAGGAGGAGAAGACACACGGAGGGAGGAGTTTTAATGAGAGGGGTGTCTCCTGTTGTTATGGAGGAAATTACTGTTCAAAACTATTGTTTAGAATGTCTGACGGTCTTACTGATGCCAAAAATGAATGGTTAAAGTGACTGTTTCACAAAAAGCCATTTATCTCTGAATAAATTTCCAGACGCTGAAACCATGCTGTACTCAACGGCTAATATCTACATAACTACTAACTCTGCAAACTAACTCTTTTAGACAGAGAAAGCACACATTCTATTAGTTATTTTTAGATGATTGGTGTTCATGAATTCTTAACAGAAAAGAATTCTCGGCTGTTTCTAAAATGAGCCAGAATCGTCAAAAACACCCCTGGCACAACTTACCTACAGGAATGAAAACATGGCTGGCATTCAATGTGTTAACATGTTCTGCAACCATAAATATTGTTTTGCATAAGTGCTATCATCCATTGGCCTTCGCTAACAGTTAGCCTAGCACTACTGTAACATTACAGCTTGGCTGTAAACCTTTTTTTCTTATTATTATTTTTTTTGGGTGGCTGTAAACCTATGGTATAGAGACACTGCGGAGTGTGTCATCATTCAGAAACCACGCCCAACACAAACCGCAGCTAACCGGGCGAACAAAGGAACTCTCGTCAGATACAGATAGTTTTACAGATATCTAGGAGGAACTGGCTAGTGTCAAATAATGAGACGTGTGCGTTTACTTCATTTATTTCAACTGCGAACGAGACGTGAGCTGATCACAACATTTGTCTGCCGACTTTCTGCTTCCTGAAACTCCCCCCCAATCCTGGCGTTCTCCTATGTCACGTGTTGCACACAAAGATCATAT
The DNA here is from genome assembly GCF_964638095.1 of Poromitra crassiceps. Classification (NCBI taxonomy): domain Eukaryota; kingdom Metazoa; phylum Chordata; class Actinopteri; order Beryciformes; family Melamphaidae; genus Poromitra; species Poromitra crassiceps. The sequence goes on along the minus strand of NC_139627.1, from coordinate 27,479,368 downwards.
ATACAGAGGATGAACAAACTTTTTCTTCTCAATGGCCTCCTTGTTTTGCTCGAGAGTACAAAATAGATTTAATTGGTGATTTTTTTTACATTTGTTGCCTGCGCAGCCTACCGCACAACAGCTTTTCAATAATGAGAGACTAGTAGAAAGTATAACAAGCTTTAATGAGACAACATATTAATTTTGGCGTATGACTCCATGATATGATGACGCTCTCCTGAGATGATGAGAGGGCGTCGTCAGTGAAGAATAGGATAGGAAATCCCCCATAGGGAATTCTTCTATCAGGAGTCATGACCGATGGTGGTGTCAGGGGAGGAGGTGGGGCAAAACAACTGCTTCAGCGATGATGATCAGCAACTGAGAATGACACATACACAGCACATAGCAAACAGAGTAAACATGGACCCTGATATACTACGCTGATTAGGTGATTGGGATCAGCTGGAGAGGAATACCTTGGGCTGATTGGCTATTGCCACATGTGTGGTAAACTGTGAATGGGTGAGGGGACAGCATCAGAGAAAGGGGGCGAGCCTAACAATGAATAGGTTATACGACCTCAAAGAAAGGGGGCGTGCACTGTGATATGACGAGATTGGGCGTTGCTGTTAAGTAGTCTTCATTATTGAAAATAGTCTAAGACTTCATTTAGCTATGTTTAATTAAAGGAAAATGACGCTGGTGTATGGAAGTGAATGGAAAGTTTTCCCCCGTGATGTGCTATTTCATGCAGTGTCTATCTGCCAGGGTGCGCTGCCAACAGGGTACAATAGTCGGCCCTTAGGAAGATATTTAGGGTAATTTCATGCAAATCTGTCCAAAAGCACCAAATTTGGCTCAGATGTAGCGCAGGCTCTGGCTAACTTGATTTAGCCAGAGCGCCCGATTCTGTGACCCTTGGGATTGCCATGGCGCCAAATCTAATATGGCTGCTGCACACAAATGGTTTGTGTCAATTACTATTCAACCTAGAAAAGTGGTTTTGGTGTCTACCTGTAGGTTTTAAGGCTCAATAAATACAACTGAATCAGTGAAATTACCATCAGTTAATTATTGACAAATCCAAGATGGCGTCCCAAGAGGGGGCCCCAAATTCTGGTGAATAGGATATAATTTTTAACTACCGTAAATTCCGGACTATAAGCCGCGGCTTTCCCCCCGTTTTTTGGCCCCTGCGGCTTATATAACGGTGCGGCTTATCTATGGATTTTTTCAGCAAAAAAAAAAAAAAAAAAAACTGAATTCTCTCTTCTTTAGCACTCTTTCTAACTATAAATCCACTTCTGTTTTAATTTCCTCTCTTGCCCTCTTTTCACCACACCGCGGACACTGTGTGCACTGTAAAAAAAAACACAGGTGGTGTTGTGTTATGTTGTTTTGTTGAAATGTTAATAAATGGGAGCTTCCTCAAACAGCCATCTCTTTCCCGACAATCCCCTCTGTGCACGAATCCTTACATATGGTAATTAAACATTAAAACACAATTAAAAAAAAAAAAAAAAAACATTAAAACACCCGCGGCTTATAGTCCGGTGCGGCTTATATATGTAACAAACAGTCAATTTTGCTGCTGCGGCTTATAGTCCGGTGCGGCTTATAGTGCGGAAATTACGGTAATAGATATTATCATGAAACTTCCCCAGTTGATTACTTGCATGAAGACAATACTTTTTTGTATTGCAAGTTTTATGAAATGTTATCTTTAAATATGCAGATGTACAGAAAACTAACACATTAGGCCAGTTAATACAGTGGTTTTCAAAGTGGGGGCCGCCAGGGGGCACTAGGGGGTGAAAATCGGTGTGGAGGATGCCCTCATTTATATGCTCCACAGGTCCTACACAGACCTGGAGAAGTTCAAGTTCAAGTAGTTCAAGTTCTCTAGTGCCTTCAACACGATCCAGCCATCACTGTTAGCAGAGAAGCTCTCAGCGATGGGGGTGGAGGATGACCTAGTGGCCTGGACTCATGACTACCTCACCGATAGACCTCAGTATGTCAGACTGCAGGGCTGCCAGTCGGAGGTGCTGGTCAGCAACACTGGCGCCCCCCAGGGAACAGTGTTCTCACCTTTTATGTTCACCGTCTACACCTCGGACTTCTGTTTTAATACAGATAAGTGCACCTCCGACGACTCCCCTATTGTCGGTTATATCACAGACGACAATGAGGACTACAGAGCCCTCGTTGAGAACTTTGTGGAGTGGAGCGACACCAACCACCTCCAGCTCAACATAGGGAAGACCAAGGAGATGGCGGGGGACTTCCGGCGGAGTAAAGGGAGGTCCCCAACTCCCATCACCATCCATGGGGAGGAGGTGGAGATGGTGGTCTCCTATAAGTACCTAGGAGTACACTTAAACAACAAACTGGACTGGTCTGACAACACTGAGGCCCTGTACAAGAAGGGGCAAAGCAGGCTGTACTTTCTGAGGAGGCTGAGGTCTTTTAATGTTTGTAACAAACTGCTACAGTTATTTTATCAATCTGTTGTGTCTAGTGTCCTTTTCTTTGCCGTGGCATGTTGGGGGGGGGGTAGTACCAGCATGAGGGACACTGAGAAGCTGAACACGCTGGTGAGGAAAGCCAGCTCTGTAGTTGGAGCTGAGCTGAGCAGTCTGGAGGCGGTTGCAGAGACAAGGCTGAGGAGGAAACTGCACGCTATGCTGGACAACCCCTCCCATCCCCTACATGCTGTGCTAATGGGGATGAAGACTAATTCCCCCCCGACACTCCACAAAGCGCTTTGGCCAGTCCTTCATGCCAGCGGCCATCAGGCTCCATAACAAGAAGTGAGACCTGTTTTACCGGTAGTCACTTTATGCATTTTTGCACACGCTCGTTGCGCATGCATTTTTGCACATGGCCCTGCACTTTACAAAACACGGACTTTGCACATAGACTAACTTTTTTTTTTTTATTGTATTGTTTTTATCTGTTTTTATTTATCTCTTACTATTTTCTGTCTTTTTAACCCCTGCTGCTGTTGCTGTTTTTAGACGCCTGAATCTCCCCTCGGGGATAAATAAAGGTTTCAATTCAGCAAATTAGTGCCAGGTGGGAACAAAGGGTAAGACTGAGTTGAGCACACCAGTTCTATTAATCTGCAGGTTTTCATCCCAATCAAACACAGCAGCAGGATTAGCAAACCTTCAACCAGAGATGAACAACTAATCAGTGACATCAGCTGCTGTTGTCTGGTTGGAATGAAGACATACCTCTACTAGAGACAAATTCTGCATACCAACAAAAACACATCTCACCTGGCATCTATGGCAGCGCTATGCAGAGAGGATTAAGATCAGTGTTTGCTCAGCAGTGAATGAAATCCCTTGCTTGACAGCATTGTTCTTCACCATCCAGAGTAAACCATAACACCTTGATAACATCTTCATCCGTATAGCCATATCTGCATACCTCTAACCTGCTTATAGGGCAGAGCTGGAACCTTGATTGAGTAGAAGAGTAGAGAAGAGGGGTTAGAGCAGTGGTTCTCAAACGTCTCCACATAAGACAGGGACCCCTAAACTGACACAAATTAGACCACCATGGAAAACAGAAAATATTGAATATGAAGAAATATTGAATAATGAAAATGTGAAAAGATTTTAGATACAAATGTAATTATTACGTTATTACATTAATAAAAGATGGGTGAATAGTAATTGAGATATCTAGCCATTTTAAGCTTCCGGCAGTCGCCATCTTGAAAATGACCCCTTTCCGGAAGTTAGATTATCCTAGATTTTTTGTATGTTATTTAATCCATTGAAAAGGCTTTTGTATCAATTTGTTCAAGGTTAGGTGCTATTCTTTTCATATATTAGCTGGCCTAATTTGGGTAGTTTTCTGTACATTTGCATATTTAAACATAACATTTAAAAAAACGTGTAATACAAAAAATATTGTCTTAATGTAAGTAACCAACTTGGGAAGTTTCATGATTATCTATTAGTTAAAAAAAATTACCCTATTCACTGGAATTTGTTTCCCCCTCTTGGACACCATCTTTGATTTGTCAATAAATAATTAACTGATGGTAATTTCACTGATTCAGTTGTATTCCTTGAGCTTTAAAACCTAGATGTAGACACCAAAACCACCTTTCTAGGTTGAATAGTAATTGACACAAACCGTTTTTGTGCAGCGGCCATATTAGATTTGGCGCCATGGCGATCCTGAGGGTCACAGGCTCGGGCGCTCTGGCTAAATCAAGTTAGCATACCCTGGGCTACATCTCAGCCACATTTGGTGCTTTTGCAAGAATTTGCACGAAAATATCCTTAAGGGCCTGACTACAATGTATTCTGCGCTTCATGCATAATAAAGATAACTTTCTTGTACAAACACAGACACAGGCGCGCATGCACGCACACCGCACACACGCACGCATGCGCGACAAACACTTGCATGGCATATTTCTAATGTGTGCCATACAAATCCCCCTGTAATGTGATACGACTATATCAACATCCACCAGATAAGCTCTTTATTTGTTTATGCTGGCAAGACACACAAGTAGGAGAAGAACTTTGTTGTAGCTCATACTAAAAGGGCGACCATGCTGCACACATACATGCCTTCAGTACAGTACTGTATTTACTGTTGGAAATACATAATGCATTTATGCTACAAAACCCATATAGTTAATTATTGACTCCCACACCAAAGATAAGCCAAATGAGATTTAAAACTTGCACAATGTAAGAATATATTCTCATTAAATAATTGCTCATATTTTTATTTTATTTACAATGTACATTATTTAGGTCTTTGTTACTCTTTCTTGCAGTGCTAAGTGTATGTACTGTAGCCTAATCTTGTATAATAAACTTGGCTCCATTATAACTGCTCAAAAAACCTAAAGTATTATTTCCCACCTAGAGCAAGATACTTACATGTATAATATTTTAGTATAAGTAAGAGTACAAGTACTGTAGCATTGATGAAAAGGCTGCTTATCTTTGTGTGTGTGTGTGTGTGTGTGTGTGTGTGTGTGTGTGTGTGTGTGTGGACGTGTGTGTGTGTGGACGTGTACGTGTACGCGCGTGTGTGTACGTGTGTGTGTACGTGTGTGTGTACGTGTGTGTACGTGTGTATGTTCCCACCTGTCTGCATCTGCCAACCTAGGAGAAGAGCAGGCATTCTTCCCAGTCTGGAGGATTTGCTCTTCTACACAATCGCAGAAGGTCAAGAGAAGATTCCCGCCCACAAGTTCATCACAGTAAGTTCTGCAGATTGAAATCAGCTGATGATTCACACTAATTTCAGAGCTGAATCACCAAGTAGTGATTCCCAATACACTTGACTCTGAACGCATCACGTCTCCTATGTATATAATAATAGCCTAATAGGACTGGGCGATTTGGACAAAATCAAATATCACAATATTTTTGACCAAATACCTCGATCGATTTTGCAACATTATGTGGTGCTTTCACAAAATATTGACACAATGAGATTTTTTTATAAATAATCATCAGTAATGTGGATATAATGACTAAGTGGGTAAAGGCAAATAATACAACAGCTAGAACAGTCTGCTAAAGTCAGAAAATGTCATCACTTTACTGTAATGCAGCCTTTATAACCAGGAAAAGACAGCACATGCCATATCACCATTACCATATGCAAAATGTATATTTTATTTAAAAGTATATATTATATATCTTTTTAGGAGGTTTGTTCTCCCCTACTTGGCCAATTCCCTGATAGGGTGTCCCAGTCGTTGCTCCGCCCCCTCTGCCGATGTGGGGAGAGCTGTAGATGAGGATGTTTGCGCCAATACATGTGCCATCACCTGATGATTCTTTTCGCCTGAGAGCAAGGAGTTTCACCGGCAGGACATAGAGCATGGGAGGATCATGTTATTTCCCCCCGGTTCCCCTCCCCCCGAACAGGCACCCCGAACAACCAGAGGAGGCGCTAATGCAGCAACCAGGACACATACCTTTTGGGGGGGGGGCATTTTTCCCTTTATTTGATAGGACAGTATCTAGACAGGAAAGCAGAGAGAGAGGGAGGGAGGACATGCAGCAAATGACCGCAGGTTGGATTCGAACCTGGGTCGTGTTCTACCAGGTGAACCACCGGATGCCTGCAACCGGGGGCTTGAACCTGCAACCTTTGTGTTGGTAGGAAGGGAATCTACCGGATGCTCTACAATATCTAAAATCAAAGACGATATCTCGTCTCATATCATGATATCGATATATTGCCCAGCCCTAGTTTCTAATGGGATCCCAGTGGTCACATAACCCAGTAACTCGGGGTCACAACTAGCATGGAGTTCAACTAATGTCTTTGTTAGCATTTTTACCCACAATTATTTTGTTTTACAATGTTCCTTCTCAGCTGTATATTAATACGTTTTATTAATTTCAGGCACTTAAAGCTACTGGGCTACGCACCGGAGACCCCCGACTGAAGGAATGCATGGAAACCCTAAAAGCCACCCTGAAGAGCACATCCGATGGCGTGACGCTGGACAAACATCTATTCAAGAAGTAAGTACCGTAGAGGTTTAGGTTATATACCTATGTATATAGGTTACATAGAGGTTGTTTTTCTCTGCCACATGGACCCACCTCTGTGTCCATTTTTGTCTTGTTTCTGAAAAATGCAGACTCCTGTGCCCCAAAAAACATGATGGAAAACTGCATTTCCAAAAAGGTCTGTTTTTAGGAAAGTTTAAACATTATTTAACCCAGATTACCGTAATGATTGTGGAGATTTGAGGAGCTTGCCACTGAAAAGGCCGGCGTTGCGATATGTGTGCAATGCTGCATGTCCAAAAACCTGTATGTGTGTGTGTGTATATATATACGGTATATATATACACACACACGCACACACACACATTTATTTGGCACATTCCCCACCAGACATTTTGGCCATTGATATTTTAACCTGCTGGACAACTACACATGATAGCGTCTGCCGTCCAAACGTAAACCTGCACCAAATAAAAAATGAACAGAAAACCCCTTCTGCAAAAGGCTTTTTATGCAAAAGTGTGGCTTTTCCCCTTACATCACAGGGAAGTCCACTGGTCACGTGAGCAGACCGTGATCCTTGGTGAGCCTCCCATTCATAAATGCAGCAAGAATAAGGTCCACTTCCCCATTCCTACACATGACTGCAAGTGATTCAGCCACACAATCCAACTGCTCACTTAACACTTGATAGATGGTATTTCTCCTCATTGTCCAGTCTATATATAGCTGCTGGGTGAGGGGTGTGGACAGTCAAGACATCAAAATAGTGGAACAAGTCTGTCACCGATGGCTGTGTGACTGAGGACTGGTCCCTCTGGATTACTAACATACTGAGAGACATTCTTGTGTGTGTCCAAATAGTCTGGACTCCAGGGGTTCCTACTAGGGGTGTCACAATATATCGTCCCACGAAATTTCGCGATAGTAAAACGTCACGATATGTATCGTTGAGATGAAATCTCATATCGCAAAAAAAAAAAAAAAAAAAAAAAAAAAAATAGACTAAGAAACGTCTTTGTTTGTTGAAGTTCAATGTGTGGAAAGTAGTTCAGTTGAACAAGTCTCTGAAGAGACACATGAGAAGTTATACAGGAGAGAAACCATTCAATTGAGTTTCTGGCAAAACTGTTTACTTGACAGGAAAAACTGAAGATGCATAAAAAATAGATTAAGAAAAGTCTTGTTGTTTGAGTTTGAAGAAAAACTGAAGATGCATAATGAGAATTTATACTGCTGAGAAACCTTTTAGTTCAAAGTAAATCTAAGTGACGGTGTAACTCATTCTATTTCAAGATAAGCCTTATCTCCAATCTCATGTTTTTTCTAGTTGTTATTGTAATAACAATTTCCCACAACAGCATGTTTTGTATTTGTGCATTTCAAATAAAATACTACTTTTCCAGTCATATATTGTCATTATTCAAGTTTAAAAAAATATTGTTAAAATCGTATCGTATCGTATCGTTATCGTGAACCCAGTATCGTGATACGTATCGTATCGTGAACTGAGTGTATCGTGACACCCCTAGTTCCTACTGTACTAAGTTCACACTAAGCATGATTGGAATGGTTTATTCAAACTCTTAAGTCTTTACTACATAAGTTTAGTTTGTTTGTTCGGTCGTTCAGGTCAGGACAATGCCATTCGAACTCAGATGGCATCGAAGACTGGTGCGGAGGCCAACTGGAAAGCAGGTCTCGGTCTGCTTTGTTCATAACCTGCCAACACTCCCAATTGGAGTCTCCAGGGGCCGGTTGCACCAACTGGTCTTAACTATGCCTGGTCGTAACTCCTACGTCGGTCTTAGTTAAGACCAGTCTTTAGAGTGGATTTACGCCTGTTGCACCAACACGGCTACTCTGGTCTTAACTACGCTGGTCGTAGCAATGCGCGTTCATGTGAATTGTCGGGGAATGCCCTCTGATTGGCCCACATGTGCCTCGCGCCGTCACCCACTACTGTATGTGCGTCACTACACCCTCCCTCCTCCCACCCCCCTCCTCCTGTGGAAGCCCCGGGGGAAAATGGCGGCGGCGATTAGTGTCAGGGAGTCTGAATGAAATTGAATGTAACGTTCCCAATTCTATGTATTACATTCTAAAAAAGTAACGGCAACATTTGGGAAGGCTAAGCCACACAACTAGTTAGTTATAATCTAACGTCGTGCTTTCAAAGACGGCGAACTGGCGGTGTTACGACGATGACGGTCAAAAAGGTCTCCGCGGAGATCTCTGCTACGCCTCCTCCTGACGAGGCGTAGGAGTTACGCCTGGTCTTAGTGAAAATAAGGCTTAAGTCGTCTTGGTGCAACCGGCGTAGCTGTTAGGTCGTAAAGTTACGACCAACTTAGCTTAAGACCAGTGTAAGACCAGTTGGTGCAACCGGCCCCAGATTGGTAATTTATCTCGGTAATCTCCCAATTTTGATACTGATACAAATCAAATTGCTATTTCTCAGTTTCTGTCTGGGATAGGGCTGGTATCGCCACTGACTTCCCGATACGATACGATTCCGATACACAAGGACCCAAGTCGATACGATTTCCGATACGATACGATTCGATATCGATATTTTAGTTACAATACCAGTTTTGCTTTGATAATGGAAGAGATTCTGAAAGAACTAATGCTGTAAATGGTACAAGGAACCCTCTAACCTGGTGCATTATTCAAAAATATTAATATTTACATTAATAATTGACCATAAAGCAAGCAGTTACATCATGTAATTCTTTTTTATTTAAACATAACCAACATAGTCATTCAACATCTTATCTTTCTTTACAGTCTTCTGTCTCTTTCTTTACAGTCTTCTCTCTGTGAGAAGCCAAACAAATTTAGATTTCCACTATACAACAGAATCATTGAACAGCAGCATGTTGTAAACAGTGTTTCATAAAGTAGCTCATGGTGCATGCACAATGCACATTCTCAACCTGGTTTTAACACTTATTACCAGTGTCTGGCAGTTACCCTTGCTCAGTGTGTAAACAACAACTCAAATCACTGGCAGGAAACCAGTGTAAATAATAATAGCCTAATAAAAAATTTAAATAAAAAAATATTTACAAATTATAATTACTATAATTATAGGAGAGACATCAGTGCATAAGAAGGGTCCTTCGATCTCTTTGGTGAAGGAGGATCCACTTCAACAGGATCAAGGGAGTAGTCTTCCTGCTGTACAGGCACAGCAGCTCAATCAGCTTGTTGCTGTTGTAAGATAAAATAAATATTCATGATCAGGATCATAAATAAACCATCATATACAAATACTGTAGTGTACAGGAACACTCAGTTATTTCTATAACTTACATTAGATGCCTCCACTTGCTCCAGACGAGCAGCTTCAGTCAAGACAGTGGTCAGCCTGGAGAAGGTGTCATCACGGGCCCGATCGGACAAGAAGGGCAGAGAAGTAATTGTCAGGTACAAATCCGTAGCTCTGGATGTCCAGAAGTCAAAAGTTATAGCGACTCTCTCTGCTGGCTTCAGTGAATTTGAGACGTTCTTTTTCACCTCTTCATACAGCTTTGGGATTGCCACTTCACTCAGTTGTATGCGTGACGGTAGCAGTGGCACGTAGCGTGGTTCAAGTGACTTAACGAGGCTTCGGAAGCCAACATTTTCTACAACGCTGTACGGCCGCAGGTCTTTGCAAATAAAACTTGCCAGAGCCGATGTTATTTTCTGTGCATGTGGAGAAGTGGATGGAAGCTTGCTCCAGAATGCTTTCTCCAGCGAGGCTTGTTGCTGCTTTGAGATGTGGCGGCGGCGCCTTGAGTAGAGCAGCCTCCCCCATGTTTGGTTTTCAGTCTGAAGCATGGTCTGAAAAGCACGAGACCTCGCAAGATCTGGCTGCGATCACGTTGCGCTAAGAACTAAACCACGCGAGACTAACAGGTAAAAAAAATACAAAATAAAAGAACGGGGTAAAATGCATTTTAAAAGATCGATACTGGGATTTATGTATCGATACTTGTTCCTTCACATGAATATCTATTCAATATCGACATCTCTGCTACATCGGCTCTGCTATGCTCAGTTTGCTGCTGAAAATGGTCCCAAGAAGAAGACATTTCAGTGCACTTGGTGCAAGACCTTGCCCTATAAAGCAAGTGACACAATCTAGAAATGTTGACACTGACTGAATGCTTGCTCATCTGCTATAGATCAATAATATCAACCAATTAATTTTATATTTATATAGCGCCAAATCACAAGAGTTATCTCAAGGCACTTTACAAATAGAGCAGGTAGAAGACCAACTCTTTATTTTAGACCCAACAATTGAAACAATTCTCACATGCACTGGTGATTTTACTGCACAGGTCATGTGGCAATGGAAACAATTTCCCAATAAGAGCATGCCCTTAGTGATGACGACAAGGAAAGACCCGTTTAAGGGGAAGACCTCTTTCTTAATGTTCCAGATGTACCATTTCTTGAAATAGATGGAGATCGAATAGGAGGTAGATAGATAGATAGATAGGAGCGCTGTGTGGGCCTGTAAATTAATCAATAGGCAGGAACCAGGATCAAATCATGTAGGGCAGGGGTTCCCAACCTTTTTCGTGCCAAGGACCGGTAGATACATGGAAAAAAAAGTTGCGGACCGGTTGTCAATTTTAATGGTTTTAGTTACATACATATATATTTACTCACCAGGTGGCGACAAAGGGTAAATAACAGCCTTTTGTGTTGTACTGTATGTAGCCTACAGTATTCATGTTTTTGTTTCAACTACAAACATAAATAAACGTCAACTTGAAACTATGTTTCAACTACCACACACAGCCTATAATATTATAGCCTAGGTTTATTTTTTTTTAAATTGACCGGGCTCGCGGCCCGGTACCAAATGCGTTGCGGCCCGGTACCGGTCCGCGGCCTGGTGGTTGGGGACCACTGATGTAGGGGATCTAAGTACGACTCTTTTGTAAAATAGAAAAAAGGAATAGTATAAAGTGTCAATGGCGAACTTAAAAAATGTCCCAGGCAACACTGTTCTGTTTGAGAAAGTTAAAAAGCCTTTATTGCTCCATGGCTATACAATATACAAAAGATAAAAACAGCCATTGACACTTTATACCGGCGATCCTCAAAGTCCGGACTCCGGTCCGCATCCGGACCGAGATGCCGTCCTATCCGGACCGAGCCCTGTAACCTACAAATCATTGATAACTTACATTTTCACGGAGCGTTTCTATTTTAACCGGCACATGCTTTTCTAGTCTTTACGGTAATACTGGTTCATCTGCCAGGAAGCTCACAGACCAATGCATGCGCTGTAAATCATCACACGTGGTGCTACTCGGCCAATCAAATAAGCGAATCGTTTCTCTCTGTTGCTTCGTTCTCAGTGGTGCTGCGAGACACACGGACAGAGGCGAGAGATAGTAATTTCACATGGTGTGCTCAAAAGAAACCACTCTTACACGTCCATTCATTGTTCTTACGGGCAGATCAAAACCAGTATGTCTCGTGTGAAGTGCGGTGCGATCCTGACCGGTCTATGGAAGCGCCACACATGAGCAAACACACATACACACACCAGGGCACACTCACTGCCCACCGCAACAGCATGCGAGGTTTGCATTGCAATTGCATTGATCGACAGACAGACCGACAGACAGATACGGAGCTCACTTATCTCAAGAGAAAAGGTTGTTTGTTGGCTGAGAGTGTTAAATGTGAAATGGAGTGAAGAAAAGGGGAAACGCATTTCTCTTAAATTAAAGCACTTCATTTTAAGATAAACATTTTTCCAAAGCACTCTGTTGTATGTTATTTGTAAATGCATTATTTTACTTGAAATGAGAAAAGAACATTTATTTATTATAGTAGGCTAGTTATGTAGCTATAATTAATCCAGTTAAATATGAAAACTGTAAATAAGCATTGTTGATGTTTATTTTGATTTAACAGTCAGTTGTTGACTACATACAGACGTACCATTAGGCTACTTCAATCATTGAGTTCAATGGCACTGAATCATAGCGCAAGCTACGTTACAATGTTCCGGACCTTTGCTTGAGGACATTTTCTCTAACTGGACCTTTTTGAATTTTAATTGAGTGCCCCTGCTTTATACTATTCAGTTTTCCTATTTTTCAAAGTTGACGAACTTAGATCCTCTACATTATTTGTACCATTTCTTGAGTCGTTTGAACACCAATGGAGATGAATTGCCGCAAAGAGCGCAGACAAGTCATCATGCTTATCTTAAGTACCGGGATTGGAATTTGATTTATTTTGACTCCCCCCTGAGGCCAATATTTCTTAACTCATGGGATGACAGGCCACCAAAACCTCAATATACAAGCTACTTGTGAGTTTATGTGACTTTTGTTTACGAGCCATGGTTTGCTTGTAATTGGACAGCGTGAACCTAAATGACCCACATACAAAAATAAAACAGAACCTTTCCACTACAGTTTGGACCAAAGAAGATGACCTGTAGATGTGATGCTTCTATATAAGCACAGTGATTCAGTGTGGTATTGTGTTGTCTTTATCCATCAGGTGTGTCCAGAGCAACATTGTCCTGCTCACTCAGGCCTTCCGCAAGAAGTTTGTCATCCCAGACTTCCAGTCCTTCACCTCCCATATTGATGAGCTATATGACAGTGCCAAAAATCTGTCTGGAGGACAGGTGTGTTGTGGAGCAATCTGTCTTTTTTTCTCCCAGTGCAACATCATTATTTAGCCCATACAGTTTTATCATGCCCATCCATTTCATAGATTCATTATCATCTTCCTTCTAATCACACAGTGTACATAACCATATCTGTACATAACCCATTTCACATATATGTTTTACTTTTATTTGTATTGTGTTCGTTGTGTATATACTTTTTACATTTGACATTATTTTATACATTTCTGAATTTGTTACATTTTTCTTATGTTTATTACATTGTTCTTTTTCTTATTGAGCTTTATGTTGACACCTGCACCAAGAGAAATTTCTTGTACTTGGTGAAAAAGTTTCTGATTCTGATTATTAGTAGATAAGAGCTGTGCACCCTGGTCCCCAGGATCCAGATTCCTGCTGGTTTTCTATCCTCCCAGGTAGTTACCGTAATTGCACTAACCTGGTGTTACAGGTGTAAATCAGTCTGTGATTAGATAACTAGAATGAAAACCAGCAATGCTCTGTATCCTGACCAGTGTTGGGGGTAACTCATTACAAAAGTAACATATTACATATAATATATTACTTTTAGCAGTAACTCAGTAATATAACTTATTACTTAGGAAATTGGATTTCAGTAATATTATACCAGTTACTTTGTCAAGTAACTCAAGTTACAAATTGAGTTACATTTTTAAAAATCAAAGCACATATTTAAAAAAGATACAATCATTTCCTAATCAAACTGTGTGTTTTTATGCAAATAGCCACTATAGATGACAATAACAAAGGAAAAGGATAACATTTAGAATTTTGGATTGTTTACACTGACTTCAAGGCGGTTGAAATTATTTTTCGGGATGGTTCCGGGGCGGCGATGTCATTCTGCTGCTGCTGTTGTTTTGGTAAAAGTAATGCAAAAGTAGTGTAATAAGTAACGAGTTGCTCTACACAGACAGTAATATTGTAAAGTAACTTATTACTTTCAAATGGAAATAACTAGTAATATGTAGTATATTACATTTTGATAGTAACTTGCCCAACACTGATCCTGACTCTGTTACCACACTCCTAAAATATCCACTCTAGAATACTTGAAAGGATAATACCAGTGTTTGTAAGTTTTTGCCAATCATCTACATTGTAGCCTGGGTAAACCCAGCCCCCACGTGACCTGCTCTCATACCTGCTCTGAGAGCAGGTCACGTGGGGGCTGGGTTTACCCAGGCTATCTACATTGCCCCTCTACATTATTGCTGGTGGAGTCTGCACAGTTGGAGACATCATGGCTTGTTTTCCTCAGTTCAGAAGAAGCATTTGCTGCCTGTCATTCTTGTACAGTGTAAAAGACAACTTCCGTAGACCTGAATTTGCCTGAGATAGATAATCGATCACTGTATAAACATGAAACCTTAATTTGGTTTTATCATTTCATTGTTCCTGAGTTGACTGTCAATCACCCGACACGCACTGGGAAACATGGAAATCTCTACCTGGAAATAATCCCGCAAAAGCACTGTCACATCCATGTCTTCTTATTTAGGGTATGTTTTATGAGTAGCCAAGTTTTCCTTCAATGGTAACAGCCTCAGCTGAGGGTTTGACCTTCTGTCAGTCAGTGGTGTCAGTTATTTATTGAAACCCGAGCCTCAGCAGACGTCAGTGGTGTCAGGTGAACCACCACTGTGCCTGAACAAATCCAGCTCTCCTCCTCTCTCCTCAGGTTGCTGACTATATCCCACAGCTTGCCAAATTCAGCCCTGACCTGTGGGCCGTTTCTTTGTGTACGGTTGATGGACAAAGGTAAGACGGACCGTTAGCAGGACCAAACATACAAGGGATATTGTAGACCTTTGGATTTTAGTCTTATTCTCCCTTTGCCCAAGCCATTTTTTTACCCACAAAACAGCTTCTTAGGATTCCTATTTTAAATCACTGGTACCACTAGCTGCAAGCTAAACAAGCAAATAGTAAACTTGTTGTCCCCCACGCAATATAAGGCATAACTCCCCCTGCTCTGCCTCTGATTGCCTTACCCTGATTTTTTTTTTTACCCTAACCTTAACCAGTCGTCACTCCTAATGCCTAAACTCACCAATCAGAAGTCCTCATGCCTAAACCCAACCTCCTCATGCCTAAACCCAACCCAATCAGAGGCAGAGTAGGGGAGGCCATGTATTCGCCATACTGGGGGGGGGGGGGGGGGGGGGTTGCACAGTGATGTAGTTCCACCCTTGGGTCAATCCCATTCATATTAATTGACAATGCCGCCCCCTAGCAGAACAAACTCAACATTGCAGTGTGACGGACAGACAGACGACAGACAGACAGAAACCAATCCATAGTCTCCCCTTTGGTGGGGGACAATTATTTGCTAATTTACTAATGATGATCAATGAGGAATGCTAATGAACCAGTTTATAAAAGGGGAAAGTGGGCAATCTCTGTCTGTTCTGTTTGTTTAAATTTTTGTCCCACTGATGAGGTCATAGTGATGTCATAAGAGCAAAATCATCTGAGCTGACGATGCGATCAGGGCCAGCTCGGCGAGCTGCAGGGCGAGGCCGCTAGTGAGCCCAGGAATCGAGTATATTAAATTTCAGTGCCAGTACAGAAACTTTTCGCCGTATTGCAAAAAGGAGGAGGGAAAATCCTTTAACACAATCCGTCTTGACCTCTGAATAGTGTATGTTTTAATCTAAAGTACTTCATAGAGGCTGCGCTTTACTATTTCCCAGAATGCACTTTCCTATCTTGAGTGTGGGTGGTGTAACTTGATGATGTCAACAGATGATTGGTGATTGTAAAATTCCAGTATGTGTATTGTGTTTTGTGTAACAGAGGAAGTTGTAAAGATAACACAAGGACTGAACGGACAATTTGATTTTGTTATCATGCTGCCCGCTGTGTCATCGATGCTCATGACTTGCTGTAAAAAAAAAAAAAGGTTTCTATGAATGGACAATGAATCTTGCCATGCATGTATTAATTTCGCTGCCACTTGTAGAGATTTCTAGGTACTCCACATCTGTAAGTTAAATTTTTTCTGTTTGGTCATTCCTAATGTATCCCTGCTTTATAACTCTTGATGTTTTTTACTTTCCCTAGACACACAGTCGGAGACACCAAAGTCCCCTTCTGTCTGCAGTCCTGTGTCAAGCCCCTGAAGTACGCCATCGCTGTTCACGACTACAGCACGGACTATGTGCACAGTTTCATTGGGAAGGAACCCAGCGGCCTGCGCTTCAACAAGCTTTTCCTGGATGAGGACGGTGAGCGTTTCAGGGTTTTATTTGAGAAGAGTATGAGAGGAAAACGGCTACACGGACATGGATGAGTGATTTTTATTTAAGGCCAACAGCAGCTTGAATTCCCATACACTCGCAGATCCACCTCGCTGTTCACAAACTAGCCTTTGTTTTTTTAAAGGAGATGTTTTTGTAGGTCTTTTTGGTATTTGGAATAGAGTCAAGCAGTACAATTTGTGTTCTGGAACAAGCAGAAAGGCTTGGTCATACTGCGTTTTACTTGTGCATATTTGGATGGAGAGTGCATATTTGGATGGAGAGTGGGCTTCTGTATGTCGTAAAATGGGATTCTTCTGCTTGGGAGTGCCTAAAGAGCAAAGGACTGGTTGTGTCAAAGCAATCAGTCTTTCCTAATGTCTTCGTGGGAATGCATGTGATCATTGTTAGTGGTGCAATCCCGGAGACAAAAATGGATTTGGATTATAGTGCAATTTAATCAGTATCACATCCTCTTAGTGTACAGAGTGACAACCTAACTGGAATTGATTAAAAGCTTCAGTGCTGTTTTTTTTTGCGAGGGGTTTGTAAACAAGGGAGTGAATTGGCAAAGTCTGAAGATCGGAAAATAAGTTTGGTAAAGAGAGTGTCTTATACATACAATTAACAAAAGAAGTGTTTGTTTGGAAAATATGTACAGTATAGAATCATGTGAACCTACCCTAGAGATGTCTGTATCCACAGCTAAGCATACCTTCTGTCTGCATGTTAGTCTTTTTATGTAGGTTGTGTTTTATATACACACCCTTTAAATGTGCATTCAGCTATTGAGGTTAACAAGGGTGCCAGGTTGGATGCCTTTTTCATGAAGTAGAGCCCACGTGCAGACAGTGTCTATGCTGTAATCATGACGATAAATGTGATTCGAGTCCAAGGTTGTTGCCAGTTAGAGGAAACCCCCCTAATCCCCCAGCTAGTACTCATCATATCCTGTGTGCTCTGCTCTGCTAGTAGGCTCACCCTTTTGCTTTTGGACCTCTCTCTTGTTGTTGTCTAAGAGGATCATGTGCCAGTGAAGAAACCTAGGCCATGTAACAGCCATGCTTGTACACTCTCACATGTGATGCAGGCAGGGCCAGTGAAGAAACCTAGGCCATGTAACGGCCATGCTTGTATGCTCTCACATGTGATGCAGGCAGGGCCAGTGAAGAAACCTAGGCCATGTAACGGCCGTGCTTGTATGCTCTCACATGTGACTCAGGCAGGGCCAGTGAAGAAACCTAGGCCATGTAACGGCCGTGCTTGTATGCTCTCACATGTGATGCAGGCAGGGCCAGTGAAGAAACCTAGGCCATGTAACGGCCATGCTTGTATGCTCTCACATGTGATGCAGGCAGGGCCAGTGAAGAAACCTAGGCCATGTAACAGCCGTGCTTGTACACTCTCACATGTGATGCAGGCAGGGCCAGTGAAGAAACCTAGGCCATGTAACAGCCGTGCTTGTATGCTCTCACATGTGACTCAGGCAGGGCCAGTGAAGAAACCTAGGCCATGTAACAGCCGTGCTTGTACACTCTCACATGTGATGCAGGCAGGGCCAGTGAAGAAACCTAGGCCATGTAACAGCCGTGCTTGTACACTCTCACATGTGACTCAGGCAGGGCCAGTGAAGAAACCTAGGCCATGTAACAGCCGTGCTTGTACACTCTCACATGTGACTCAGGCAGGGCCAGTGAAGAAACCTAGGCCATGTAACAGCCGTGCTTGTACACTCTCACATGTGACTCAGGCAGGGCCAGTGAAGAAACCTAGGCCATGTAACGGCCATGCTTGTATGCTCTCACATGTGACTCAGGCAGGGCCAGTGAAGAAACCTAGGACATGTAACGGCCGTGCTTGTACTCTCACATGTGACGCAGGCAGGGCCAGTGAAGAAACCTAGGCCATGTAACAGCCGTGCTTGTATGCTCTCACATGTGACGCTGGCAGGGCCAGTGAAGAAACCTAGGCCATGTAACAGCCGTGCTTGTATGCTCTCACATGTGACGCTGGCAGGGCCAGTGAAGAAACCTAGGCCATGTAACGGCCGTGCTTGTATGCTCTCACATGTGACGCAGGCAGGGCCTCCCCTCACGTCCTTGTTTAGTTTACCCAACCACAACCTGTGAAGGGCAGAGAAAGAGCCCACTGAGCACTTGACCTCATTGCAAAATCACATATTTGCCTAGGTATAGCCCAATGTTAGACCCAGCAATGTTTACGCATATAAAAACATTCAAATAATGCATAAACAGCTGGAAATATCACAAATATACACCAGATAAGTTTATATTAATGTACAAGATAATGCTTTACTTCTGTTACTTACCCCTAGGGTTGCAATATTCAAAGTTGGAAACTTTCCATGGGAATTAAGGGGAATATATGCGAATAAACTGGGAACTTTGGGCATCATTTATACTAGCTGTATTTACCTTGTCATATAGACATAAATATAAACAAACATTTTGTTTTGTCATAAGCCGATGATTACTATTTTATTGATCATTTTATTGCATGTTCTATTGATGTAAGGTGTGTGAGTGAGTTCCCAGATGGTTCTGTGAAACATTCTGTGAAACAAACCCTCTGGCAGGATCAGGTTAGGGGGTAATAATAGGGAATACCTTTATTTTATTCAACATTAATGGTTTTTGTTGTTCAATGAAAAGAATCCATTATAAAGTTCTACTCACAAATAAAGTAAAAAGAATCATATTTTTTATAACAATAATGCATGTCTGCTTATGACAAAACAAAATGTCTGTATAAGACAAGGTGAATACAGTCAGTATAAATTACCCCCAAAATGTCCAGTTTATTTCCATGGAAAGTAAATATTGGGAGCATGCAAAAAAACCATCACAATTTCCAAAATTCCTGAGCTTACATTTTTGGAAATTTGCAACCCTACTTACCCCAGAAGACGCAGTAGTAGACCAGGGCCTGAAATTCACGTTGCAAACTAGGAGGCAATTCCCCCTTATGGGATTTATAGATTTTTTTTTGGGGGGGGGGGGGGGGGGGGTATATAGACTTTGGGAGGATTTATTTGGTAGCCGGCTAAAGATTTTGGCCATTTGAAGCCAGATTTAGCGGAATATCGTTCTATTATACAATCAATGGGAATATCAGATGTTGCGATGTCATTATTCAGTGTTTTTTCTGATTTCTCCCCCATTTTCTCAGCAATTGTACTTGGCCAAGCCCCCCCCCCCTCCCTCCCGCTGCAGCAGCTCACTTGCATGTTGTTCGCTCACGTCTCTTTTTGTCTTCTCCTTCTCTCTCTTTCTCGCTCTCAACAGTCATGGCTGTATCTGTAGGTAGCTCACATTTGAATGAATGAATCAGCAGTTATCAGGAAAACACGGCTCCACATGACAGAAAGCGATCAGGAAACGCTAAAATCGCAGATGTCATACAGAAACAAAACAAAAATGAGGGAAACTAAAGTAACTAAGCTACAAAATAGCCTACAGCCTTTTAAAAACATATTTTCCTGGTTCACTTGCACTTTTGATTGGGAGGAGAAGGCAGGTGAACTGAGACAGCCACCACCTCCGTCTTACTCAACGGCACTAGATGCTGTGCCTCGGCTGGATCCTGTCTGACAGACAGGCCAGTCATATGCATTCAGCAACGTTCTGCACCATCGGCTTAACATAGACATTCGACCCCCGCAAGCACTGCGGGACCAGTCCCGCTTTATAAGTTCAAAATTAGCGGGAATTGCTGAAAATAGGTGCAATACCCACAATCCCATACCAAATTTCAGGCCCTGAGTAGATGTCTGGAAAACTTTCACTTTTAAACCTATAACCATTTAGATGTCTTTTAAACAGCTAATCAGTTATAACTTTGCTCAGTGGGAGGGCTCATTTCAGGGAACACATTTTTTTAGTCCACTGAACACGAAGTCCCACTATCACTGTCAATCTGAACAAAATGAATATCTCAGGACCAAAGCATTTAAATACGTTTATAAATAAAAACATTGCAAGTGAGTGGACACTTGTGTGGGACCTCTTGTTCAACAACCTTTTATTTGATTTGATTTGATTTGATTTGATTTGATTAGATTTTATTCCGGTGTGCAAGATCAGTTCAGCTTTTTAAAATGGATTGCAGTCAGATGTCTTCGCTTCTGAGGGGGAAATAGGCCAGAAGAAGTCATTGTTACCTCACTAGCTAACATGATGATTAACCTAAACACAAAACCTTATTTATGTAGTTGGTTATTTATTTGTTTGTCTAGTTGAAGCCAATTGTTCTTTGGTGTCATGACAGATGATTAGTTTGACTCAATGCTGCTTGGTGAGTACGGTATTTGGGCCAGTAAACCTGTGAGCCTGAGACCGTTTCTCTGGACAGAAATTGTTTTGTGCCAATCTTTGGGGATGTTGGATATAATTGCAAAGGTCAATTTGTACATCTTAGAAATAGAATACATGATCCATAGCCTACATGTAAAATGCTGCATTCAAGACAAGTCTGAACTTGGAAGTTTCAACTTGAGTTTTACGACTTCTGACATCATTGCGTTCATGCTGTTTTTAACTCTGGGTTAAAAACACATACACCGCCAACATGACTAGCTAGATAAGTAATGTTAGCTAATAGCTACCAAACACTGCTAGCTAATTTCACTGGTAAAATAGCTGTTAAATTCAACATATTCCTATAATTAGAGCGAAATATAAACACTAAGGGTGGAACAATACGCGTATTCATATTGAACTGTTTAGGTACGAAGCTTTAAGTTCAATACCCATTGCAGACCAAACAAATCTTTCGCTGCTGAACAGTGCAAGTCTTCTACAAGGTCAAGGATATCATGGTTAGAGCCCGAACGATATAGAATTTTTGAGCGCGATACCGATTTTAGGGAGTAAAACATTTCCGATACCGATATATCGTCTGATATTCTTTACGTGTAATATATATATAAACACAAATCTTTTGCAGTAATGATCCATAGAAATATGGTTATCAAACATGTGACAAAGATATGTATTGGAGGCAGGGTATTTTAGTTTAATTCTCCAACAATAAGCATAACATTCTTTAAAAATGACTTCAAAACTCAAACTGTGCAACTATATACATATAAATAAAAACACCTATATACATATAAATACAAAGTGTCATATATATTATATTTGAGCTGGAACCAAACTAGTTTGCAATGCATGTGTTCTATTGTGCACAGGGGCAACGTTATTGAAAGGGGAAATGATGGGGTCATCGTTTATTAACTTTCCAGTACGTATTTCACAAACTAACGTTAACTTACCGTGAAGACACGACACTAGTCCACAACACCACGTCTGTCTGCTCAGCCTGCTGCTTCAGTCTGTCTCCGCTTGCGCTTCACGCTCTGATCAGATTCATCACAAAAGCTGAGCACACACACACTTTTTTTCTCCCTCTCTCTCCACAAACATGTGCTGCAGTGCTAAATGTAATTGAGTGCCTGGAACACCTCCCTAGGGAGGCAACCAGGTGGCATCCTTACCAGATGCCCGAACCACCTCAACTGGCTCCTTTCTACGTGAAGGAGCAGCGGAGTCCCTCACGGTCACGGATGACTGAGCTTCTCACCTTGTCCCTAAGGAAGATGCCAGCCACCCTCCTGAGAAAACCCATTTTGGCCGCTTGTATCCGCGAAATAAATTAAAATGTTAAAATTAAGGATTTTTTGGGGGGCATTTCTACTTTTCTGCTGTATCGAAAACATACCAAACTGTGACACCGCTATGTCTTATTGAACCGAACCGTGAATTTTGCAAACGTTACACCCCTAATAAACACATTGCATAATTACAGTACACATCAAATTAGGTCAACAAACACTTACTACGGAGGCCACCATGTTTGACGATGTCAGCTAAAACCGGAGCTCTGAAATGATACCCGAATTTCCGACCTCGATAACCTTTCAATTCATTTTTTACAAGTCGGAACTCATTTTTCCTAGTTCCAAGGTGTCTTGAATGGAGCAACTTGCCCCACGTAGGCCAGCCACAGCTACATTTCATCTCCAATAGTGAGTAACAATCTTGAATCAGTGTGCTCTAAAAGTGTTTCATTTAATTGCATCCATACTTGCTGTCAAGCCACGTTTGTTCTGTCTATAGACACAGAAGATAAAACATTCATAATATTAGACACAGAAGATAAAACATTCATAATATTAGACAGAAGATACAACATTCATAATATTATTATGAATGTTTACACCTTGATCTGAGATCCTGTACAGCACGTTTACTGACCTCTTGTTCTTTTGCAGATAAGCCCCACAACCCCATGGTGAACGCCGGCGCTATTGTTTGTACGTCACTGATAAAGGTAAAAGCATTCACTTTTTTTTTTTTTTTTTATGACCATGTGTGTAATTTTCACTGGAATCCCAGGTAGATAATCACCCAGTCTTGTTTGGTCGGCATCAACAAGCTGCTTTCATCAAGTAGATAACATCAGGGTCAACATAAATATTTGTGGCAGATAAGACTTGACTGTTTCACAATATATACATGTGACCTAGTTTTGTTTGAACACAAGAAAATCACCCTCACTACCATTCACAGTAATGCAATTTTACTGATTCAATATGCTGCGGGCACTCCCATTTGCCAAATGATTTTCAGTAATTGATCATTTTGTTACATTTTTACATTTTTATACACTATGGACTCCAGTGTCCAACTGTGTTGTCAGCACTTTGTTGAAAATGACTCTTGGCTTGACTGAGGGATGTGTAGGATGTCACCTTAGTCCACTTCCTGCGACTCGGCATGGCGATTAAGATGTGTGCTAATCCTTCCTGAGATGGACTTAGCACCAAACACACGATGACGTGCTATTATTGTCCCCGCTGAAAATAACCTGCACACAGAGTGAGGCGAGTGCAGACAGACAGACAGACAGACAGACAGACAGACCGACTGACAGAACCTGTTCATGAAGGTAGATGGCGAGTTAGAAAACATGTCACCCGCCAAAGCCACCCCATCATGTCATTACAGAGTTTGGTGTCACCGCTCTTCTTATTCAAATAAACGGCACTCTATTTTTTCTTCACACTGGAATGACACTAGAGAGATTCAGAGTACAGAGGACTTATGCCTACCCCACACTACAGGATTTTCAAATCCTTGAAGATTATAAAAATCTTGAGAGCCCACACACTACAGGACAGAGAGAGACGATTTTTTAACATTTCAATCTTGGGACACACACACAATCGCGTCTGTTCAAACGCAACCCCACACACTAGAAGATTATGCCGAAGATTCACCTTGGAAGCAGGGCTCGACATTAACTTTTAAAATGCCTATTCAGTGTGCGCACCGGGTGTAGTAGTAGTAATAATGATAATAATAATAATACATTTGTGTCATTTCGTTTTCTAAACAAATATTATTTTTTGTTTTTATAATGCATTTGCACTGAAAGGATTTGTTTAACTAATATTTGCGCGGACAGCCGCGTCCATTCGGGGTGTAGGCCTACTGTGCACGGCCAGGCGAAAACCGTCTGCACAGGTGCCTTGTTGTGGAGGGGCGCGTCTGCTGATTTGACTCACTTTTCCGTGCGGACACTCGCCGATGCGGGAAGCATATGAGACCTAAGCGCTTGTTGTAGGCTACATGCTTTGCAGTATAGCATTAGTTTTCCGTCCCGTTCAAAGACGCACAGGTATTTCACCTCGATGACAATTTCCTCGTTCTTTGTTTCTGTGCGGGGCTGCGGGCGGACGCGGACCAGATTATTTTGCGAAAAACTGTAATGGAAACGCAGCTACTACTGGCTCTCTGCTCAAGATGCAATCGCCTGTCGGGTTGTAAATATCTAACATGTTAGATATGCCCGATTCACAATCGGGAAGAGGCAGTCTTCCCGATTGTGAATCTTTGAACCCCACACACTACAGGATCATTTGGGAAGATTATCTGCCCGACGCGCATCAAATCGGGAGCACCCCCGAGAAAATCGGGAGGGGGGAATCTTGGCCATAATCTTGCAAATTATCCTGTAGTGTGGGGTAGGCATAAGTCACTCAAATGAATTGTTCACTATCCAACAAATCGACAACCACATTGCAGCTAACAGGTTAACCCGTCACCGCTAAGAGTAGGCCTGGCTTAAATGCCATCTACCGGTACACTATATCATGTAGATAGCGGTTGTCACAAAGGCATCGTTCCCCTCTGTTAGCCTTTCTGTTAATATTCAGTCTTAAGGTTAATTGTTAATGTTCAGTTCACTGTTCGATTATTTGCGCTCACCCCACACACACACACACACACACACACACACATACACGCACACACACACACACACACACACACACACACACACACACACACACACACACACACACACACACACACACACACACAAAAGAGCTGACTGACACCTTTTGTGTGCCAGCTCTATTGTTTTTCAAAAGCCATGAAACTCTAATGTCGATCTTTGTTTTTAAATATCCTGGAATCAGCTTTAACATTTCGGGGGTTTACTTTGCTGCATTATGAAGTTTAGACTTGCTACAGTGTGGAGCTTTTTTATGTATTGCTACAAAAAGGTCGACTAAAAGATTTCTGCTTAGCCACAGCTTTTTCTGGAGATGAATCTGCTGGGCTGAGATTTTCACCACAGCCACCTAGACTCTCAACTGTTATCATCTTATTAGGTTATTGTCATCGTCAGTTCATTCCCATTGGTTTCATTCTAAGAAACAATGTGGTAGAATAGAAATGCTTGGAGGTGGAATTGTTTGCAAGTGCCAAATCATCCACAGTATGCATGAAGAGAACGTTGAAGTATGTGGCTTGTTTGCTCTAGATTTGACCTCTTACACTTTACAGTAGTTACTGTAGCAAGCAACCCGCGCCAAAAGAGGACCACTGTCACAAGACTCAGGGCCCGGGACACGTACACGTATGTTGTCGGTGTCCACATGTTGTCAGAGTCCCATTCTCTTGTTTGATTTA
This sequence comes from Poromitra crassiceps, assembly GCF_964638095.1. Lineage (NCBI taxonomy): Eukaryota > Metazoa > Chordata > Actinopteri > Beryciformes > Melamphaidae > Poromitra > Poromitra crassiceps. The sequence continues at coordinate 27,453,948 of NC_139627.1, read as the reverse complement.
GTTTTTTTTTTTTCCACCTGTACTTCTTGTGCATTGCATCACCATGCACATATATCCTTGTTTAACTTGAGCGCATTTTCCCACATGTTCAAGAGAGGAAACCTTCAGAGACATTCACATTCATCTGCAAACCAATTGCTTCCCTCTGGGAAGATTGTTTGGACCAAACCACATGATGTGAAATGTCTAGGCTTGATAGAGCATGATGACATCCATTCATGGCATCAGAAATGCTGCTGTTGTTGTGGCATTACAGCAAACATTTATCCAATCACTCACCAACCAGAGACTGTATGACTCTCCCTTAGTCACTACAATGCAAGTGCATCTGCTTTGTGATGATGGTAGTCTTTTATTAAGTCAAGCAATGAGTTGCACTTCCTAAATCCTGAGCGGGTTTAGATACACAAGGCGAGCTGACGTTAAAAAGAAAAGAGAGAGACACCTGCACCCGAGTCGATATCCTGTAGTGGAAAATTGAGCAACATTGTTGGAGGTAACAAAGCAACATGTTAAAGTACTCAAGTTACTTATTTTTTGGGGGTAAGTAGTAACTTAATGCATTTGATTTTCAATTCTTTCAATTCATTATAGCTTACTTTTTAAAAATTGAATGTTCATTGTTTCAGTTCATTTTGCCTGAAATATACCGGTAGTAGAAAACGGTAATGCTGCGGCATGTCTTTGAAGTAACACAAAAGTTCTCTAACAGAGTTACTTTGACTAAATAGTATTGTTGTAACACGACTAGTTACTTTTTAAGCTAAGTAATAAAGTAAAAATAATAATTACTTTTAAAAGTAACTTCCCCCCAGCACTGTTAGACAACATGATGACTGATGAGGCAGTTGAGTGTAATAAATGATCCACTGAGGAACATCAAAACAGCAGGCGTCTGTCTTCTTTCTAATCATGTGCAGAAATCATCTGACACCTGGGTTTAGGTCACATGGTGCTCAGGGTTTGTTTTGGTGGGATGAGAGCATGTCAGGACAGGGAGAGACTGCCAACAAACTGACTTCAAAACACAATGTTATCGCATTGGAATGACTGAGTCTCAAACAGCCAGTCATACAGATACTTGAATGAATGAGGCTGTTGGCTTACCCAAAATGCACTGCCATGCTGGTTCGTAAGGGGAAAAGGCTATGGGATTTTAGAATGGGGATTTCGGTTAAATGCGTGAAATAACTAAGGTCTGTGGTTAACACAAGCTTATGGGAGTGGAATTTTGTCTTCAGCAGGATAATCTTCACAAACGAGGACTACTTTTATGACTTTTGAAACGTTTTCTGAAAATCATGTAAAAAAAGAAAAAAAAGGAAAAAACGCATTTACGCTTTATTTCTGCAGTACTATATAACTAATAATGAAAGTGGGCATCAGTCAGGTTCCCATATGATGGTTTCAGTATTAATATCTTGGATTATGAGTTGAGTTGAGTCAGAAATGTATACTGAATTTCAGTTTCAGTATTAGACGATGTGATTGCTGGAAGGAGTATGGAACAGTTTGTCTTTATTTGATGAACGATGGCCACGTTAATATTACAATACTATAATTGAGGGAACTTTGACTCCATGCTGCTGTTATCAATGAAAAAGCCATCTACACTGGTACATATTGTAACACAGCCTGTGTAGCCTGGTTTATTACTTCCTGGCATTTGAAGCTGGAATCCTGGACCTTTTCCAGTAATAAATAGTTGCTTTATCAGCTGAACCAGAGTCAGGTTGCACAATACCACTTGGCAGTATTACCATAGACTACTACTGACATTTTTGAGTGCAGCTAGCTACAGTAGCATTCTTCTAGCCAACCCAAAGAACTTAGACTAAAATCAATTTTTGTTAATGTTAATGTCACAATATTTACACCATCACAAGCCATTATATTATATTATATTATATTATATTATATTATACAAGAAGTAAGCATATATTGCCTAATGTTGGTGTTACAGAAGTTAAATGACCTGGCCAGGGAAACAATTTTAATAATGACTAGAGTGGGAAGTAACTGGTTACTGGCGAGCCATGCTGGCTGCTAGACTTTCTCTGATGATTTAACTGATAATATACTGTAATTAATAAATTACATATGCGGTTGTTTGGTTGTACTCTGAACATCAAAGCAGAGAAATATAGGGGGGGGGATCCTGGATTTCAGCTTTATTTTATTTTATTATCTGTGCCTTTGCCCCACTCTTACAGAAATCTCAATAAATCAAATTTTCACTAGCACACTGCAGGCAATCCACCACTGTTCAGCCCCTATACCAGTTGGCATCTGACAGTAGTTGTATTGATTGATTGATTGACATTAGACAGGTCAAACTGGTTGCTGACCACTGTCATTCTAACAGCCATAATGGATATGGAGAGATATGCTGCAGTAGACAGTGAAAACAGGTGTGCCGTGTGACATAGGAGTCACTTGTATACACAAAGTCATCAGTCACCCGCAGAAAAAAGTTCAAAGACATAACCTGTCATTTGTCAGAACTGTAATGTATGTCTCTGCCCCCATCCACTCATCATTGTCACCAGTGTATCAATGTGTTTTTGATTTTTATATTTAAGCACAATGTCAAGCTGTTGGTCAGACTAGCCTTTGAACCCCCCTGTGGGAGCTATCTATGGCATGTGTGGCGGCACGCGGGCGGGTCAAACCCCAAACTGTTGTTACATGGTGCTTGAAGGCTACATGTTGCTGTTTTTGTATGTTGTTGCATATTTTCCAGACTTAGGAACTGTGGGAAATAATGACTGCTGCTGCAGGTCAAATGACGTTGGTAATTTTTTCTTCCTTTTCCATATCTATCTCCTCCCCGTCTCCCCCTCCTCCCCCTCTCTCTCTCTCCTCCAACCAGCTCTGTAGAAACCCCATTTAGTGACTCTTTAACACCTCCATCAGTGTCACTTGTTTTTTCTTCTGCACAGTAAACTGTAGAACCTCTAAATGTACTGTCAGTCATACATGTAGCAATAGCTTAATACATTCAAATCCATCCAAAACCTCATTTGCTCGCTATTTTTTAGCTGGCAGCACTGTAAATGTGCATGTGTGTCCATTTTCCTTTTCTTGTTGTTTTTGGGAATAGACATCAGTAAGTTTGTGATATGATATGGAACATGTACACTGGGCTACAAGGAATGAATTACATTCTCAGAGGAAGACAGTTCCTTCCCTTATCAGCCCTTCCTCCCTCCCTCCCCCCCCCCCCTCTCCCTCCCTCTGTTTTGGATGCCAGGCCGTCCAGCAAGCTGATCTCACTGCACACATGACATGACACGTGTTGGCCTAAAAACAAGCAGCGAGCGCATAACACACACACACACACACACACACACACATGCACATCTACAAACACGTAACACACATTTGCCTACATTATGGTAACCCATAATACAAACTTTCTTGCAAACACCCACATCTCTCATGATATAGAAATACTCCAGCAATAAAGCTACAAATCTACGTTTTGCTCCCAAAGGATTTAAAATTATGTCTGTATACTGGATCTCTTTAATCTGGAAAAGTGAAACAATGATTTGATTCGCAAAAAAAAGAAAAGAAAATAAGCTTGTATACTGAGATGTAATGGTTAGACGTGTTGATCTTAAATTGGCTCAACTACAGTAATGCATAAGTCTACTAAATCTCCCTTTCTTCACTCCAAAAGACTTCCCTCCTTTTGCACAAGCCAATCTTAGTTTGTAGTGTGTAATCATAACCACAGCTCATGTGATTTTTACACAGCTTGAATGCAAATCTATACAAATCTGCTAATTCTGTAGATCTAATTAGTCTGTAATAGCATTATCATTTTAGGGATACTATCATGATGCTTTTATTTTTCCTCTGCAGCGTCACTTGTTGAATGAACTCTATTAATGCTTTTTCCCTTTTTATTTCCCTCAGCAAGGTGCAAGCAACGCAGAGAAATTTGACTATGTAAGTATTCAAAGTCAGAGCTGGGTCAAAGAGTAGTTGCAAATACTTTAAAGTCTTGTTTTAACTTCATATATTACGAGACGGGCCGGGTACACTGCATTCAGGAGTCAGAAAAGTGTTCTGTGCTGCGATTGTTTGAACTTTAAGGCATTTGTTTTGTCAAAAACCCATCTGGCAGGGCGTCCGGGTAGTGTAGCGGTAAATTCCCTGCCTACTAACGCGAGGGCCGCAGGTTCGCATCCTCCTGTTACCTCTGGCTTGGTCGGGCGTCCATACAGGTTGGCTGGTGTCTGCGGGGGAAGCCGGATTGAGAGTATTTGTCCTGGTCGCTGCACTAGTGCCTCCACTGGTCGGTCGGGGTGCCTGTTTGGTGCGGAGGGGAACTGGTGGGAATAGCGTGATCCTCCCACGTGCTACATCTTACCGGTGAAGCTCCCGCTGTCCGGTGAAAAGAAGTGGCTGGTTACTGCTCATGTCTCGAAGGAAGCATGGTGCTAGTCTTGGCTCTCCCCAGATTGGCAGAGGGTGGAGCAGCGACTAGGGCAGCAGAGGGAAAAATTGGCCAAGTACAATTGGGGAGAAAATGGGTGGGAAATCGGAAAAAACATAATAAAAAACAACAACAAAATAGGCTAAATCAAACAATAAAATGTATTTGAATATACACAAGTTCTCCTTGGTATCATTGTCAATTAAATTAGTGAACAGCAAACATTAAATTTGCCTTTTAGTTGTATGTACAGTGGTTCCCAAACTGGGTACACATACCCCTAGGGGTACATGAAGGTACTACAGGGGTACTTGAGAGAAAGGGGGACATGGAAAAATGTAAGAATAAATCATGAAAATAAATGAAATTTTGTAATGTTATATTCTTCAAAAGGTGGGTTATCATTCATTCATTGGATCATATGCTATAGTTTTCTCTTGCAGTTTTCTAAGCAAAGGTTGTAGTTGGGTGAAGGGGGTACTTGGGTTCAGAAATCAGGGAAAGGGGGTCCTGAAGCCCCACAAAGTTGGAGAACCACTGTTGTATGATGTGTGAATGTAGTGAATGTGTGTGTTAGTGTGAAGGAGACTGCATGCATGGTGATAGTGTAACATGAACTTTTTCTGAACCCATATTTTTATATATTTATGCTTGTATAATATATTGATGTGATTATTTTTGTCTTGATATTTTTACTGTGAGCAGCAGGGCTCTTGCTCTGTCCACTGTTTCCCCCTCAGGGACTAGTAAAGTTTATCTTAAATTCGCAAATACTATTTGACCCACTGTCCAAAGTACAAGCCAATCATATTAGCTCTTAGTATGGACTGCTGTTCTTGTAACTCTCTTTTAAGCGACTGCTGCTTTGCTTCCAGGTCATGAACTTTCTGAACAAGATGGCCGGAAATGAGTACGTGGGTTTCAGCAATGCCACGTAAGTCTCTCTCTACTGGACTATTGCTATCCTCATGCTTTGAATAATGTTTGCGTAATTGCTTAGCAGTATGTTACGCAATTATCCAAAGCGGAGACAGAGATGATTTTGGTGCCAGTCATCTTGTCACATACTGCGACAAGACAAAAACTCTCTGTCACCCTTTTCATTGTTTTCATGCTGTATGATGGCCAGGCCCGGTTCCAGAACAAGATTACTTAAGGTGCATCTAAAATTAGTGGGGGTGCACATATAATCAAAGCAATCAGAGCGATAATGCAGACACTAGTAAGTTCCAGTTCAATTGGAGGTACAATGAAAACGAAAGTTACGTATGTAACTACGGTTCTATGAATCCCGAATGACCGCCAGAGGCGGTGCTTAAGCACTGAATATTCCCCTTCGCGCATGCGCAGTTCGAGTATTGTATACCAACAATGTCACCTGTGACCCCCTGGATGACCGGACCGAGGTTATATCTTCCGGTGTCATCAGGGATCATTTCCTACAGAAACTTCTCGCGAGCACACGAGGATTCTGAGTGACAGAGCGCTCTGGCGGTCATTCGGGATTCATAGAACCGTAGTTACATACGTAACTTTCGTTCTATTTCATCCCTGCTGACCGCCAGAGGCGGTGCTTAAGCACTGAATGACTTATACCAGCAAAGTCACGAGGAATCCTGAGTACCCACCTCAATGAGTAGAATCAGAGGATTCTGGCACCAGGACCACGCCCAGTGGATGGGGAGTGGCAACATTCACCCGGTAGAACCTGGAGAAAGTGTCTGGTGACGCCCATGAGGCAGCAGCACATATGTCCCCCAGGGATACCCCTCTCAGGGCAGCCCATGATGTGGAGACACTCCTGGTAGAATGGCCCCTCACGCCGGATGGCAGGAGGCGGTTACTCGCCCCATAGGCATAGCTGATAGCGTCCACAATCCAGTGGGACAGACGCTGTTTGGAGAGAGCGCAACCTTTGTTAGGGCCACCATAACAGAGGAAGAGCTGTTCTGACTGTCGAATGCACATGGTAGCTGTAATATAGGCTCTTAGGGCCCGCACTGGGCACAGCAGTTCCCGCTTGTCCCCCCTCTCTCCTGGTGGGGGGTCAAATCGTGCAAGCCGTATTGGCTGGTTGAGGTGTGAGTGCGACAGCACCTTAGGGAGGAATGCTGTGTTTGGCCACAGAGTGACCCCCGAGCCATCTGAGTTCCACCTCAGACATGAGACACTGACAGACAGGGCGTGCAGCTCACTGACCCGCTTTGCTCAGGTAATGGCCAGGAGGAATGCAGTCTTGCATGACACCCACTTTAGCTCCGCCTGTGCCAAGGGCTCAAAGGGAGGCCTGCCTAGAGCATCCAGCACCAGGGGAAGGTCCCATGCCGGGATTCTCGGGGCTCTTGGAGGATGCAACCTCTGAGCCCCCTTCAGGAAGAGGGACACCAGACTGTGGCTCCCCACTGTGCCATTGTCGACTCTGGCATGTCGACACGATATTGCCGCTATGTACACCTTCAGAGTAGCAGGAGCCCGGCCTTTGTCCAGGAGGGACTGCAGGAACTCAAGGATAGTAGGCACAGAACAATGTACTGGGTCCTCGCTCCGACCCATACACCAGTTGTAAAACAGCTTCCATCTGTTGTCGTACTGCAGACGAGTGGATGGCGCCCTTGCATTCATTATAGTATGCCTGACAGGGTCTACACAGCTGCTGAGTAGTGGTTCGGGCCCTCCAGCAGCCAAACGCACAGCTGGAGGCGTTGGGGATTGGGATGCCAGATCTGACCTTCCAGTTGGGACAGGAGATCTCTCCTGTCGGGGAGGCGCCATGGAGCGCTGCGACAGAGTCTGTGCAGCAAAGGGAACCATGTCCTCCCTGGCCAGAAGGGGGCCACCAACAGAATCCTGTGCCCCTCCTGAAGAACTCTCTGAAGTACTAGCCGAATCAGAGGAAGCGGTGGGAAGGCATATAGAAGACCCTCTGGCCAAGGATGAGCCAGTGCATCCTGGCCCAGAGGGCTGGTTGTCTCCGCTAAGGAGAACCATAGAGGGCAGTGAGTCGACACCTCTGAGGCGAAGAGGTCCACCTCTGCTCTGCCGAAGCGGCTCCAGACTGTGTGCACCACCTCTGGGTTGAGGCACCACTCCCCTGATGGAGGCTTTTGACGGGAGAGGAAGTCTGCCAAGTGGTTCTGCTCTCCCGGTAGATATATTGCCCGTAGGCTGATCAGGCGGGGGGCCGCCCATGTCAGGAGGTCCCTTGACACTTGCAGCAGCCGTGCAGACTTGGTTCCCCCCTGATGGTTTATATGATAGACGGTCGAGGTGTTGTCTGACCGAATGAGGACGTGCCTGCCTCTCAGGTATGGCAGGAATTTCTTGAGAGCTAGGTGCACTGCTCGCAGCTCCAGCACATTGATGTGTCCGGCGCGGTCTTCCCCAGACCACTGCCCGCGAGCCGTCCTGCTCTGCCACACTGCACCCCATCCTGCGGGGCAGGCATCTGTGGTGACAGTCTCCCTGCGGGACGGGATGGAGCCCATAGGGACCCCCCTTGCCATATAGGCCCCGTCCCTCCACGGGGCTAGGGCGAGGAGACACTGCTGTGCCACTCTGACCTTTCTGTGTCTGTGCCGCTTGGCGTCCAAGCGGAAGCCGTTCAGCCACCTCTGCAGGGGGCGCAGCGACAGCAAGCCCAGCGGAACAACAGCTGCGATGGATGTCAGTTTGCCCAAGAGCCGAAGAAACGTGACATAGGGCAACAGTCTTCCCCTTTGGAACAAGGGAAGAAGGCGTAGGATGTCGTCCACACGGTGTGGGGACGGACAGGCTGTCATAGTAACAGTGTTTAATGCTAACCCAATGAAGGTTGTGGTCTGAGATGGTTCTAGACAACTCTTTTCCATATTTACCTTGAGTCCTAGGTGGGACACGTGGGACAGGAGGCACCCTGTATCTTGGGCCACTTGAGCTCGGGATGGTGCGCAGACCAGCCAGTCGTCTAGGTACGGAAGGACCTTCATGCCCTGAGACTGCAGAGGTGCAAGCGCCGCTGCCACACATCTCGTGAACACCCGTGGGGAGAGAGAGAGCCCGAATGGCAGCACCCTGAACTGCCAGTGGTGGCCTCGATAGGCAAAGCGCAGAAACTGCCGGTGTTGATGGGCAATGGGGACATGAAAATAAGCGTCTTTCAGGTCTATGGATGTGAACCACTCTCCACGGGCTACAGTTCGCAGAACGTCTGCCGTGGTCAACATATGGAAGGGCATGACCTTCATGAACTTGTTGAGTTCCCTCAGGTCCAAGACTGGACGAAACCCGCCAGTCTTTTTCGGCACGAGGAAGTATGTCGAGTAGAACCCCCTGGGGTGCGACAGAGGGTCTACAGCCTCGATGGCGCCCTTGGCCAGGAGGGCAGCCAACTCCTGGTCTAAGGCTATGGCTTTCACCGGGTCGTTTATGATGGTAATTTTGACCCGGCTGGATGTTGGGGGCCGGCGTCGGAATTGAAGCTTGTACCCGTGGGTTAAGGTGGCAACCACCCACGGGTCTGAAGCATGAGCAGCCCAGTACCTGAGCTGCTGATGGAAAAAATATCCGACAGCCGGCCCCGCGGCTTCAATGTCCGCCCCGCCGGCCCCTAGGGGCCCTGAAGGGGGGACGGACAGGATCCGGGGCCCGAGGCCGATTGGAGGGCCGAAAGTCACGGCCCCGCCTCTGCGTGTACTGCTGAGGTTCACGACGGCTACTGATGTGCTCTGGTGGTGGAAAGCGGGCTCGGGGAGCAGCCGAGGGGCCCCTGGGCCTGGTGGGCGGAGGCATACGGCGAAGACCTGCCAGCTGCTGCCTGGTCTGCCCAGCCTGGATGGTTCGTTCCAGCGCTTCCTGTGCCGCTGACCCGAACATCTCTCCTGGCTCCACTGGGAGGCTACGGAGAGTCCTCCTCGACGCCTCAGTCAAATTAGACTGTGAAAGCCAGACTTGGCGACGAGTTTGGACCAGGATGGACATCATCCGTCCAATTTCCCTGGACATAAGGCCGAACGCCTCCAGTGACGCATCACAGAAGGCCACGGAGTCAGCATTCACATTGCCCTCCTGTAGTGAAGCAGAGAGGGCGAGCATGAGGTGTGACAGGGAGTTGCCTATACGACCGGCCCGAGCTCCCGCACCATAAGCCCTTGTGAGAAGGTCGTCAGTCATCCGACACTGGGGTCGGGGGCACCTAGCATCCCTTCGCAGAGCCTCATCGGGGGAAACAATGAGGGATGCGATGGCAGGCTCCATAGCTGGCATATGATCCAGGCCAACTCTTGCCGTGTCGTGCATGGCTGCCAGGGTTCGACCATCAGCAGAGAGACGGGAGCAAGCTCCAGTGTCCCTCCAACAGGCCTGCAACTCCCTTATGTAGTCCACTGAGTGAGGGACCTCAAAGGCAGTGGAGGCTGGCCTGCGCCTGAAGAAGGCGCTTGCAGGAGCCGATTCCGCTTGCTGCGGTATGTCCATGCGTAGGTGATCTAGCGCCCTGCGCATGACCGTACGCATGGGGTGGTCCTCCGTCTCAGCCAGCGAACTGTGAGCGGAGGAATGGGAGCCCGGCCCTGAGGCCCGGGAGACCCCATCCAATGAGTCTTCCCCATAATCACGAAAGTGAGTCGCAGAAGCTGCCAGGGAGAGTGTATCCTCCTCTGGGGCAAGCGCCGGCTCTGAAGGGACACCAGGCTGGTGAGCCATGAGCATGGACCTCATCTGGGCCAGCTCAGCGGACAGCTGCTCCACCTTTGATGACAGCCCACTGCGGTCAGACTTCGTCTTTTTCTTGGAGGGTCCACCCGCAGCGGCCTCAGCCAGACGCTTAGAGCTCCTACGTTGGAGCGGAGACACTTGGCCCGATGGGGGGATGTCACCTTCGCCCATTGGGTGTTCCAGCTCTGCCAGTCTGACAGCCCTAACTGCCCTAGGCATGTAGCTGCAGTTCATGCATGGATTGTCCGACAGTGCCTCCCTCAGGTGCACAGGACCAAGGCACGCGGGGCAGAGATCATGGCCATCCTCTGGCTGCAGAGGAGCCTCACAGGATGTGCAATAATGTGCATTATCCATCATGGTGGCACCAGTTAGTAACACCGCCACACCGTCTAATGCACACCCTTCACAGTTAGCCCAGAGCGCGGACGCAACTGGTCCCTACTGTAGATGCTGTATGCTGGGGGGAGGGAGCGCGTACGCTGCCTATACCAGCAGGCAGCAGAGGCTTACTCCTACACAGTATATATATATACACACAATGTAATTAATTAATATATATATTAATTAATATTACTGTCACTAGCAGTGGTTATACCAAACAAAACAACATCTAAACTCATTCAAAATGAAAACACTACTCACAGCGCTGACGCTATAACGTTAGTGAACAGAATGAGACCATATACTGGGGGAAGGGAGCGCGTACGCTGCCTACACCAGCAGAGGCTATTTTTTTTTTCTTTTTTTTTCTTTTTCTTTTCTTTTAACCACTCTTACAACGAAAAAACACTCATCATAGCGCTGAAGCTATAACGTTAATGACAAAATGAGGCCATATGCTGGGAAGAGGGAGCGCGCACGCAGCCTTCCCCAACAGAGGTTTATTCAAGTTACATAACAATAACGATAACCAATAACAACCGGGAAGCGCTAACGCAACCCCCACACTTGTAATGCCGGGAGGAGGCTGCGCAACGCAACACTCACCGGCAAGTCTGCAGCAGTAGGTATCGTTGAAGATACAGCTTTGCAAACAATTATGAAGTCACCTCACCTTGTCCGGAGAGGGAAGTGGAAAACACTGCCTTACCGGCGAAAGAACGCCGCAGCGTCCACCTGAACAAAAAATAACTCCTCTCATACGAGGAAGATATTTCCGTCGCAGCTCCTGGAGGGCGAACGTTCGCTGCTCCGACCAACAACGGCCGCGGAACTACTAGCAACGGAATGTACGTTTTAATATGAAGTATCTCGTAATGCTTTCAAAAGCACTCTGCGCGCGAGAAGTTGAAAAGGAAATGATCCCTGATGACACCGGAAGATATAACCTCGGTCCGGTCATCCAGGGGGTCACAGGTGACATTGTTGGTATACAATACTCGAACTGCGCATGCGCGAAGGGGAATATTCAGTGCTTAAGCACCGCCTCTGGCGGTCAGCAGGGATGAAATAGAACCACTCACAAAATAAAATCCTTTAGAGCACACATGGGCAAAATACGGCCCTCAGGCGCCATCTGTGTGGCCCGTGATGGAATTGCAAAAAAAACCCAGTGCACCTGAACGCAACATGCAAGATACCCACTGAATAAGTGTCCAAATGTTCATTCTGGCCAATACTCCACTTCTGTTATAGCATTTCAGTCTGGAATATGGAATATCTTTCAATAATCTTTATGACTAAAAGGCTACATTGAAGTAGAAATTTAAATAAATAACTAATTGGTTTTGGATTTATTTAGCTTCAAGAGTGCATTTTTGTTTGTGTGACCCTCAACACAGGCTTTGAGAATCCCGGGCCACTTACTGATACTTATGTTTAAATTAACCCACTCATATTCTGGTTTATTTCAAGAAAAACATTTCGTCTAGTGGAAATTCTAATTGGCTGGTAACTTTAAAATCTAGCAGCCATATTGGCAGGTGGTCAAAAAAGTTTATTTCAAGCCCTGAGAGCAGGTGGTGACATAGGAGTGAGTGAGAAAAGGATCAAATATTGGTGGTTAAGACTGAATAATGACATCACAACTGTTACGGTAATTTAAAATGAGTTATTCCTCTAAACCTGGCTTCAAATGCCCCAAATTTTTAGCGCTGGCGCCGTTTGGCCCTCAGCAAAACCTGGTAGCGAGGAGATTTTTTGTACCCCTCTCTATCATCAAAGTTGCCCATCCATGGGTTACGGCATGACAATATATGTTCGGCCCCCAGCAACAATCTGGGTTTCTCATGTGGCCCCCCATCAAAAATAGTTGCCCACCCCTGCTTTAGAGGCAAGTCCAAATAGTCAACCACACCAGATGTTATTCACCAAAAATAGAGTTCAGAGTAAAAACACTATTCGGGGGTTCGACATAAACAACACAATTTTGAAATTCAGTTTGTTCAGTTCAGTTTTCGAATCTGTTCAGAGTAAACCAACCCTCATCCAAATCAATAATAAAGGATCTCTCCCAAGCAATTTCAACATTGTTGAGTGACTGTCAATTGGTTAAACCGTTATTTAATTACTGGCAAATAGCGTAAGTTAATTAATTAGATAAATTATCTATCTATCTATCTATCTTGTCATTGTTATTGTTATTTATTATATTATTTAGGCTTATTATTCAAATTTCAACTAAGGGTGCAAAATATTAAACTGAGGGTGCAATGTATGCATTTTGCACTATCGTAGACCCGGGCCTGATGATGGCCATACATTTGATTGATATTTACTAGAAACAAATCAGTGCTGGTGCTGCTGATAACCGTGTCATCGCATGATTGCATAAGTGGCCTGGTTGTACTGTACACATGAGGGGGTGGGGTAATGGCATTCCAACACAACACCCCCCCCCCCCCCCCCCCCCCCCCCCCCACCACCCTTCCTCCACACACACACACACACACACACACGGCAGAAATGTCCTTCCTAACGGGGTGTGGTCTGCTCTTTGTGCGACAGATTCCAGTCGGAGCGTGAGTCAGGAGACAGGAATTTTGCTATCGGCTACTACCTGAAAGAAAAGAAGGTCCGACTTTAGAGAGCCTTCTCTCTCTCTCTGTCTCTCTCTCTCTCTTACTCTCACTCTCACTCTCACTCTCTCACACACACTCACACTTATGGTCTCTCTTTCTCTCTCTCTTCTGTCACTCTCTCTCCCTTCTGCTCTTCAAAGCTACTGTAAAGGGCTGCACCATAGATAGTGAGGGGGGAATTAAATTATTTCATCATCATTATTATCTGCTGTCCTGAGAAAAGTATTGTTTGTACAGATGTGGATACTATTGTTTAGAAACACCTATGGGTCTACTTTTTGTTCAATTGAAATGTAAACTTGAGTCATGAAAACGCACAAGAAATAGTTACTGCTTTTTACCTTTCCATAGCAGTATCCTTTTTTAAATCTCTTTTTCTGCCTCTCTTGCATCTGACTGAATTTCTTGGATGTTTTTCTGGGGCAAATGTACTTTACGGTTTTATTCATTGTGTGACAGAGCTGTTGATTTATTCTTGACTCTTCTGTTACTTCCTGTCCCCTTACAGTGTTTCCCTGAGGGGACGGACATGACGTCCGTCCTGGACTTCTACTTTCAAGTGAGTGCAGTGCAATTTTCAGCTTCCAAATCTTTCATTTTTAACGAGACAATATTGTTTTCCCGCTTCGTCAGACCGGACTGCTGTCAATTTGCTCGGTCGTGCTCCTGCTTCTCTACCCATTTAATCCTGTCTTCCTTTCTTTCTATCACCATCACACTCTTTTATAAACTCTCTGTTTTTGTATCCCTCTGTACTGCAGCTGTCCTCTTCTCTAGAGATTCCCTCTCTTTCTTTCACATTTAGGGGCCCTTTACACGAGGACAGTTTCTGAAAGAAACGACACAATAGCGTTTCCTTCACACCTTTTCCTTCACACCTTCTCCCTGTTTACATGAGCGCTGTTGGATTTTTAAAACGCCATAATGTACATGCCAGGTCGCTAGGTGGCAGTGTGATCACCTTATTCTTTGCCCATACAAGGACGCTTACTGCATGACGTAATTTCGCTTTAAACGCGGAAGTAGAGTACACTTTCCGCAGTCATTTAGACTTGCCAAAAAGCTTTTTTCAGGCTAAAAAAAACCCCCAAACTGTTAAAGTTTTAATATTTGTCGGGTGAGAATGTAACATATATGTGACCAGTTTATCAGAATAACGCCTATTGGAAATCTTTAACGAGCAGCGAGGACCGGGAGCGCTGACTGTGATCTGTCACCATATTGCTACTGGCAGTGAGAAAACACTGTCGACTGCTTTTGTAACTAACGTTAAATGCCGACCGGGTACAGCCATCGGCTCCTCGCAGCAGTAACGCTATGAACATGTAACTGAAGTTGGCCGCATTGTAGCTTAATTCTGAGTGTTGCCAAACTTCATTCATACTGACGTTGTATTTGGTTGCCAACTCGCGCACGGCATCGCGTGTGTCGCCTGTGCAGGCACATCAGAGTTTCTGAAATGTGCCGTTCCAAAGTGATTACATGGAGCGCTCAGCGGGGAGCGTCACCAAGAATTTCACTCTGGAGGGTGGTTTTAAAATGTGTCGTTTCCTAAGCGCGAATTCGCCGTCGCCGTCTTAACGGGAGGCACTAACGATACAATAATTCTCCGTTTCCATAGGAAACCGTCCTCGTGTAAAGTGCCCCTTATTCTTTCTTCTTTTGTCTCTTATCTTCCTCCCTCCCACCCGCACCCCCTACTGTCATTTTCACCAGCTTATGTCACTCTTGACCTTTCCGTTTGTGCCCCCCTCCCCCCTGAGTGTGTGGGACGGGATAACTATGCTGATGTCACTGTTGCGTGCATGGACAAGGCGCCTGGCTGGCACGTCATAAATCTGTTTCATGACTAACTGCTGAGCTCCTACATGCTGTTAGCACAGCATGGAGGAGGAGTGTGTGCTGTAGCAGCAGTACTGTAGCTACATTTTCCTCCTCCTCCTTGGTATCATTAAAGCTGCGTTAGGCAAGACTTTGATGTGAAAACACGCCCATCTTATCAGCCCACATCACAGTACAGGACTGCATCAGATAATGATGTCCCATCCCATCTGAGATTAGATCAATTCTGGCCTCGGGTTTGGTCACTGTCAGAACATCTAAGTAACAGATCAAAAAGTAACAAATCAGAACTTGAGTAAATCAACACTAAATCACAAAGGGCAGAAGGTTGCTGCTGCACTGCTCTCTGTGGGTTTAAACTTGAAGACATGTTGCACTTCTGGCCACAGCCCAGTCAGATCATATCAAATCAGATTTCTTCCATCAGCTGTCAAAGGCAACATAACTGATTTGATGTCACTGATTAGGATGTGGCCAGAGCTGCAACATACAGTATTTGAAAGCTTAAACCCATAAGAGAGCAATGCAACCACGCTCCCACCTCCTGTGATTTAGTGTTGATTTGCCCTTTAAATGAAATCCAATCTTTCCTAAATGTTTCTGTATGCTGTTTACTGAAGTTCAAATTACTCAAATGGTTATTACCTCTTGCTGCCAACATGCACAGTTGCCTTGTACAGCTTTTAGGCAGTAAAGAGCTGCATCAGGACGAAAGAGGAGGAAAGAAAGCCCAAAGACAGGACTTTATCGCCCCCCCCCCCCCCCCCCCCCCCCCCCCACACACACACACACACACACACACACACACACACACAACCGGGCACACCGAGCCTTACCCGCTCAGTAACGGGCCGGGGTCTTCCCACGGGCATTATCCTACCTCCCCCCACCCTGACCCCCATCTTATGTCACTTTAAAAGACTCAGTCAAATAAATTCCTCGTTTGTAATCTGATCACTTACTGCGGCTATTAAAGTGAATCTTGAATCTTGAAAATGTAGGCAGAGAGATGTGATAGAAATTACACAAATGTGTTTTGTTTTTGTGTGGCCCTCCAGCTATGTTCCATTGAGGTGACCTGCGAGAGCGCCAGTGTCATGGCAGCCACTCTGGCTAACGGCGGTTTCTGTCCAATCACGGGCGAGCGTGTGCTGAGCCCCGAGGCGGTGAGGGACACCCTGAGTCTCATGCACTCCTGTGGCATGTACGACTTCTCGGGACAGTTCGCCTTCCATGTGAGTTGAATGCACCATGTCACCAGGCACCATGTCACTGTGTTATTTTTATTTGATAAAACAGGACACATCCACTACATTAAAAGGTCTTGTGTTGTAGCATGTAAGCTTGTGGTGTTCACCTGGGTTTGACAGTTCCTTAAAGTCCCTGGAAACCAAAATCCACAAAAACGTTCTAACTATGTTATTTAGGGTCTTATGTTAGTAATTGTCTGCCTCCGAATTTATTATACATTACTTTCAACCCAAAGCCTTAAAATCGACACTTTTCTACAAGATTCTACAAGATACTTCCTCGTTGAAGAGAGCAGTGCGCGAGGTGCTAAAATGCAGGAGCTTATGACGTCATAAGCTCTATATAACCTTTGTACACGTGCGCAATCTGCCCTCCTTTTGTCCGTTCTTTGCCCCCAGTGACAGGGCTCCCTCAGTGTCCGTCTGCCTCCCACTCTGTGCCGAGCGCTATGCTGCTCTCTCTCTCTCCCTCTCCTCTCTCTCTCCTCTCCTCTCTCTCTCTCTCTCTCTCCTCTCCTCTCCTCTCTCTCTCTCTCTCTCTCTCTCTCTCCTCTCGTGTGAGAGAGAGCACAGAGAGACACACAGCCTGGTGACGCGAGGTTACTCACACATACACACACACACACACACGCTGTGCAGTCGCAGCAAGAGTCCCTCTCCGAGCAACGAACACACACACACACACACACACACACACACACACACACACACACACGCACGGTGTGTGTGTGTCGATCTCTCTTTCTCTCTTTCTCCGTTTCCCTCCCCCCCTCTGTCTCGCGCTCTCTCTCTCGGAGGCTGCTGCAGATGGGACACGCCCACACATTCCGCGGGAGAAAATACACTCTAAAAAATAATTAATTCTCATTACTTTTGCCAGACTGTCAAACCTAAATTTATATACTTTGCGACGTTCATCATCGTTCAAATTTGGCTGGTGGCTTATAAACATAGGCTCCTGTGATGTGATGAACTCAAAATGCTAAATAATAATAAAATATTTCTGGTTTCCAGGGACTTTAAGCACAGGTTGGCATTTTGTATGTCATAGAATAGCATCTGTTCCATTTTGATGCACAGTCCAAAATCCCTATGGAAAATATGGTTGAGCTTTTCAAAGAAATCTCTAATAATGGCAGATACACATGAGATTTACTCCCTTTTGTTCCAGGGATAAAAATGCATCCACTACCATCACTTTTGTGTCACTTTTGATCTTTTAGTTACTTTTAATAATACAGTTGGAATTGATTAAACCCAATCAATCACTCCTTCCTTCCATTTTCAGTGTTGTGTGCTTGTGACGACACTGGCAGACTCATGTAGCAGATCTGCTTGTATGTAATTTGTATGCATTCCCTGTTGTAGGTGGGTTTGCCAGCCAAGTCCGGGGTATCAGGGGGGATCCTGCTGGTTGTACCCAACGTGATGGGTATTATGTGCTGGTCGCCTCCACTGGACAAGATGGGCAACTCTGTCAGAGGAATCCAGTTCTGCACGGTACGTAATGTCCGAAACATGTGTTTGGAAATGTTTTTGAGATGATAGGTGGTCTTGCACAGATGTTTTATAATGGTCATTAAAAGCCAGATGAGGGTCAGACCTAACACCTAGATTAATGACTGAGGAGGAGAGGGGGATGTCCTGACCGGCAAAAGTGAGATGAGGTATGGGGGATGACTGAACCTGGTGTGGGGTGCCAACAAGAAGTTGTTGTTCATCCAGGGCTTTATCTCAGGGCTTGGGGCAGTTTTGATGTACAGCTACGTGTCATCAGCATAACAATGGAAAGGCATCCCATATGTCTGCTGATGACACGACCAAGGGGGAGCATGTAGAGAGAATTGACCTCTGCGGAACACCACAGGTGACATGGAGCAGTCTAGACTTGCATCCTCCCAGTGAGACATACTCAGTCGTGCCGGAAACGTAGGACTGAAACCACTTGAGCGCAGAGTCCGATATTCCAATGGTGGTGTGGAGGGGCTCTAGGAGGATACCGTTAGTGTGATTTAGCGTGTCAAACGCAGCGCTCAGATCAAGGAGAATCAGAAAGAGATGGTGATCCTGCATCAGCTGCCATCAACAGGTCATTTGTAACCCTGAGCAGAGCTGTTTTGATGCTGTGGGCTGAGCGAAAGCCAGACTGAAATTGGTCTAATAGGTTTTTGTGTTTAACGTGGCTGGAGCTGAGAAACAACCACTTTCTCTAACCTTGGACAGGAAAGCTAGGTTGGAGATAGGCCTGTAGTTGCTATAACCTCTGGGTCCAGGTGGGCTTCTTGAGGAGGGGGCGGATGCCAGCAACGTTGAGACCAGTTTGAAGGAAAAGGGCGACAGCTTGGCTGAGAATGGGGATGTATGACTTGAGCAAAGCTGTGGGAATGGAGTCAAGTGCAGGGTTTCATTTTTCTCAGGATTTCCTCAATGTGGCTCTGCTGAACACCAGTAAAATATGGGAGGGATGGCAAGCTCCCAGACAGGGGGTCGATTGCAGGAGGAGACAGAGAGGAAGAGCTGGACATCAGAGAACGAATGTTGTTGACCTTGGCTCTGGAAAAGTCAATGAAGCTGTTACATCACTCCTCTGTAGCCTCAATTGGGGAAGATGATTGTGGCTTCAGGAGATGGTTTATATTGAGGACAAACTATGCTTAGAGTTACCAGGGTTGTTATTGATTAGTTTGGAGTAGAACTGTGGCCCAGCATCTTGAAGGGACTTGGCCCTTTGATGTTTACGGAAGGCCAGATTATGGACAGCGAGCCCAGAGTGTCTGAGGCATTGTTCCAGGACACATCCAGCTGTTTATATTTCCTGCAGTTCATGTGTGCACCAGCAGAGGGCAGAATGTGAAAAATTGACCTCACGTGACATGACAGGGGCATGGAGATCAAAGACACTGCTCAAAAATGTCTTGTAGAGCTCCACTAATTAATCCACTGATGCAGAGGCTGGGCCGGTGATGTGCTGCAGGTCCGTAGTCATGGTGGCTGGGTCAATGCTTTTCCACTTCCGGAAAAGCATTTGACGGTAAGGTCTAAATGGCCATTTACCATTTAGTCTAGTAGGGGGTGACAAGAATGTCAAGGCCATTGAGACCACCTTGTGGTCAGACACACCCAGTTCATAGACCTGTAGATTATTCATGGGGGTGGAGTCAGTGATGACTAGATCAAGTGTGTGCCCCCTGGTCTGAGTAGGAACATCAACATGCTGCTTCAGACCAAGACACTTAGGGCCTGTGTCCATCTAGCGTCTTTTTCCGACCGTTAAACGCTGGAAGTACGCTGGGAAGCGCTGATCTCAGCGCACAATAAAACAAGGAAGCAGTCTGAAATTAACGTTATTTCAGTGCGGTAGTAGCTTGATAGCTGACAGCTAACATTAGCAAACAACACGCATACAGTGATTTAGCTCAACACTCACCAGAAATATTAAGTGTCTAGCCAATCTGCTCCCACAATTGAGCCTTTCTGTCTCAGTTGCGATAGTTTTTCCATATGATTAGTTGCCAGAAAAGGAGCACCCGACACCAGCGTCTTTCTGAAAAGTTAAAATATTTTCAGCTGGGAGTGCTGGGAGTCGGGCGCACAAAAACGCCGGAGCGCTGTGAAAATAGACGCTGGATGCAGCGCACTTTCTCTAGACGTCCGTGTGCGCCCGCATACGCTCGCTCCTCATTGGAAACAACTGAAAAAAGATGCCGGAGCTGATGAGAAGACGCTAGATGGACACAGGCCCTCAGACTCAGGAACTCTGCTGCAAAAGGACAGGAGGGGTTTTTCTTCTGCACTCCACATTAAAGCAGTGGTGTCTGTGGTGTACATATAAAACTGCTGTGTCATACTGTCAGGCGTGTGTCATACTGTCAGGCGTGTCAATCAAACCCTCCACTTGCTTCCTGTGGCGCTCTTTGGCAGCACTATCCTCTTTGAGTGGACCTTCAAAGAGAGGGAGTGACAAGGTCATTAATAATAATAATAATTGATAGGGTCATTAAGGGCAGGAGCAACAGTGTCCTTGAACTAATTTATCAAGGCTCTCTTTCTTGTCGACGAGCCCAACTTCTTTAATAAGTAAGTGATGCTTGATGAATGATTATATAGAGGCCGGACCGAGCTTGTTGCTGTAAACATTGTATGGGAAGAGGAGGTCATGAGTACATGTCGTTCTCTTAAGATGCAATGAACTACTCATCCCATGCAGTACATTAGGAGTTACAGTATGTCATCCATAGCCACCACTCTTGCTCACAATATAAATGCATTTATTTAATCTACACCAGGGGTTCCCAAACTTAAGAATGGGCCGCGGCCCACTTTGAAATCTGAAAGTCTTCCGGGGGCCACACAACCGTTTAATCTGACTCTGAACAGAGCATGTGACCTTGGGCATACGGCAAATTAATAATCCATCCACATACAAATATTGAGGCAAAATACCCAAAAGCCAGTTGCCAAGATTTTCTCCCATACTCATCAGTATCAGCAAGTATTTTGCATGCATAACACATTTGTTGAGACAAACTGTGATGAGCATCAACAGAAAACATAATCAATCTACAAGCTATTAATGCTAGGCTGTGAAAAATGCTACCTTATTTGTAAAGGGGAGACTTGTGGGTACCCATTGAACCAATTTCCATTCAGATATCTTGAGGTGAGGGGTCAAGGGACCCCTTTTGAAATAGTTTTCCCCTCGCCAAAATTTTGCTAAGCTTTGTGGCGTTATTTAGCCGCCTTCCTGACAAGCTAGCATGACATGGTTGGTACCAATGGATGCCTTAGACTCTAAGGCTTAGATCTTCTAGTTAAGATGAGCCTGCTACAGCCATTTGATTGCCTGTGAAAATCGGGCGTATTGGCAAACCACTTGCGTTAATGGTTAATGGTTTTAATAGTGGTGCCTCTTCACTGGACCTGTTTAACTTTGTTTTAGGTTGCACCTGGACTGACACCGGTGTGAGCGCCGCCTTCAGTCTGTCATCCGTTTTCATTTTCCCTCATTTCCCACAATCTGATAGCTCATCGAAATTCACTTGCAGAACCAGATGTGTCAACTCTGTAGGAACCCAAATGTTAAAACACTTTAATCTGTAACTGTGTGTATGGTAGGCTAGTTGTCTGGGGCCGGTTGCACCAAGTGGTCTTAACTATGCCTGGTCGTAACTCCTACGTCAGTCTTAGTTAAGACCAGTCTTTAGAGTGGATTTACGCCTGTTGCACCAACACGGCTTACGTCTGGTCTTAACTACGCCGGTCGTAGCAATGCGCGTCCATGTGAATTGCCAGGGAATGCACCCTGATTGGATGATGTGTGCCTCGCGACCTGCTTGGAGTGCACTGTGCCACTAAGCTCTCTCAGCCACTACTGTATGTGCATCACTACACTACACTCCTCCCACCCTCCCTCGCTCCGGGGGAAAAATGGCAGCGATTGAGCCAGACAGACAGTCTGAATTAAATTTAATGTAACGTTCCCAATTCTATGTATTAAATTCTAAAAAACTTAACGGCAACATTTGGGAAGGCTAAGCCACACAACTAGTTCGTTGTAATCTAACATCATGCTTCAAAAGACGGAGAACTGGCTGTGTTACAACAATGAGGGTAAGGACTCAAAACGGTCTCCGCTGATAAGACACGGAGATCTCTGTTACAGGCAGGCGCTACACCTCCTCCTGACCAGGCGTAGGAGTTACGCCTGGGCGTAGTGAAAAGAAGGCTTAAGCCGTCTTGGTGCAACCGGCGTAGCTGTTAGGTCGTAAAGTTACGACCAACTTAGCTTAAGACCAGTGTAAGACCAGTTGGTGCAACTGGCCCCTGGACTTTTCATTGGGTTATATATGCAGTCCAAATCTATTTCTATATGTTTTTTTAATTAAGATGTAATTAGTCAGTTTAATATGTATAGGAATCTTCCTGGGAACTGTTTTAATTTCAACAGACCCCATGTGCCCCCCAGCCTGGGCAAGCCTGCGCTACAGTGTCAATGATGAAACGTGCCTCAGAGTGTGGACCTTTCACAAGTTGCATTGCTTCTCTATATTATTTTAAAGTGATAATACAGAAGATTTCAGTTTTGTTCTCTTGGGTGACACCTATTGGCGATGAGTGGTAATTGCAGGTGAGATCCAAACTGTTATTATGTGACATTAGTCAGTTTGTTCGGCCATATTAACCACCCCTAATGTTAGCAGAGACCGGAAAAAAGTAGTTTGTTATCCTACTTCACACAAGAGTTGTCAGGAACCTACAGTAACCTACAGAGTGAGTCTATTGTGTTAGCTCCGCCCACCCTGTGTCGCCACAGACACCAAGTTCATAAAATGCTGTAATACTGAAAATGCAAAGGCTTCCATCAATGGGCCGTAGGCTCAATCACTATTGTGTTAACTCACTATCAGATAGATAGGGACTTAACCGACATTTATTTAGATGAAAATCTTCCGTATTATCACTTTAACTTGTATTGTTATATTCAACCTGATCTGTATCTCCTTTAATTGCAGGACCTTGTGGAGCTTTTCAACTTCCACAACTACGACAACCTGAGGCACTTTGCCAAGAAGCACGACCCCCGCAGGGAAGGAGGGGACCAGCGGGTAAGCTTGCCGACGTCTAGTCGCCACAAACAAACCGCCCCACACCAACACACCCACCCCTCTCATCGCTGCCGGTAACCAGTGCACCTTCTGTCCAGAGGGTGCTGCTGGTGACTTGAGGTGATGCGGAGGTTGTGGTAGTTCAGATCTAACGGGTTCTGCTCTGTTGAGGCTAAACACCGAACTGTTTTGTTTTGATTTGTTGGGGTTTGCTGACGACATGCAGTAAGCTCCATAAGTGTTTGGGCAGAACCTTGCCTGTGAAATGACATGTTTGAAGTCTGTGTGGCAAAAAGTACAGACTTAATTGATTTTGAAGCATATCAGATGAGCAGGTAAAGGACGGTGTTCTCCTTAGCCCAATCGAGCAGAATGCACCAATAGACCAGAATGCAATGCAGCCATGAGATGTGTTTAGTTTTGAGTCAACTCACTCTGAATGACTCGCCTTTTCTTGACTGGGGGAAAACTCTGGCTCTCTTGCTGTTTATTATGCTATCGCTGTTGCTCCCCTTCATTTTTAACCAAGAGCCAACTGCAGCAAGCTCACGCCTGTTCTCTGGGGGTTGTTCAAGCTCACGCCTGTTCTCTGGGGGTTGTTGAAATGTAGGAAATCACTAACTGGGGTAGAAGTAGAAGAGGCTGGTTGAGAGAAAATGGGGGCACCAAAAAAGCCGCACTTCATCACAGACTGATAATATAGAACAGTGTACTGTATCTTAGGGTGGACTTTTCCTTAAGTGGGTAAAAAATATGAATGAAATTTCTCTGTGGGAAATGAAAATACTAAGGCTTTCAGTGTCATAACTACTCCAAATACAGACAGAGGCGTGTAATTTGAAGCTCACTAAATGAATCACAGGGGGGCAGTGAAACATCCACACACACACAGACTGATACATTTAGCCCCACGTATACTCAATCCACAAATTAGACAATGCATCCAGGCACAGACTAATTTGTTATTCGTGTCGATTGAAACAGCCAAATGCCTTCGGATGGAACCCCATGGATTACGAGAGTCTCCAACAAGAGCTAGCTCTGAAAGCCCCTCTTTGGAAAAAAGTCTCGCCCACTGAGTCGCATGAGGACAGCTCCATCTCCACTGTAGTCTATAGAATGGAAAGTGCCGGGGAGCGCAACTAAAGGAGACTCCCCCTTCTTCACCCACCCAGCACCCCAACACCCCCACCTCTCGCACCAACACCAACACCTCCTCTCCTCTCCTCTCTTCTCCTCTGTCCCCTTCTGCTGCACCCTCAACTTCAAATATTTATATAAATTATGAAGAGTATTTATTGCTTAATGCTTATGAAGCGGTTGTGGAGGGTCTTGGATTTTTTTTCTTTTGTTTTTTGTTTCTTTTTTTGCAATGAAAGGTCTTAAAGATGAGTTACATATTTTATTATATTTTTTTAGTTACTTATTTTATTTTTTATTTCTCTAAATTACAAATGAAGTGCTAGGCTCCGCCTCCTTGCTGCCTTAGAGTGTGTAGGATCTGATGTACAGCATAGCGGTTAGGCTTCTGTTTCACCCTCATACTGTCGTGCTTTTCTTACATTTCCATACTTTTCTGAAAAATCAATCATTAATAAGGGAAAGCACTGCTGGTATCAATACTGTTGCAAATGAGTATTGTATCCATTTCAATTGTTTTTGTATTGATACTTACCAAAGTTGTTTCTTGTTTAAACAAAAGAGCCCGAAAGTTTAAACAGATTTCAAATGTATTCTCTAACAACAATGCAGGTATTTTGCTTTTCACATCTTCATCCTGGACCTTTATAGGGGGGTGGGGGAGATCAACACAAAGTCAACCTCTTTTGGTGATTTTACTGTTTGTTCAGAATTCTGATCAATATCACTATAGTACTATAGATAGATAGAGAGAGAGAGAGAGAGAGAGAGAGAGAGAGAGAGAGAGAGAGAGAGCGAGACTGCAGTAAAATCAAACTTCCTATTTGACAGTAAGAGTATTTGTCCCGGGACCATTACTCTCCTTATACTTTAGACTGATTTCTCCATTCATCTGGTGGTGATAATGTGGGTGTTTGCGGCAAGATAACCAAAGAAAGGTTTGCTCAACCAAAAAGCTCAGGAAGGCAAGAAGTGAGTTGGCAGGCTGAAAGTTTGAGGAGACAAAAGCGTTTTGGAGGCTGAAAGTTTGAGGAGACAAACGTGTTTTGGAGAGGGAGACTTGCTTGACTTGATTATTCTCATTCACCTACTGCCACTCGCAGGGGAAAGAGGCTGTAGCGCATTCTGAGCTGCTGTTGAGTTTGGGTGAAAAGTTGTGTGCGTGTGTGTGTGTGCGTGTGCGTGTGCATGCGTGCATGCGTAGCTTAGACGTGCCAGTAGTATTGCTCCAGTCAGGCAGATTCGGGGGTGTTCATTCGCTGTGGTTTAGTTAAAAGTTGAACTGGCTTGTAGCTTGCGAGGGGATAAATAAAAAAGTCATAACAGTCTTAAAAGTCCTCTTGCTTGCCTGATCCAGTCCTGACTTTATCTAGGCTGCATTCCAAAACCATTACAGTGTGTTTACATTGGGCCAAATATGCGCAGAATGCCTTAGTCTAGAGGGGAAATGGCAGGATTTTACAGCAGAGTCATTGTTGTAAAGCTACTTTTATATAGGAGAACATTTGAACTTTGAGATTTAGATGAGGTGTGCTGGTTACAAGCTTCATGATGGCTTGTAAAACAAACAAATATAAACATCATCTTGGTACCGGAACTATTCAGAAAATACATAGGAAGATAGTTTAGTAAGTTTTCTCTTCAGACAGTGTTAAAACTTGGGTCTATCATATTTAATGACAGTTATCCAATTGATTTTTAGATGCCCAAACTCCACTGATCCAGAAATGTGTATCTGTATAACCAGAAATGTGTTAAAACTTTTGAGTGTATACAGTATATATACACACATGTATACACATACAGTAGCTCCTTTTCAGTAACCTGACTCCACCAGATGGGGCGGTATTTACCTTTTCTGTATTGTTTGTGACATCCTCAAAAGGGAAACAAGACTTCTTTCCATATACTCATGATTCACTGTACTTCTGAGAATGTACATAAAGGTAGGTGTAGCCTTTAGGCGTGCGTGTGTGTGTGTGTGACGATAGTCAACAGCAGACCAGAATGTGTATCGATTATACACTTCAGACGTTCCAAGTTTTATTTCTTATTTTTTAGCTTTTGTCTACCCTAAGAAAAAGTGATATGAATAAATTGCACATGAATGACATGTCAGCAAAAAGCCTTACACGTCACCCTGCTGTGATTTGGGGGGGGGGGGGGGGGGGGCTTGATCTGTTAGTTACTCAATCCATAGAGAGGCAAAGTTGACGTCACTTCCTGCTTTGGTATGTGTGGGAATACCCACAACACCTTACTTCCGGTATCGTATCAGTTGGACGAATGCTATGCTGGTTACCCTCCCCCAATATATCTCAATGGGCTGACTCGCCAGCGGAAGGTGCTGTGGCTCTACACTACGGGATGGGGGATTCAAGAGCAGGTACATAGACGTCTGTTCAGATGTGCGTTTACTGCGGGGGTTGAATCCCCGATCCTGTCTGTCTGGGCTGGGCTAGCAGCTAAATGCTGAACTATGCTGAATGGGGAGAACGGGAGGATTTCCCCCACGCTGACCCATTGACCACACGTCTATGACGAGACACCGCCTGAATGTATACGCACTAACAGATTTCATCCGCCATTTATTTTCCCATAAGACATTTTGTAAATTGCTTATAAAAATATTTTTACTTAGTCAAACCAAATGATTCAGCTTTCTGTAGAAACAGGAGAGACCAGAGGACATTTCACTTGGACCAAAAGATTAAAAAAAGAAAAAAAAGTTTTGTCTGAGTCACATGTCTATGGGAAAATAATGGCGAATGAAATCTCGTGGTGCACATGCTGAAGCAGGAAATAACATCGACTTTGGCTCTCTTGTTGAAACTGTATATTTACTGTATGTGTTCTCTGTGAATGTGTTTGATTTAGCTCAAAGCTGCTGGAGACAATAATACCCTATTATTATTATTGTTATTTTTATAGGTCCTTTCCTTGTTTTATGAATACTTTTTTGTTGCTTTTGAGTCATCATTTTGACTTCTACTGATGTTTTTATGTGTGCATAATCCTACTCATTATTGTGTTGTGGTACAAGGCATTCAAAAGCTTCTGTCGTCATTCATTTCAGTCGTCTGAAAAATTGTGGAAACTACGCTAGAAAAGGCATTTACTCAGTCTTTTTTACGACACTTTAATTTATAGTATGAGAAAAGGTGAATAAAAGGCTGAATGAGGTCCATTGATTGAACAGTTTAATGCACATATCTGGTTGCTTTCTGCTAGCTAAAGGAAAGCAGTCTGTCTGATTGACTGGGGAGAAGTAGAGTCATGTTTCTGTTACCGGTAGTTAAAAATCATGAATAGGCTACACCATGATGGCATTCATACACAACTACTGTAGTGGTTTTGTCTGAATTTATCGTTGCTGGAAAGTAAGTTGAGGAGAACACGTCTCTCCTTTCGAATTGTGTGCAAGTCTTTCCTTCTTTGCTGCTATAGAGTTTGTTGTTTTAGTTCAGAGATGCAGATATAGAGATATATAGAGATACAGTAAGAGGAGATGATGGGTTTACCTTATTGCAACCAAAGGGGATCAATATCCAAATCTGCTTGACCTTTCTTAAATCTGAATGATTAATGGTTTTGAATGTTTCAGTACGTTTTAACAGGCGTGTAAAATGTGCGACGGTGCTCCTTGTGTAATTGTGTCCTTTATTCTGGGGTTGATGTTACGATACATGAGGGTAAACGAGTTGTGCTACTTGAAGTTTTACAATCATCTGACCTTCTTCTACTCCTGAAAATGTGATTTCTACCTACAATATGATTCTTTCTACCTACAATCAAACTCATGACAGAGGGGTTTTTGAATGCAGTACCAGTATTTCCATTGAAATCTTCTGATTTTATGGTTTCATATCATGTATGTCATGTTTCCTGGTTTCCTAGTGTTAAAATGTCTGATTCCCCTTGGATTGTCATTCTCCATCTTGCATGTATGATTTAATTGTTTTTAATCATGTATAATCCATATACCGGTATTTAAGTTTACCACCTACCACCTACCACATGTATTTATGTTGAATGTGTCTTGGACATCAGTTTTATCCCTTGTGCTATGAAAATTGCATATAAAAAATTGAAAGCTTTTACCATTACAATTTAGTCAGCTTGGAATTGTAAGGTTATTATATTTTGATAAGAAAATCGTATGTAGGTTTAAAAACAAGTCTTAACTTGTGGCTGTAGTAAGATATTTTGAAAATGTTTAAGAGGGTAAAATGTATAAAAATGCAAATTAAAAAGGTTAAATTATTATTGTTATATGGGAGTTGAAAACTTAAAATCTCAATATCTTCAAATAATCTTCAAAGACGGAGGGAACCATGCACTTCCAAGCTCACGACTGAACCCGCTGTGCTGTAATGCTGTATGTTGAGGCTCCGTTTGCTAAACTGATACAAGATAGAAGTTCAGAAGAAGCCGATGGTAAAACATTGACTGTCTTCCTTCCTAAACAATTCTGAGCAAATAAATTACATTTGTGTGAAAATTGCAAACAATACAGTGAAGTTGGTGTTATATATATTTTTTGCCTTCATGTCCCTTGTATAAAATTCAATAAAGCACTATTATTCATCAACATCAGTTTCTCTATGGCCATAGCTGTTCTTTCGCTTACTTTTTACTTTTTCAATTTTCTCATTGTTTTTGAGACATTTGTGCCTCTAAAATAGCTTAACTAGAGTAGTGGCTTGAATTAAAAGCTTTTGTCTGTAGTCTGATAGAGTACACCTTATACAGTACTCTGATCTCCTTCATCTCCCCTGCACACTTCAATCATGAGAGACTCTTAATATAATTTTAACAAACTTTATTGAATCAGAATAGACACAGTTTGAGTATGGCGTATGACTCCATGATGTGACGCTCCTCTTGCTTATGAGAGAGGGCGTCGGTGCTGTAAGAGATAGGACATCCCCCAAAGGAATTTAAAGTTATTTCAGGAACTGGGAGAGTGAAAACTATCAGATAAGAAGTTACAAACTATATGAACAGATGTTCCCTTGTGTATGTGTTTATATCCAAACTCTAAATTCTGACCTGCTCTTTTCTGTGCATTGTGTAGTATTGCTTCTCATTGTCAATGGGATTTTCTTGCTTGTGCTTCAGCTTGTTTGCCTCTTGTCAGGTAATGGCTGTGAGCCTTGCTTTACAGGCTGGCTGATTCCTGTTTGAGGAGAGGAACGGCTGTGGCCTGTCTGAAACCATTAACTCACTCTGAAGGAGCCTGAATGTGGCAACGCTTTTTTATTTGGGTGAAATGAAGCTCTGTAGTAATCTTGATCTTTCTTTCTTGCTGGCATTAATTTCTAGAGCCCGATCGATACTTGTTTTTTGAGGCTGATACCGATATTGAGGAGTAAAAAAAAAAATCAATATCGATATATCTGCCAATATTCTATAAACAAAGTTTTTCCAATGATCCCTCAAATAGATCGGTCGGGCCCTATTCATTTCTGCATTTTCTTTTTACATTATCTTTTGCAAAATATCCTTATCTTTCTTGCTCTTTAATGTATGCTTTTCTCAATCCTGGACTGTTGGTTATTGCAGTGGGCAGCTTTGCTTTACAGTACATGTAGCTTGGCTTTGGAGTAACTGATGCAAGTTTAATGGGCCGCTGTTTCTTTTGCTGCATAGTAAGGCCTCAGTATTGGCTGTTATGCTTCTTGTTCATGTACTTGCAAAGTTCTAGTACAACCAAAGTCTTAACCATTATGTTCCCATTTATTTGAGAAAGATTTACATCTAAAGTTCAGTTGCTCTTGCCACAAAAAGCAAAGTATCTGTCTCCCATAACTTCTCACCATAGACATGTCCATTCTGAGTTAAAATGGGCCAACATTTTATTTCAAAATATTCTTGGGTTAAGGCTAGCTTTTCAGTTTATTTTAGTTTTCTTATATAATATGCTAGTACAGTAATATGCAATATATTTATGATATTTATGTTTTGCAATGTTATATCTAGGGGTATACTGTATGAAGAAGCATCTATTTTATTTTTCCCATCCTCACGTTTTCAATTTTTCTTCAAAAGATTTCAACCATTGCCATTGAAGTTTTGCTTAGGAATTGAGTCATTCCTGTTCCTGGGTAAGTCTCAACTGATGCAGGGATCTCTGTGCATAATGTAACTTGTGTTGAAATGGGGGCTGGCTGAGGTGAATTCTCTTTCAGTTAGTGGATTTGGTTCAAAACTTTTATTTTGACAAACTTCTGTCACAAGAAAGCAGTAATATCCAATATAGAATGAGAATGAGCTGCAGTCTGTTTTAACTTTTTTTAAATTATTAAATTGAAATTGAATTCCCCTCAGTCCTGGTTTGAAATGGAATGTGTAACACAAGTTATGTAGGAATTAACCCTTTCTTTATACGAGCTAAGCTTTATATTAATGTGGTCATGTGACGTCATCTTTCTCCCCTAGCTGCTGCAGCTGGCAGAAGACGGCTGGTGACTTGCTATGACTCGCTCATCCTTCCACAAACCTTTCTCTCTGTCTCCCCCCGCAGGTCAAGTCTGTCATCAACCTCCTGTTCGCTGCCTACACAGGAGACGTATCGGCACTGAGGAGGTAAGCAGCTCGCAGCCTCGCACTCACAAGTCACTTCTACACACCCGCACCCCTCGCTGTTTGCTAACGTGTCATATTGGTGACCGAGGAATTCAGGCTTATTCCACTTTTGTCGCTCTTGATAAGCATGTCAGTTAAATGTCTAAAATATAAACTGTGTTCTTGTATTGTCTTGAGATACAATGTCGTCACAAGTCACAACAGGGATAGAAAGATGAGGAAAAGCGAGGACATTTTGCCGGTCCTAATTTCTTTTAAAGTTGCACTAGGCAACGTCACACATTGGCGGCGCCAAAAGGCAGCAAGAGGTAACTGCTGGAAAGATGTTGAACTTTAATGCCATGAAATTTCGCTCTTAAGTTTCAATTTGCCACTTCATGGGGATGAGGAAATACTTGGACATGGCATTTCAGCTCGACTTTAAGTTGTTTGAGGAAAAAGACGGCTGGATCGGTGCATCACGATGATGAAGTCTGCTGCCCAAAGCAATGGCAGTAACCTTGCGAGGCAGCTGGATTCACCCGAGATCATGAGATCGCGATCACACGACAAACCCACGTTACCACGCTCCAATTTATAGAGACACTGCATGAAATAGGCCACGCCCATCACGGGGGAAAGCTCTCCATTCACTTCCAAACACCAGCGTCATTTTCCTTGAATTAAACATAGCTAAAAGCTGTTGTGTGGTGGGCTGCGCAGACAACAAATGTAAAAAATCGACAATTAAAGTTTTTTTGTACTCCAGAGCAAAACAAGGAAGCCATTGAGAATTGGCGAGAAGAAAAATGTGCATCTAGCTGTCAGTAAAGTAAGTTGGAGTGTTCATGTTCCGTAAATACAATATTTGTGTGCAACACGTGACCATGCACGCGACATAAGAGAACGCCAGGATTGGGAGGTTTGTTTTCCCCCGTTTTGGGCATGGTTTCTGAATGATGACGCGCTCTGCAGTGTCTCTATTGGCTTGAATTTGAACCAGCAGTGGTTCGCACCAATCAGCATCCTATGAGGCAGCTATGGGTGGGCTTTGGTGTGACAACAGCGAGAGCGAGCCCATCAAACCATCTGGCAGCACCAGGTTACAAATGCATGGCACTGTGACATGTTGTTTTCATCCTTTCTATGGCTTCATTGGGTATCATCGGCTACATGTGTTTCCGCAGACAAGACAGCACATGTTTCATTCAGAGGTAGACCTATCTGCCTGGCCTGCATTACCACTGCTCATCCATCCACAGTGGTGCGCTCGCTGTGTCGGATATCCCTACAAATATGTAGGCATATGTATGCTCTCTGTACTGACAACATTTACGGTTTGAACTTGGGTGGCAGAACAAAAACCATTGCTGCTTTTGTTATTTTCATAGGGTTTGTTGACAGTAAGAAATGCATTAAAAACACCAGCCTTATCCTTTAAGGGCCTATTTTAGGCAGATGAATTTGTGGGTGATTTTATAATTAGCCTTAGGTTAGGGAATGTAGTCAATGAAGGACCTCACAGACACTGTGTGTGTGTGTGTGTGTCTCTGTGTGTGTGTAGGTTTGCACTGTCATCCATGGACATGGAGCAGAGGGACTATGACTCCAGGACAGCGCTCCATGTGGCGGCAGCAGAAGGTAGTGTGAGCCTACAGTCAATCTATCAGTCAATCTTATAGAAAACGAATAAGATCATCAAAATCAGTCCACAGTAGTATTATATCTAGTAGCTACACCTGGGCCCTTCTTGAATGAACATCTTTCTCCCTCTTCTTAAACCCCCCCCCCCCCCCCCCCCCCCCCCCAACTAATGTTACTTATTGCTTCGCAAACTACCGGTACTTTCTACAAGTGCTACTCTATTCCATCAAAAAGTCTTAGCTGTCATTGATTTGATTGATTGATTGCCTTTATTAATCCCACAGTGGGGAAATTTACTCGTTACAGCAGCTCTCACAAGGAAGACATAAAAACAGCTCTAAAAATAAACACAAAGATAAATCCAATACACCCACTAAAAGATAAGAACAGCAACAATACTTACCAACAACAACTAACAATAGCAACAGCAGCAAAAGCCATTAGAATGTAAAGTGCAACACTATAAAGTGCAAAACTATAGCCAGCAGCACACAATAACAATAGTTACCAATAAAAACATTGACTGTATTGCATAGTTGATTTCTCTACTGTTGACAAAATGTGATAATGTAAGTCGCTTTGGATAAAAGCATCTGCTAAATGACGTAATGTAATCTAATGTAATGTATATTGTTTCACTGCTATCTAGTATTATACATGTTTTGTGCTCTTCTTTGAAGGGTTTTTGCTTATTTTCATTGTGGGCATTGTGTAGTGTTTGAGGTGTCTGCGTGGGTTTGAGTGTGAGTGCACGACACGTATGCCTTATGTAACTCCACCATCTGCTGTGCTTGCAGGACATGGCGAGGTGGTTCGCTTCCTGCTGGAGGGCTGCAAGGTGAACCCAGTGCCCAAAGACAGGTGAGCCCACTTTGCTCGTCTTCGTCTGGGCCTTTCCTACTTCCTCTATCTCTCTTTTCATTTGTGTTCTGCTTTCACAATAAGACAATCCCTCCCTCTCATCCCTTTCTCTTGAGCTTAATAACATGCTTAAAGCTGCAATTAATAATTGCAGCTTTAAGCATGTTATTAAGCTAATTGAATTATGCAACTTTGGCCCCTGGAGCAGTCAAGTGTACGGTTAGTTCCACCTGCCTCCCTATTCAGTTTGATCAAGTTCCCACCTCAACACGTCAATCATCTTGTCTACTTTGAAACAGCATATTTCTAACGGGTAACCGTAAAGCCAAGAGTAGGGATGTGATTTTGTTTGTTTTTATGTAAAACTTCCTTTAATTTCTAC
The DNA here is from genome assembly GCF_964638095.1 of Poromitra crassiceps. Classification (NCBI taxonomy): domain Eukaryota; kingdom Metazoa; phylum Chordata; class Actinopteri; order Beryciformes; family Melamphaidae; genus Poromitra; species Poromitra crassiceps. The sequence continues at coordinate 27,420,496 of NC_139627.1, read as the reverse complement.
TTTGCTGTTTTTGTACTTTTTGGCTGCTAGTGATACTGAATGAGATATACTCTATCTATGCAGATGGGGGAACACACCCATGGATGAAGCCTGGCACTCTCTTAATTCCCAACAATTCCCATTCATTTCTAATGGGGAGATCTCAATGTCGTGCTGCCGATGGAATTCTGTGAATAAATGCTCCTATGTGCTCTGTGCAGGTGGGGGAACACGCCGATGGATGAAGCCTTGCACTTCGGCCACCATGACGTGGTCACCATCCTGCAGGACTACCATAACAAGTACAGCCCACAGCCCACCGCCACTGACAAGGAGAGTGCAGAGAAGAACCTGGACGGTTTGCTGTAGGCCCCCTGGCCACCGGGGAGCGCTGCTGCCACTGCTGCTGCTGAAACGCCTCAATAAGACTTGTAGATTTTGACGCTGTGGTGGACCGTGATGCTTTCTTGGAACAACTTTGTACAGTAGTGCTCGTACGTTTGAAATGTGTGCTGAATTGCTGTATTATTTTCTGTGTCCCATCTGGTAGCAGCAGTCGTTTTAAAGTGTGCTTTGCTTTCAGGCTGTATATTGCTTCACCTCTCTACTTCAAATCTTTTCCTCTCATCTGCTGTAATGTAGTGTGTGTGTGTGTGTGTGTGCGTGAGAGAGAGAGAGAGACTCCCCAGTACTATTTAAAGTGCTGATACAATATCTGAAATGATATTAAGCAACATGTAAATTAAATCTGGAGGTAAATTATTACAGGATAAAGCTATAGATTGTATCAGTGTGTTAGTCTAGATCAGGTCTAGTTTGTGTAATATTCTATACTCAATACTCTATTGTAGTTCTGAGATATGATAAATGCTGGTATCAGTTCCCCGGTGCGTTGCTGCCCTTTTTCAGATTTAGCAGTAGATGGAAACCAGCAGCTGATGGGAGTTATAATAATGTAGTTGGGCAGGTCACATGCTGCAGGCTGCGTCACAGCCAGGTTTTCATTGGTTTTATGACACAATATGTGGGACAGTAGTGTACGTGTGTGTGTGTGTGTGTGTGTGTGTGTGTGTGTGTGTGTGTGTGTGTGTGTGTGTGTGTGTGTGTGTGTGTACAGTATATGGACACATTCTTGTGAGCACAATAATTCAAGAACAATACAAAAACGTAACACCTGCTAGCACAACTTCCCCTGTAGAGAAGACGATGCAATTGGATTTTGGAACATTTGCATAATGAACGAGGGGTAAAATATTGTTTTATAATGCTTCTCCTTGCTGCTCCATGTTTTAAGATAGTTAATATTATTAATACCATGTTGTACGTTGACAGAAATATTTGCAAATTAGGTCGTTAATGAGTAATTCCTTATGCACTGAGCTCATTCGCTTAGACAGATAGACCCACATCTGTGTTCAGTTGTTCTCCTGAGTCCTGAGTGATGCAGGTCTTTGGCAGGTTTATGCTGATGGATTGTCTGTTCTCCTTTGAAGACCAGCTGAGTGTCATCTTAATTCAATGTGCTTTGATACACTTGCACTTCTTATGGCAAAGGGAGCGGTATTTCGTTATTTCATTTCTTAGTAGGGGAAATCTTCAAAGGGTATTAACACATTTAAAATGTAATGTGTTGCATTTAGAATGGGCATAAGATGGTTTCATTATGCTTTATTAACATTTTTTATGTCATGTTTTTTATTTGTTTTCAACCTTGACAGAGTATGGTAATCTGAACAAGTAACATTCAGGCAGGCTGGTCGTCTACTTTGACTAGTCCTTTAATGTCAGTGTCAGGACCCCAGAAAAGCCCAGATCCTCCAGTTCGGCCATTCCTTTTTAATTGTAAAGGTTCTGTTGTCCATACTGTATTAACTAGTAATGTTAAGTCTTTTTTCTCTCTCTCTCTCATTAAGCTCTTGTGCCTTTGGTCAAGATACAAATCAAATATGGCTAAAGCAGGATTTGCTGCTTCTTCTTTTTTCCACCCTACTTGGACTGTCAGATGGACGGAGCTTCCTGTTTAGAACAATTCAAAGAGAACCAGGAAAGGTCAGGAAATCTTTGAAAGTCGATTCAGTTTTCCCTTCCTGTGATTGACACAAATGTAGCCCCGACCTGAACAATTCCCATTGCTGATTCAAATCACGGTCTATGAATGTAAACATTTTGCGTTATGAGATTTTCCAATGAAATCTAGTATGAAAGAAAAACCAGTATAAATGTGTGTAACACTTGTCTTCTGTCCCCCAAAAGTTAAACTAATTTATCAGATTGTAATGTATACTGCTGTTCTTCTGACAATGTTGTGCAATGAATGTTTTACATGGAAGACTGAGATGTTTTCAGCGTCCGCTATTACCATTATTATAATTTATCATTGTGGAATGAATTTACAGTCACTTCAAGTAAGTTTATTTAAAGTTACATGTTGTAGGTTTCCATAGTTGCTTTTACCATAGAAGAGTATTTTTGGGAATGTTGACAATTGGTTAAAAAAATGTATGAACTAATACAATATTTGTTCGACTTAAATTTGATGTACATTTATTCTAAAAGTGTTTCACTTTTACGTAAGCGCTGCAACTTTCATAACCCCCATCACTTCAAATATTTATCTGTTCTGATTGTTTACAAACACTAGGCATCTCGCGCGCTGCAGGCTCACTTGCTCCCTTGGCCGCCCTGCAGCTCGCCCGCTGTGCGGGCTCACTTGCTCTTATGACATCACTGATGATGTCACATGCTTATGACATCAGTGATGTCACAATGCTCAAGTAACATCACTTCCGGGACAAAATTTAAACAAAGAACAAACGAATGGGCAATCTAAAGAAACATTAGATGCTCTCATGGATTAAGAAAAAGTACAGTCTTGAGGGTTTACTTTACTTTTCCTCTGGAGATTTTCAATCTTGGAGCTAGTGTCTCAGTTTTCTATACAATAAAGCAGTTTAGATGTCACATCAGAAGACTTTTAGTCAAAAGCTCACTCCGCCAATTTTGCAGTGCAAATAATTATTTCAGTGACATGAAGACAAATATAAACAATTTGATGACTGTAGTAGAGCAGCAGTTTCAACAGAAAAACCAGGCGGTCTCAAGGATTCAAAGGGATTTCAATCTTTCAGTAGTGCTGTTCAACTTAACTAAACTATTCATCTTACATTGCCTGAACAAACTGTTTAGGATTCTGCGTGGGTGGGGTTATTTTGCATTATCAGTAACTCATGTCATGCTGAAGTTCTGACCCAGTTATGACAGATGAGTCAGGACTTGAGACTTCCGAATGTGCTGCAGGACATGTTTTCCCTTCTGCTTGATGAAGTTGAGTATCAAAAAGGTGTATTATAGTACTAATCTTGGCCCTGAAACAAAAATATATGATGTATATTTTAATAAACAAAAGCATATTATATGTATGTCAGCGTTCTTGTTTCCTTTACAGAGCAACTTTGTTTCCTCATGCTCAAACTGCCCAATCTGTGCAGTTTGGACTGAACTCCTGTTAAAATAATCAAACTTCAGCGCAGTGAAAATGAGCAAATACGGACAGAATAAAAAAGCAAAGATGACTTATTCCATTGATTATACCTGAGATGCAGCATACTTGCAATTCATTCTTTGTGTGCAAACCTTTGTCATTCAACTGAATCAGTATTGTTTACATGTCCCTTTTCCATCAACCTCACTAAGATTCTTTTCAGATTTGTCTCCCATTTTCTCCCTGAGTGTCAAAGTCACGCCGTCTTCTGGGTTCGGCATCCACACTAAGGGATTTAATCTGCCATTTATTTTTCCATAGACATTTCAAGTTTTACATGGTTAAACCAAGCGATTCAGCTATATTTAGAATCAGGAGAGACCATATAACATTTCACTTACCCTCCCAAAGAAAGAAGCCTCCCCTGAATTCCCTCTGCTGTCCTGGTCATTGCTCCACCCCCTCTGCCAAGCTGGGGAGAGTTATAGATTAGCACATGCTTCCTCTGATACATGTGCAGTCGCCAGCCTTCTTTTCACCTAACCCGCTGAGTTTCACTGGCAGGACGTAGCAAGTGGGAGGATCACGCTAGTTCCCCTCCCCGCAGATACGGCCAAATGTGCCTGTAGGAACGTCTGACCAAGCCGCAAGTGCCCCTGCTGGGAATTGAACCCAGGTCTCCCAAAGCTTTGGTGTACATGATAAAGTATAAGTATAAACTGATTCCTGCTATATCGGAAATACATTCTTGACTACAATTGTGACTAGTTGAAGATACAGGGCCCTATCTTCCCAAAAGTGCAAATTTAGCGTTTGCGCTCGTTTAACGCCGTGCGCTATGCAAATTGGGGGCGGACACAAGCGCATGCCTGTGATAATTGTACTGGGCATTGGCTGCCCCCAGGGCCGTAGCTAGCTATGAGGACGGGGAGGTCCGGACCTCCCCTAATATTTCAGAGATTTTTTTTAATATTTCAGAGATTTTTTTTTTTTTTTAGCCTTTATTTAACCAGGTTTGTCCCATTGAGATCAAAGATCTCTTTTACAAGAGAGACCTGGCCAAGAAACAGCAGCAACACAAAGTTACAACAAACAAACACATAAACACATACAATTGAAAAACATTAAAATGATCAAATAAAACATTTGCATACAGACAGCCTGTTCTCAAGAGATTTTACCATAGCCTTAAAACCATTTAAGGTTACTAAGCTATTAAGTTTAAGATCAGACTGCAGACTGTTCCATGCGGTGGGTGCAGAGAACCTAAAAGCTTTCTTCCCCAATTCAGTTCGGACTTTGGGAACAGAAAATTGTAGAGTGTCCTGAGAACGAAGATTGTAAAAAAATAAAACAATCTGCATGGAAAACAGGAAAAGCATGAAAAACACGGGATCGCTTTTATTTTGAAACGAAAGGCAGGTCAGGCAGGAAGTCATCTGACGCCACGTCCGCGGTAACTTGATTCTGAGAGAGCAGCAGCATGGTGGTGAGTGATGACTGTCTGTCTGCCTGGCGAGATAATTGAAGGTGAGCGAGCTGCGAGACAGTGAGCGAGTGAACGACAGACAGTGAGTGACACACACTGACAGATTTTTTAGCAACAACCAAGAAAGTAAGTGTCTAGTCTGTCTAAGTAACTTTGTGTGTTGTGTACGGCTTGGGTTGTGTACCTGTGTTTGTAGGTGTCATTTTGATATGAATTTGGCTAAAACAGTTTGTGTTTGTTAGTTACAATTATGTTGACAGGAGAGCTGAGCAGGTGGTGACATGAAAGAGAATATACTGAATAATGACATCACAACAGTATAATCCTAATGTTGATTTAAAATGATATATTACTCTAAATATGGCTTAAAAAGGGGGGGAAAAAAACTAAAAAAAAAAATCGGCGGCGCCCCTTGCTGGACCTCCCCTATTTCGGAACCCTGGCTACGGCCCTGGCTGCCCCATGCCAAAGCAGGCGTTTCAGCGCTAAAATGTGGGATAGATGGCATTACCCTATCGTCAGCAGCGCCCAATTACTTTGCGCTAAGAGCTTTGAAAAGGACCTCTTACGCACAAATACCTCGCTGCGCTGGGAGCGCAGCCGTAATCTCTGCGCAGCGCAGCGCAGTGGAAAGTGGAATTCCTTTTGGATATGTCATTACGCACAGCCTTACCACGCCAAGACATCAAATTATGCTGCTAAAATTGGGTATTAGCAGATAATTCAGTGAGGCAATCAACTATAACTCACTGAGAAACTTTTATCACATCGCAAAGAGGGAAATTAATCGAGAAAACTTGTTGGACAATGGACATAGGCTATTTACCTTCATAAGCCGGAGGGCCGTTGTGGCACCACAGACGATCTGTCAATAAGCTCTCTCTGTCCTCGCACGAGTGAGTACACTATTACGCATGGAGAGAATTACAGCATATTGCATGCCTCGCACAAACAGCCATTGCGAGACAGGAATCTGATTGGTTTTGATTGACGTAATGCCCAGCATTGCCTGGCCACGCCTGTGAATAATTCTGGTAGTTAAGACCGACCAAATCCCCAACATAGTTCGGGGCTGTTTTAACTTAGAAATCAGGGAGCTCACGTCTACCAGACAATTATATCACTTTTAAACAGTTAAATTTCTGTATAAATCATTACAATATGCTCCCGTGAGGTGGGGATGCTGCCGGCGCTGGGGTGCAAAACTCGGCATAACACCTGGCGGACGGCGCAAGGCGGACTGCTATCTTCCCTGCCTTAAGGCACGCGCAAACACGTGCGCAAGCGCTATTAGGGGATAGCGCCTGTCGGAAGATAGGGCCCACAGTCTACAGTACATTTGACAGACAGCTTGAAAGATTTCAATGGCTTGATGGAGTCGCTGGAGAAATGTTGCTTGAGAGTCCAGTTAAAACTCTCTCCCCTCCTCATCCAGTAAAACATCAGTCCAGAGCGCTTTAAAGTCTTTATCAGGATCTCCAGTCTACAGGGAAACAAGAGGATACATTGTTTACATGAACAAGAGTGGTGAATGTTATTGACTCAAATTGGACAATAAAATGATAGCATGTACTTTAACTCACGCAGGTGTCCATGTCCATTTCCATACAGGCCATCTCCGGTGGAGACGGAGGTGGTGTGTGGGGGCTACTGCAGAGACAAACAAGACAAAGGCAAACGCAACCTCTGGGTTTTGCACTCTTACCATTCTTATCTATGATGAAAGCCATGGTTGCTCAAAGATTTTTGATGTTTATCAATTATTATTATTGTTATTAAATTAGCGAGGTCATACTTACAGTGACACAGAATGGAATCGTTGGGGCACGTAACCGTCAATCAAAGTAGGTGTTGGCACTGCTGTATTGACAAAGGTCAAAAGTCATTAGATTACAGTAGTTTCATTCATAAACTGCTGAATGATTAAAATATGTGTTACAAATATTATATTATGTCACATTAAAACACTTGGATCAATTTACTGCTGCTCATACAGATACTGTAGATGCAGCTCACATTTGCTTTGCATGTCAGTATGTGCTGGTTATATATGTCAATTCCTGCGTCCGTTCCAAACCCCTTAAATGCATGGGGGGGGGGTCTTTAATTTAATTCAAATTTCTATTCTATTTGTGTATTTATATTGACAATTTCTACTGTGGTAACTTAGTTGAAGAAAATAACCAAGATGTTTACTATCCTGCTACTGAGTTACCAAACACCAAACTGGTAATACTACCGCCGTCTTGAGTTTCAGAGAAATGCCTTCTCACTCCTTCCCATTCAGACAGAGTCAATGGAGAGCAGTACCAGGTTGCTCACTGTAGTAGCGCTGGAAGGCAGAGTCTTTAGGGGTGTCTGGGTACAGATAGAGCAGCGGGTTCCTCAGCACGTTCCCTGGGGTTGTCAGACGGCTGTAGGTGTTCAGAATGTCTGGCAGCTTCACAGCTTTCAGGTTCTCCTTGGTGTATGGCTCCACAGCGTGAACATGGCTCTCTGCAAAGAAACCAACACACACATGATGAGCATAATATATGCTATATATATAATATATAACGTACGTACATACATACGTTCAATAACATGCTTGTTTTTGCAACGGACCGGCTCAGATTGATATTATACACTGTATAATATCAATCTCTCTTACTGTATAATATACAGTAAGAGACAGAAAATAAACGATTGTATTTACCTTCCACTTGATCAAAGTCTCGTGAGAGTTGCGTTGCTGCAGGAAGTCAGCTGTGGAAACGTGACTCAGATGAGACGAGAGGAGTTTGTTTGGAGCTACTACAGAAAGCGTCGCTTTAAAACAAATATTATTATATAATTTATTTATTTTTCCGGCTTTTTCTCCCATTTTCTCCACAACTGTACTTGGCCAATTCCCCGTGCTGTCCCGGTCGTTGCTCCACCCCCTCTGCTGATCTGGGGAGAGCTGTAGAATAGCACATATTTCTTTTGACACGTGCAGTCGCCATTTCTTTTCACCTGACACCGAGGAGTTTCGCTGGCAGGACGCAGCGTGTCCTGTCACGTTATTCCGCCCAGTTCCCCTCCCCCCTGAACAGGCACCCCAACCAACCAGAGGAGGCATTAGTGCAGCGACCAGGACTCATACCCCATCTGCTTCTCACCCGCAGACACGACCAATTGTGTCTGTAGGAATGCCTGACAAAGCCAGAAGTACCGCTGCTGGGAATTGAACCCCGGTCTCCGCGGTGGTAGGCGAGTGCTTTTACTTCTACACTACCCAGATGCCCCGAAAGTGTAGCTCATTGTTATCTGAAAGATTTTCTAAGTAATGGCTGAATACTTAACTGATTTCGAGACTATGGATGAGGCCTTTGAATTTGATGTCCGCCCATCAAGGCCGGATTAACCATAGGGCAACCGGGGCAGGTGCCCCGGGGCCCTCGGGGTGAAGGGGCCCTCCTATTTTTTTTTTTTTTTTTTTTTTTTGTCGGGCTCATGTTGGGCTCCACAGAACTATGACACAAATCTAAGACCAATCAGGACAAAATAAAATGTGTTTCCAAGAAGATTAAGTCTGATGATTTACGGTAGTCTCATTGGATGCCTGTGGGCAAGTGGTGACCAGGGGCGCGGGAAGTGGGGGTGCTTGTGGTGCTGCGGCACCCTCTGCTGTTTTGTATTGGAAATGTAATGTCAATTATTTTTTCATCATTGTAAAGCCACAGCACAGTGAAGAGGATATTAATGTGAAGATTAGCCTCTTCCTTTTGCTCTCAGAGTGCATCAGATTCATGCATTTTACTTTAAAATGTCCAAAATTTCTTTGTCCAGGGGGGGCACAGCCCCCCCTAGAAACCCCAGAGTCAGACTAATATCTTTATCCTGCTGGTGCTACCTCTTTGCAAAGCCTAGAATCGCCTATGAGTGAGTGAGAAACTGAATCTCAGAAACGGAATAATAACATAACAGTATAATACTAATGTTAATTTAAAATGAGATATTCCTCTAAATATGGCGAAAAAACATCCAAACATCCGGACGATGGGTAGGGGGGCCCCTGGGAGCTTCAGTGCCCCGGGGCCCCTGGGGGTGTTAATCTGGCTCTGCCGCCCATATTTATTTGAGCCAGAGTATACAGATAAATAATAATAATAAATAGAATCATTCATTCTCTCTCTCTATCTCTCTTATAATAAGGTAAGCCTGTCAGTTGCAAAAACAAGCTTGTTAGTGAACGTATATGGACACGTTGCATATGCCCCGCCTCCCTCGGCTCCAGCCCGTTGCACGGCTGATCTTGGTCAATACTAGACCAAATTCAGAAATTGTTGTCCCGATGATTACGCTAGCTCTGGGATTATGAAGTGCTTTGAATGCGTGATATTTGGTGACAACAAATATGCTGCTTGCCCAGCGGGGAGGCTACACCGCTGCCTGAGGTAACGTTGAGCTAACAGTCCGCCCTTTAATTTGTTGGTTAAGGGGGTGATTTCAACAAATATAGTATTGAAGAAGTCCCACCCACAAAGGCGCTGTTTGGCTCGAGTGTTTCTCTGAGCGATAACAAGCCGTTCACTAGAGCAACACCAGACCAGAGCGCTCAACAAAATCTGAAAAATGGGCGAGATGTGATTCAGGAGTCTGGAACCAGGCTAGCACTATCAGTGAGGTCAGTCTAAAAAAGTTGGCATCTGCCCTCTGCTGTCAAAACACCGCACACACACACACACACACCGCCGTTGGAGTGTTCGACACAGCTGAAGGTGATGGCTCCGTCTTTGCTGGTCTCGCTGAAGCGCAGCAGAAAGGTTCCAGTCTGCTTCTCCTTCAGCAAGCAGCGCGTCGTCTCCCTGCTGACGAAACCCATGATGGACCTGAAACCCACACAGGGACAGTCTGGTTTATAGGAAGGGATAGTGACAACACCAACTAGGGGCTGATGGATGCTTTCACTCTTGATCAAAACAATCTGCTCACTGGTCTCGTATGTTTTTGCCAAGTACATTAATGTCTCATGTAGGGCTGGGGCATATTTCAATATCATTGATCGTCTTTCAGTGGAAACGTATACAAGACAAGATATTTGTGTTGGGGGTAATTGTTTTGGTACAGCATGGTAGCTCAATGCAAAGAAAGAAAGGGAGACAAAACAAACAACATAAGACTCATTACAGCACGCACAGGGTAAACACACGAGTATGAGAGGTACAGACAGGGGGGCTAGGAGGGGGAGTTAAGTGCAGCGTTAATTTTGTCGACAAAAACTATGACAAAAATGTTTGTTGACTACCTATTTTCACTGATGAAAACTAGATTAGTTAACTAAATAAAAACAAGGTTGTGATGACAAAAAATAGGAAATCTGACATTTTCGTCAACAAATAAAAACTAGACGAAAATGTTGCAGAATTGGGAAGAGATCCAATCAGAAGAGAAGAAGCCCCTTAACTGTGATATTGATCAATATTGACAAAATTCCTTATGATTATCATGATATTGATTTCAACCATAATGGCCAGCCATAGTCTCATGGTTAGTGTGTTAATTAATGGTTGTTAAATTGCTATGCAGGACCTTTAACATTGAGCATGGTTGCTTTGATTCTTTAAAATGCATCTTACCCATCTCTCCAAAGATTCAACAGGTGTTTTTTGATCAAATCCAGGATCCCATCAATCCAAATCCAAAGACCGTCATTCTGCACACAGGAATACCAAGTAAAAAGGGAGTAGTTCAACTGAACATACACACACAAATTCAAATGTTATTCATATCCATCAATAACAATAACAAGTTAAGTTAAGTTATCCTTTATTTATCCCCATGGGGAAATTCATCCTCTGCATTTGACCCATCCTCTACTAGGAACCTTCCTAGAACTAGGAGCAGTGGGCAGCCGCAGTGCAGCACCCGGGGACCAACTCAAATTTGTTTGCCATTGCCTTGGTCAGGGGCACTGACAGGAGTATTAACCCTAACATACATGTCTTTGATGGTGGGAGGAAACCGGAAAACCCACACAGACACATGGAGAACATGCAAACTCCACACAGAAAGGACTTGGGACGGACCAGGATTCAAACCCGGGACCTTCTTGCTGTGAGGCAACAGCGCTAACCACTGAGCCACCGTGCCGTCAAATAAATAACATCTCAATAACATCTATAACAAGCATTGTGTTGAATGCCCACCTTGCAGAACTTGCTCCAGTGGATGAGACCGTCTGGATTATCTGTCAAGAAAACAAAACATACAATTTTGTGAAATGAGCTAAAAATCTGAAACACAGATTAAATGTTATGTACATACAGTAGATCAGTGGTTCCCAAACTGTGGTCCACGGACCGCGGCTCCGCCTGGTGGTCCAGAGCTTATTTTCTTTTCTATTTTTTCTTCTTTCTTTTTTTTTTTTTTTTACAGACAACCGTTTTTACATATACACATTAACCCTGAGGAGTTAACACATTCACTGCCAGCCGTTTTTTTTTTACTGTAGGTAGGTTCTGCCAGAGGGTTTTTTTGAGGATTCTGGCTCATCTTTCAAGACCCGAGGATTATCTCAAAAGAACTACCGTAAATTCCGGACTATAAGCCGCGGCTTTTTCCCCGTTTTTTGGCCCTGCGGCTTATCTATGGATTTTTTCAGAAAAAATAAATAAATAAAATAAAAATCTCTCTTCTTTAGCACTCTTTCTAACTATAAATCCACTTCTGTTTTAATTTCCTCTCTTGCCCTCTTTTCACCACACCGCGGACACTGTGTGCACTGTAAAAAAAAACAAAGGTGGTGTTGTGTTATGTTTTGTTGAAATGTTAATACGGTAAATGGGAGCTTCCTCAAACAGCCATCTCTTTCCCGACAATCCCCTCTGTGCATGAACCCTTACATATGGTAATTACGGTAAGCAAACGGCCACTCGGTGACCTCCAAAATCGATGGATTTTACAGGTTACACAGCTTCATCTGCACATTTTATGTGCATTGCTTTGCTGCTTGTTTTTTCGATTATTTTTTTGTAAAGCACCTTGAATTGCCTTTGTGTATGAAAGGTGCTATATACCGTAAATTCCGGACTATAAGACGCACCGGTGTATAAGCCGCGGGACCAAAATTGACTATTTTTTTCTTCTATAAGCCGCACCGGACTATAAGCCGCGGGTGTTTTGATGTTTAATTACCATATGAAAGGGTTCGTGCACAGAGAGGAATGTCGGGAAAGAGATCGCTGTTTGGGGAAGCTCCCATTTATTAACATTTCAACAAAACAAAACAAAAGTCAGGTCACTAATCCCCAGACAAAATCACACAACAATAGGCTACCGTATATGTGCAGCAAACCTGTAACCAGAGAAGTCAAGTCACTAATCCTCGTCTTCCTCTTCTTCCTGCGTACTGAAACCACCAAAGTCCTCATCTTCAGTGTCGGAAACGAACAGGTTCAGGGTGGCTTCGTCAACCACTCTCCTCTCTCCTTCAGGTGCCATGGCACGAGTCCGATACCTCACGAGTCCGACACCTCACGAGTCCGAAAAAAGAGGCTAACTTCCCCCAGACCCTAACCCAAAACCTAACCTCTCCCACCCCCACGCCTAAACCTAACATCCCCCAGACCCTAACCCAAAACCTAACCTCTCCCACCCCCACGCCTAAACCTAACCTCCCCCAGACCCTAACCCAAAACCATGAGGTGTCGGACTCGTGAGGTATCGGACTCGTGAGGTATCGGACTAGGGGGCAGTCCCCGTGGCGTCATCCTCTTCATCCCGCAGCAGTCCAGCGTTTTGGAACCCGTTGGTAATTGTGGATGTTTTCACACTCCTATAATATTCCGTGATCTTCCTTTGTGTGAATTCGCCGAAGTTTGTGATTTTCTCCTGATAGTCGGGAGGGAGTTGTTCAGTAGTTCTCCCCCGGACGGACAGTCCCTTTTGCCCAGGTTACGCGCGGCTGCTCTGTTTGATCGGCGGCTGCTCTCTTTTAATGCGAGATTGACTGCTTTCAACTTGAAAGCTGCCTCGTGTGAATTTCTGCGTACCTTCCCCATGGTAAGTGAGAGTGTTGCTTCTACTGCTCGTCTTGTTGTGAATATTCCTTGATCTTCCTTTGTGTGAATTCGCCGAAGTTTGTGATTTTCTCCTGGTAGTCGGGGGAGGGAGTTGTTGCCCGAGTGGCCGTTTGCTTACCGTAATTACCATATGTAAGTGGTCACGCACAGAGGGGATTGTCGGGAAGAGATGGCTGTTTGAGGAAGCTCCCATTTACCGTATTACAACATTTCAACAAAACAACATAACACAACACCACCGTTGTTTATTTTTACAGTGCACACAGTGTCCGCGGTGTGGTGAAAAGAGGGCAAGAGAGGAAATTAAAACAGAAGTGGATTTATAGTTAGAAAGAGTGCTAAAAAAGAGAGATTTTTTTTTTTTTTTTTTTTTTTCTGAAAAAATCCATAGATAAGACGCACCGTTATATAAGCCGCAGGGGCCAAAAAACGGGAAAAAAGCCGCGGCTTATAGTCCGGAATTGGTAAATAAAATTTGACTTGACTTGACTTGACTTGACATCATTTGGCAGAAATCAACCGGTTACTCCTACCGGTTCAAAGTTCATTACAGTAGCAGACCGGAATCACAACAACAGCAGCAGCACTAACTCTCTCTCACTCACCATGGGGAAGAAACGCAGAAATGCACACGATGCAGCTTTCAAGTTGAAGGCAGTCAATCTCGCATTAAAAGACGGAAATCGAGCAGCAGCACGTTACCTTGGCATCAACGAGTCCATGGTGAGACGTTGGAAGGGGCAGCAGGAAGAACTGTCTCAATGCAAAAAGACCAAAAAGTCCTTCAGAGGTAATAAAAGCAGATGGCCCGAACTTGAAGATTCCCTTGAAGATTGGGTGTTGACACAGAGAGCAGACGGCCGAGGTGTTTCCACCGTGCAGATCCGACTGAAGGCCAAAACAGTCGCCACCGAAATGAAAATTGAACATTTCAGAGGTGGCCCATCTTGGTGCTTCCGATTCATGAGACGAAAGGGACTGTCCGTCAGGGCGAGGACTACTGTGTGCCAACAACTCCCTCCCGACTACCAGGAGAAAATCACAAACTTCGGCGAATTCACACAAAGGAAGATCAAGGAATATTCCATCGAACCGGAGCAGATCATAAATATGGATGAAGTGCCTTTGACGTTCGACCTGCCACTCACTCGGACTGTTAACAAGAAAGGTGAATCGTCGATCACGTTGAGAACCACTGGGCACGAGAGAACGAATTTCACTTGTGTTCTCGGCTGCTCTGCATCTGGAGTAAAGCTGCCGCCAATGGTGATTTTTAAGCGGATCACAATGCCGAAAGAAAAAATTCCCAGCGGGATATGCCTCAAAGTCAACAAGAAAGGATGGATGATGGAGAGTGTGATGAAGGAGTGGCTGGCTGAGTGCTACGTCAAGCGCCCTGGAGGATTCTTTCGCCAAAAAAAAGCTCTGCTCGTTCTCGACAGCATGAGGGCTCATATAACAGATTCCGTGAAAGCAGCCATCAAGAGCACAAACTCAATTCCAGCTGTGATTCCTGGGCGCACAACGAAGCATCTGCAGCCACTTGACATCAGTGTCAATCGTGCGTTCAAAGTGGCACTACGCGTTCAGTGGGAGGCGTGGATGACGAGCGGCGATAAATCATTCACCAAAACTGGTCGCATGCGAAAAGCAACTTTCGCTCAAGTTTGCCAGTGGATCCTGACAGCGTGGAGGAGTGTGAAAACATCCACGATCACCAACGGGTTCCGAAAGGCTGGACTGCTGCGTGATGAAGAGGATGACGCCGCCACAGCTGAGGGCCTTCAGAGGCTGTTCGATTCCGACACCGACAGTGACGAAGAGGAGTTCGTTGGTTTTGAGAGTGACAACGAAGGAGAGAGGAGAGTGGTTGACAAAGCCACCCTGAACCTGTTCGTTTCCGACACTGAAGTTGAGGACTTTGGTGGTTTCAGTACGCAGGAAGAAGAGGAAGACGAGGATTAGTGACTTGACTTTGACTCTGGTTACAGCCGTTTGCTGCACCTTCACCTAAAAGATGAAGACAAGGATTAATGACTTTTCTGGTAGGCTCAGTACTGTTCACTGATTGTTTTATTATTGTTTTACAGTTATTTTGTTTACAGCACCTTATCCTTTTGAGGATTGTTTTATTATTGTTTTACAGTTATTTTGTTTACAGCACCTTATCCTTTTGAGGATTGTTTTATTATTGTTTTACAGTTATTTTGTTTACAGCACCTTATCCTTTTGAGGATTGTTTTATTATTGTTTTACAGTTATTTTGTTTACAGCACCTTATCCTTTTGAGGATTGTTTTATTATTGTTTTACAGTTATTTTGTTTACAGCACCTTATCCTTTTGAGGATTGTTTTATTATTATTATTATTGTTTTATTTTTTATATTTATTTTGTTGAAATGTTAATAAATGGGAGCTTCCCCAAACAGCCATCTCTTTCCCGACAATCCCCTCTGTGCACGAACCCTTACATATGGTAATTAAACATTAAAACACAATAAAAAAAAAAAAAACACCCGCGGCTTATAGTCCGGTGCGGCTTATATATGTAACAAACAGGCAATTTTGCTGCTGCGGCTTATACTCCGGTGCGCCTTATAGTGCGGAATTTACGGTAATAGAATGTGTGCTTTCTCTGTCTAAAAGAGTTAGTTTGTAGAGTTAGTAGTTATGTAAGCATTAGCAGTTGAATACAGCATGGTTTCAGCGTCTGAAAAATTATTCAGAGATAAACGGCTTTTTGTGAAATTCGATAGAACAGTCACTTTAACCATTCATTTTTGGCATCAGTAAGACGTCAGACATCTAAACAATAGTTTTGAACAGTAATTTCCTCCATAACAGCAGGAAACCCCCCTCTGCTTCCAACTCCTCCCTCCGTGGGCGTTCTTCTTGGCTGCAGCGGCCGTGTCACAAGCTTGTCACCAGTCTCACTGCTTTGCTGCTGCTGTGCCTGTCTGCGCGGCCGCTCTTTGAGGAAGTCTGGATCGGCTCGCTCGTTTCTTGGAGTTTTGGTTGAGAGCTTTGATGAAGCTTTTGCGATTCTGGTCATATTTATGCTGCGTGTTTCAAAGTGTGTTCCACCCGTAATCTATTATGCAAATTTGCAATCCCGCACCGCCAGCAATCAGCGCGAAAACGAAAGCGTTTTCGCCAATCCATTTTCATGAGAATGGCTTCGAGGAAGCCATTCTCATGAAAATGCTTGCCTTCCTCTAGTCAGGAGAGCACTGTCGCCACTTAGTGGGTCGGTGGAATGGGTTGTAAACGTTCGGTGGTTCCAATAATTATATAAGAGATGTAAAAGGGTTAGATGCACATCCCACGGTCAAAAAAAAAATAATCATTTTTTTGACTGAGTAATACGTCATTGGCAGTGAACCGTTGGATTTTTTTTGACGGAGTAATACGTCGTTGGCAGTGAACGTGTTAATATAAAACTTTTAATTTTGAAAATCTAATTTCAAAGGCTGCAGCGGGCTCAGTTTAAAGTCTGAGTGAGGTTTCTGATGAAACTAGAAGACCCAAGGCATTGATTGGTACCAACCATGTCATGTTAGCTTGACAGGAAGCTGGCTAAATAACGCTCCTAATTTAGGCAAGATTTTGCCAAGGGGGGGGGGGAATTCAAAGGGGTCCTCTTTTTCACAGCCTAATGTTGGCAGGTGTGTGTGTGTGTGTGTGTGTGTGTGTGTGTGTGTGTGTGTGTGTGTGTGTGTGTGTGTGTGTGTGTGTGTGTGTGTGTGTGTGTGTGTGTGTGTTTGTGTGTGTGTGTGTGTGTGTGTGTGTGTCCATTTTGAGCCAGTAGCCTATGTTTTTTAGCCTTTCTGATGCTATTTATTGCATGATTAAAATAAATTGTTGGTATCCGTCCCTGGGAAACATAGTGGTACTTGCTCTGAAAAGTTTGGGAACTCCTGCAGTAGATTGTGCGAAGGTTACATTTCTTCCCCCACCATGAATAGTCAATCATTTTCACCCTTTCGTCATGTGAAAAGGTGAGCTAACTCACCCACAAGTTTGTCTCTCAGCATGGACAGCTGGTTTTCGTCAAGCCCTCGCTGGCTGATGGAGGAAAACTGCCAGCTCAGCACTTCTGCCAGCTGCTGCCAGGTGACTGGAGGTGGACTGAGGAACAGTGACAGGTTCTGCAGAAACAACAAAGTTTAAAATGTTGGATACTGTTTTTGTAGTGGCTGTTTCTAAAAGCCTTAAGTTTCTAATATCTAAATAAAAACAAAATCAATCTGCCTTTTACTGTGAGCGTTTCTAAATAATAAGATACTATTACTAATATATAAAAATACTAAGGAGCAGGGTGGGAATTTTGTCTTGTCAGTATGCAGGTCAAGTCAATATTCAGAGATAAAGAAATAGGAAAAATATCTAAAACACAATCACAACCTTGCAAGTAGTAGTAGGAGTGTTTGCATTAAATATGAATTTACAGTCCAAGTTAAATAGGCATTAAATTAAATATGAATTACAGTCGGTGCTCATTGTAGTTAACAAGAGTAATGTAATGGTGTAGAAGTTCTGGTAGGAGAAGCAGCGCCAGCTACAGCATAATACTTTAAAGTAACGAGTGAAGCCTTTTCTTGGCAGCCCCTTGACCTGTCACCTACAGTATTTAGGCTTGATTGGCCTGACCAGCACTAGATCTGACATGGTGGCTAAACTCCACTAGGTGTCATCCAAACATAAACTGACAAATTAGATTAGATTACAGTAGATTAGATTCTTTAATGACCACACAGCCAGGCTGGTGGAATTTGTTTTCAGTACAGTTCATACGTAAGCCATGGTCCAACATTGAACATTGTAATACATAAAACACAATAACAATACACAATACAGTCATAGCAGCAGATATATGGGGGTTGTTATACAGAGTTCAGTGCCCTTATGGCAGTGGGGAAGAAACTGTTTTTAAAACGAGTTGTCTTGGTGGGCAGAGACCTGTAGCGCCTCCCAGAGGGCAACAGCTGGAAGATGTGGTGTGCTGGGTGAGTGGGGTCAGAAATATATTTTTTAGCTCTATTTATTGTCCTTTGGCAGTGGAGTGATTCAAGTGACGGAAGGGGGGTGTGGATGATTTTGGAGGATTTATTGATGATTCTCTGTAGTTTGTTTTTGGAGTGAGTGTCCAGACTGCTGTACCAAACTGTTATGGAGAAGGTGAGGATGCTTTGTATGATGGCCAGGTAGAACCGGAGCAGGAGATGTTTTCTTATTCCGAATTTTTTGAGGTGACTGAGGAAGAAGAGTCTCTGATTGGCTTTTTTGTAGATGTGGTCTGTGTTGGTTTTCCATTTGAGGTTATTACTTATGTGAGTGCCAAGAAAGTTGAATGAGTATGTGGTGCTTATTGGTTTGTCGGAGATGAGTATGGGGGTTTTGCAGTATGGCTGGCGTCTGAAGTCGATGATGAGTTCTTGGGTTTTGGATGAGTTGAGTAGGAGGTTATTGTCTGTGCACCAGGTAACTGTTTGGTTGATCTGTGCACGGTATTCAGTTTCATTATTGTCTGTGATGAG
Source organism: Poromitra crassiceps (assembly GCF_964638095.1). Lineage (NCBI taxonomy): Eukaryota > Metazoa > Chordata > Actinopteri > Beryciformes > Melamphaidae > Poromitra > Poromitra crassiceps. The sequence goes on along the minus strand of NC_139627.1, from coordinate 27,401,965 downwards.
GCCTATGATGGTTGTATCGTCTGCGTATTTGTAGATGTTGACGGAGTTGTAGTGGGATATGAGCAGGTTGGTGTATAGAGAGAATAGCCAGGATGAAAGGACGCAGCCTTGGGGGGTTCCTGTGCTGAGGTACAGAGGGTCAGATGTGATGTTGTTGATTTTTACCTTCTGTTGTCTGTTGGAGAGGAAGCTGTGGATCCAGTGGCAGATGCAGGGGTCAGTGTTCATATCCAGTAGCTTATTGATGAGTTTGGCAGGGTGGTTGTGTTAAAAGCAGAGCTGAAGTCCATGAAGAGAATGCGGGCGTAGGTGTTGGGGTATCCAGGTGTTGCAGGAGGTGATGGTTGACTGTGTCTACTGACTTGTTAGTTCCAGGCGCGGACTGCATAATCGGGCACGTCGGGCAAATGCCCGGTGGCCTGGCCTGGCCTGGCCTGCAAAAAAAAAAAAAAAAAAAAAAATGTGCCCCCAGTCAGGCCACTCACTGAACAGCAGGCCAGGCGCCGCCTACTCGTTTACTAGTGGTTTTATTACTTTATTCAGGGTTAAAGTGTGTGCATCTCATTGTAAAATTGGACTCGGCCCAAATTGGGCTTCAAACAGCCCAAATCTGGCTTCAAACGGCCCAAATTGGGCTTCAAACGGCCCAAATTTTTACCCGGCGCCCTTCGGACGCCGGCACACGCGTCGGCCCATATCGGCCTGGCCTGCTTGGTATCTAATGCCCGGCCTGAATTAGAATCCCAGTCCGCCCCTGGTTAGTTCTGTATGCAAATTGATGTGGATCCATGATGGGGGTGGTGCTGGTTTTGAGGTGGGTGAGAATGATGCGTTCGAATGATTTCATGGCTACGGATGTGAGGGCAATCGGTCTGTAGTCATTGAGGCAGGATATGTTGTTGGATTTTGGTACGGGGATAATGGTGGACTGTTTGAAACACTGGGGGACTGAACATTTATGGAGGGAGGAGTTAAAAATGCTGGTGAAGACGGGGGCCAGTTCTGCAGCACAGTGGTGTAGTACAGATGGACTGATGTTATCTGGGCCTGCTGCTTTGTTTTTCTTTAGCCTTTGGAAGGTGGTCCTCACCTCTTCCTCCTGGATGTGAAAAGGTGGGGGTGGAGAAAAAAAAAAAAAAAAAACACGATTTCAGACAGCAGCCCGTCTTTTATTGTCACACGAGCACACACTACAACACATGCATGCGGCCACTACACACACTCATGCTGACGGTGGCCGGTGAAATATGTCCTCTGCATTTGACCCATCCAGGCTTGTCCTTTCCTCCAGGGGGCAGGCCAGGAGCAGTGGTCGCTATTTCTTTCCAGCGCCCGGGGACCTTCATTGGACCATCATTGGACCAACTTCAGATGTTGTCGTCACTGGTCGGATGACGATCTTCTGCATGTTTTTAGTGGGGGGTTATGTACGGAGGAACCCCCTGGCGGGTACGGGGAGAACATGCAAACTCCACACAGAAAGGCCCTTTCGACGAGATAGCCCACCTGGGCAGTAGGCACTGAAGATATGGGGCGGTCACAACTCCAGCGCCCACAGCGTCCCAGGTGGGAATCGAACCCAGGACCTTCGAGCTGTAAGGCGACAGCGCTTACCACTGCACCACCGTACCCCAAGGAGGGGACGGGGGGGAGGGGGGTGGGGGTGGTGACTGTTCAAATCTTGTATAGAAGGTGTTGAGTTTGTCCGGGAGCTGATTGTCACTGTCAGGTATGGGGGTGGGTTTCTTTTTATAATTGGTGATGTCCTGAAGTTTTTTCCAGATGGTTCTTGTGTCATTGGTTGTGATTTGTTGTTCTAATTTGGCGGCATAGTTGGGTGGATGTATGACGTCACTGTGTCGGTGTACTCGTGAAGGTCGCCAGCTGCATGGAATACATCCCAATCAGTGCACGCAAGGCAGGCTCGCAGCTTCTCAGTGGCGTCTGTAGACCAGGACCTGATGGATTTTATCGTTGGCTTGATGGATTTAAGTTTTTGTTTGTATGTTGGAATAGCTCCAACAAGTTTGTCTGGATGAAGACAAACCCTCGGCAAGTGGGTTTGGACGACAGAAACTGACAACAAAACTCAACAAGGAACAAAAAGAAATTCTATGATAGAATTTTGTATATCTGGAATCATGTAATGATTTGACAAGGCAATGCCCAAAATGTGATTCTATGATAATAATAAAGAAAAATAGCTGATTTGGTAAGTAATACAAATTTCATTTATCCCCCTTTAGGAGCCTTCCTAGGTTTTTACTCAAACTGTGGTTGCTTATTATCATGTTAATAATTAAATATGACCGCACTAATCCTGACATTTTGTATTAGATGGCTTTACCCTCGGCTCGCTGCTCAGCATGTTGCACCACATGAGGGAGGCCCAGGCGCTGGGGATCTGACTCGTACTGGAGATGACCACCAGGGGCAGAGAGCTGGCCTGCACCGAGACGAGCACACTGTTAAACAACTGTCTTTCCAGGTGCCCTGGCAGAGATACATTTTGGGCTGTTCTTCTGTTTTATGACAACAATCGCCTCCTAAGTTAGACTCAATCAGCACTGGATGTGCACATTTCTGTTCAGAATCAAGGAAGATACAGCAGAGAATCTGAGAGATTTAGACATGTTAGTATCATACCTTTGCTATTTTACAACTAATAAGGCTACTACCGTAAATTAGCCGGATATTTGTTCTGACACTACTCATCTACGGAGGCCGACCAGGAAAATGGTCCCTCGTGATTAAATCTGTCCATCGAACATGAAATCCTAAGCAACATCTCAAACACCACAGGTCAGATTTTGATGAAACTTGGAGGTATGAAACCAGACCAATATCTAAAAATATCAATAGCAGTAATGCAGTTGCCTGCAACAGCAACAGGCTACTACATTAACCAATATTTGTGCCTCAAATCCAGTATATGTAACCGTAACCCACATCTTTTTCAAATAGTATAGCCAGACTGTTTTGTCCTCTCACCTCGATATCAACCTGCAGGCCAGCCTGCTGAAGCTTGGTCACAAATGTAATGATGTGCAGTTCCTCAGTGACACCCAGCTGACTCTGAGGGAGAACCAAGAGAGGGATTTGAGACAAAAGATGAAGATGAATAATAATAATTTGTCAAGTGCTCAGCAATGAGTGCAATTTTCCCCCCACATATCCGAGAGTAAAACTTTCGGGGACACCTCGGCATTCCGAAATGTCGGCACTCAGAAATACCGGCATTCCGATAAAATTGTCGGAATGGAGATCTGTCTCGCCATTGCGAAAGAACCCTAACCCTAACCCTAACCCGGGGGACCGGCTGGAGCTAACCTCTCCCAGCCCCCACGTCTAAACCTAACCTCCCCCAGACCCTAACCCTAAACCTAACCTCTCCCACCCCCCATACCTAAGCCTAACCTCCCCCAGAACCTAACCCTAAACCTAACCTCTCCCACCCCTGTAAGCTAAATAACTCAATATACTATGTCAGAATGGCGGACCTAATATCTTTCGCAATGGCGAAACATTTTTTGGAGATAAAAAGGGCCGCCTCTCCGAAAGCATAGAAGTCAATGATCGGAATGCCAACACTTCGGAATGGCGAGATGACCCCAAAACTTTCACCCAAAGAAACCAAACACTACATCAGGAATATGCGTCTGTGTATTGTAAAAGTGACAAGAATGTACAGTAGGAGAACCACAGCAAAACAGATTATATTTTCAAACACCATTCCTTTAATCCAAGTTTACACTTTATTTCGCCATGAGTTAAAAGTTCAATCATAACCCTTTAGACATTTCAGAGTTAAGTGCTTTGAAAGGAAAATATCTGAACACAATCTGGAGTTAGTGACCTGAACATTTCATATAATGGTGCAGGTATATTTTTGTAAAAAGAGAAATTGAGATCAGAGCTTGTGTTGAACTACAAACAGACAAATGTGGTTCAGTTGTCAACAACTCCAAACTTTTTTACCTCGTTTGATCCTTTGCCTCTTGATTTGTCATCCTTGAGTGACTGGAAGAAAAGAGGAAATGTAATATCATTATATACTGTACAATATTCTTACTTTTTACTTATTTTATTTTTCTGCTCTTGCATGTCCTTATTCTTTTTGTTTTTATTCTTGTCTTTTTTATTCTTAGCATTTCTATTATTGTCTTTTATAATCAATTTCTGTGAAGCACTTCAGAGTCAGAGTCAGAGTCAGTTTATTTACCATTTGCAGTCGAAACTACATTGGAATTGGGGTGCAAGAGCTTAAAACATAGACACAAATATGACAAGTCATGACAACATAACATAGCATATAAATAGACAGACAGTAAAAAGGTTTGGTACCAAACATGTTTTTTTAGAGCACTATATATCTAAATAAAATTGAACTTATGAGAAGCAGGCGTGCCCAAACTTTTTAGGATGAGAGCTACCGTACTTACAAAAAATAAAACTTGTTGCTAGCTACTTCTTTTTCCCTTGTCCCCTCCAAGTACATATTTAGCACATTTTAACAGTATTATATTATTTGTTTAACATTATTTAATAATGCTATAATGTTAAATACTGTAGATACTGAGTTAGCTATACATGAAGAAGTTTATGCATAAAAAAACACATTTTGGATTTCTTTGGTGAGCTACTTATTGATGGTCCGAGATCTACCGGTAGATCATGATCTACCTATTGGGCACCCCTGGCTTAAAGTGTAAGTCATATACTGCCATAGTACGTGTTAATATTTTGATTTGTATCTTTATATATTTATTTATTTATTTATTTATTTATTCATTCATTTATTTATTTATTTATTCATTCATTCATTTAGGTTGAGTATTGCTCAACTTTTATGGAAGTGTGTATGCTGAAAATGTTGAAATATCACTTTAAGAGCATTGTCATGTCATGATTTGAATTTAATTTCATAACTATATTTGTTTTGGAATAGATGGTTAATAGATATCCATGTCTCCATCACACATTCACACACAAGTTTCATACCAGGGCTCCAAATTCTGCTACCAAGCCTCCGCCGGCCCGCTCCACATCTAGCACCTTGCCGTTACCAGTAGGGAAAACAAACTGACGAAACCTGGGACGAGTATTATTTTGACATCAATGTTCACGCATGGAAGTGATAAATAGTACAACTCTATAAGAACAGAGAGCAAGATTTAAACAACTGTTGAATCTATATTTCTTTTTGAAAAATGTGAATGCCGTTCACCTACCCTTTAACTGTCTTCCTTTCATCGACATCCCTGATTTAGAAAAACAGGATACAGTACAAAGATGTTTAGAAAGAAAAGACACAAAAACTATAGAAACAACAGATTTGTCTTCATACAAAACAGGTGTAGTCACTAGTCATGTGATCTGCTGGCTCAAATACCTCAACACTGCATTTATTTATATATAAATGCAGGCCATTCAGACACAGTTGGCTTTCTTTCACTTACTTGTCAAATACAGGCGTGACTGTAAGGAGGCACTTGAATTCTGGCAGATTTGCGAGGAACCTGAGGAAATAATACACAATTACAGATGCAGAGAGAATATTTAGAAAAGAACTAGAAAAAAAACGAATCCCCTCGGCTGTGCACAAAATAATAGCTGAATATATTATAATAACAACCAAGCTAGACACGTAATTTGTCTCTGATCCAGCAGAGGGTGCCGTCTCTCTGGAAGCAGTCCACCATTGTCCCTGTTGCCAAGAGCAATAATCCAAAGACGCTTAATGATTTCAGACCCGTTGCTCTGACTTCCTTAATCATGAAGCAATTTGAAAAACTAGTTAAGTCTGAGCTTGTGGCTAAAACCGAGAGCCTGCTGGACCCTTTTCAGTTCGCTTATAGGACTGGAAGGGGCGTCCAAGACGCTACTGCCACCCTACTCAATCTTCTTCACAAACATCTAGAAGGCAGTAAAAACCATGCCAGGCTGCTCTTCATTGATTTCTCATCAGCGTTTAATACCATCCAGCCCCATGTCCTGGTAGATAAACTACTCAGCACGTTTGGTTTGGATGCATGTTTAGTGGGCTGGATCCTTGACTTCCTTACTAACAGATCTCAAAGAGTAAGAGTTAATGGGATTTTATCTAGCATCTTGTCATCCTCTACCGGCTCGCCTCAGGGCTGTGTCTTATCCGCCTTTCTTTACATTCTTTACACCAACGACTGTCGTGGCCTGTATAACAACAGATTCATCATTAAGTATGCTGACGATTCTGTTATCGTCAGCCTGCTTAAGGATGATGAGGATGGCCACGGGCAGGTTATCGATGATTTCCTGTCCTGGTGTAATGATGCTTTCTTGCAGATCAATGTCTCGAAAACAAAAGAAATCTGCATTGATTACAGACGTTCCCCTCCTACACCTCAGAACAGTGTTTTTAATGGTCAGAATGTGGATCTTGTCACCAGTTATAAATATCTAGGCACGATAATTGACGACAAGCTCAAATTCGACCTGAACACTGACATGTTGTGTAAAAAAGGTCAGCAACGTCTACATTGCCTGAGGAAACTTGCAAAGTTCCAAATTGATAAGACTCTGATGAAACTGTTTTATAGTGCCTATATCGAGTCAGTCATTTCCTTCTCCATTGCCTGTTGGTATGGTAACCTGTGTATTAAGGATAAGAATTCCCTCGGAAAAATTGTGAAGGTGGCATCTAAAGTAGCCGGTATCCATCTGGACAGCCTCGACCATGTCTTTAACAGACAAGTACTTAAGAAGGCTTTGTCCATCCGTTCAGACGCAGCCCACCCTCTAAGCTCGGAGTACAGGCTCCTTCCTTCAGGTCGTCGACTGTGTGCCCCACGGGCCACAAAAAATAGGCACAAGTTCTCCTTTGTCCCTGTCTCCATTCGAGCATTGAACGCTGCTGAGGGAAGGCAGTGATGGTTTAGTGTTTTATTATCATTTTTTACTTTCAGCCTCCGCCGCTGTTTGTATTGTTTTATTGTTTCTATTGATTTTATGGTTTCTATTATTTTATTGCTTTTATTGTTTTTAACTATTGATTTATCTTTCCTTACTTTGTGCACTTTACTGGCCATTTGTGCACTTTATTCTACTACCTCACTTTATCGGTCGCTGCGTGTCTGCACTTTACTGATCGCTGTGCACTTTACGGATCGCTGTGCACTTTACTGATCGCTGTGCACTTTACCGATCGCTGTGCACTTTACGGATCGCTGTGCACTTTACGGATCGCTGTGCACTTTACGGATCGCTGTGCACTTTACCGATCGCTGTGCACTTTACCGATCGCTGTGCACTTTACCGATCGCTGTGCACTTTACCGATCGCTGTGCACTTTACCGATCGCTGTGCACTTTACTGATCGCTGTGCACTTTACCGATCGCTGTGCACTTTACCGATTGCTGTGCACTTTAATGCTACCTTGCACATTATCGGTCATTGTGTGCCACAAACAAGGTCCTTGATGTTTTATTTAGCCTTTTATTTATTTTAACTATAGGCATGTAACATTTAACATGCTACTTGTGTTGTTTCTTGTCAATGTTCTTATTTGTATGTCTATATGCTGCAACTCAATTTGCCCTTTGGGACACTAATAAACTTGAACTTGAACTTGAACTTGAACTTGAAAAAGAGAAATACCTGAAAAAGATTGCTATGGATAGATCAATTCATTTGACTAAAAGTTATCATTAGGCCTAGTTACAAATTAAGGTCGGTGACTCTGTCTATAGCCCTAGCATTTCTGGTCTAAAGCGCCCGGCATGGTTTTGCGCAGCCACGACTTGGAGCCTTGCCACCGCAGAGCAGCGACAGCGAGACTGTGCATACTCGAACGTAACTCGTCCAAAATGTTATCGTGTCGTTTACAAAGAACTTGCAATCATGTCGGTGGGGGAACATTTTATTGTCCCTCCATTTCAAAACTCATTCCGGTGAGCCTGCAGAAGGCTTTGCTAGATGAGGGACAAGCACGTTAATCGTGCATTCCTTTATAACTGGGGACTGGTAATCTTACGACTTCAAAGGTCATGAGCTGGGCGGTGACGTCATCAGAGCTGGTATTTCCCATTCCAAACTCATAGGAGCCTCAGCAGCCCCAACCTAAAAAATCCAAGATGGCTGCGCCGCGCAACAACAGTAGTTATAATCGTAGTAATATTGTTTAGCACTTCTGTTTTGTTTGTGTCTCATTAAATCAGCTGTACACACAGCACTGCCTAACATCTATCTGTGTGGACATGCGGCTGCAGTGTTTGTATGCGCAAAATGCCGCGAAATGCCTTGTTATCAACTGTTATTGCTAACAATGGCTAGCCTGGCTAGTGACTGGATCTGACCAATGAACAGTGAACTTCCCAGCTCAAGTTTTCTGCAAATGGAACGCTAACAAAACGGATGTGATGTCATTTAGCCTCCACATCCCAGTTATTTTGCGATAAAGGAACGCACGATAAATGAGGAAATGGCATTTCCTCATTCCTCACAACAATGAGTTGACGGTGCTAGACGGCGCAGACTCACATTTTCGAGCAGCTGCACGCCCCCTACGCCGAGCTGCGCCGATTGGACGCCCAGCTGCGGCGACCCCCTCGGCGCAGTCAGCGCCGTCGATTTCGCTCAAGCATAATTTGCGCTTTAGTAACTACAAAGAATACAAGTCGTAGTTTGAGGTTGCTAGCTAACTAGCCTGCAGGCTAATTAGCAGTGCAACTGATGTTAGCATGATGTGACTACTACTGACGCAGGGCATCCTGGTGTAGAGCTGCACGATATTGGAAAAGACTGACATTGCAATATATTTAGCTTTTGCGATATATATTGCAATATGAAAAAATACAAGAATTTTCACTGAATTACTTGAATAGCTCATCAAGGCTTGCCCCTTTAAGAAGGTAGTGGGTAACCTGCGTGGGTGACGTAGTAGCAAGTATTTTTAGCTGCAGTCAGAGTGATTGGCAGGATGGTAGTGTGCTAAGTGCTAAGTATCAAACAGCAAAAAAGTTATAGCATGTTAGCTATAGTATTTGAGTTCATTTACTTTATTACTTGACATTGCACGTCCTGTGATGTGACTATTGTGCAGGCGTACATTGCGATGATGATGCTGCATGTCCTTAAAATGGCCCAAAAAATGATCTAAAAAAAATATATATATAAAGACTACCTCTGACGCTAGCCTCTCTACTGGCCACTGTAGTGAGCAAATCAGATGTGATACAAGACAGTGACAGAGGCGCTGTCTTGATAGGTTACTAGCTAGCTAACAAGCGGACATGATCACAACACAAAATCAAATCCGATTTATCAGCAGCAAAATTATAAATGCCAGTACACTTAGTTAAAAACAGCACAGAAATTAACAATGTGTGATTCTGATGAGACAGCCAAACCTCCAATATGGCCGTCACGGAGTGTGTCATCACCTTTTGCAGGGACATTATTTTTCTCAACAACAAATTTCAATAGGTGAAATGACCAATAGCCTCAAACTATATCTGTGATTATGTGTAGTTAACGTTAAATATTTGGAGTGAACAACAGTCCCTCCAGCACATCAGCATCACCAAATTAATTTGCTGTACTCTTCCAATAGGCTCCTTTGTAGGAGCCATGTGTAAAGTCAAGTGTAGCCTTACCTAATTTTCACTGTGAACCGGACTTGAGTCTTCAGTATCAAAGGTCTCTGGGGCAGACTTGACATGCAAGGCTGTTTCTCAATCACCAGAGCGCTGCAATGCAAGGCCACAACACAACAGGTAAGCAAGTTGGACACACCTGCTTGAATGTACATGTTGTTTTCAATATCTTAACGCCATTTTCATGAAGGCTTCTGCTTAAATGCTTGAAATGTGTTTCTTAGATACATACAGTATAAATAGTGAAGCTCATCCTATGTATGAATTTCTTTCCAAAGCCTTTGCCTTTCCACCAAGGCTACTTTGAAGAATCTAAAATATCAGATTGATTTGATTTGATTTGATTTGATTTGATTTGATTTGGCAGGGGGGGGTCTATGCACAATTCCATGTATGTTATTTAATTGTTTTGAGTATTATTATGGAAAATAGCAAAATTAAAGAAACATGTGGTGTGTCCAAATTTTTGACGGGTAACTGGTATATTGCAAAAGTTTCAGCTCAATGCTACATCTCACTTTGCAAGAAGTTTTGCCAACAGCTCACGTGTGCATTTCTCAACTTCTGTGATCTGAGTGGGGAGGTTGGAAGCGCCGTTCTTCTGGTTCTGCTCCTGCAGCTTCTTCAGCTGCTGCCGCACCTGCTGCAGCGCCTCTGCCACAGTCGTGAACCTGATGCACATACACGCACAAACATAAACATAAACATAACACACACACACACACACACACACACACACACACACACACACACACACACACAACAAACACACACACACACACACACACACACACACACACACACACACACACTGTGGCAACTGGCCAAACATATTTTCACAGTCCATCACAGTTACAGTACATGCAGAAGTATCGGTTCAGGCACCGGCAACCGTTTTAAAACTATAATTTTAGCACCAGTATCGGAAAAATACGAAGCGATACCCATCCCTGTCGTTGAGGACATCTATCACCCCCTTGAGATAACGAGTTCATTTTCTTTGTTTTCTTGAGATATGAAGTTATTTATGTCATTATCTCAAGACACTTTTTTGTCATCTCATGATAACTAAAAATGCTTTCTGGAGATAATGAGATAATTTTCTGCTTGAAACCAACATCTTAAAGGAAAGCATATCATTTAAAACCCAAATGTCGAGGTAAACCTACCAGTTAGTGTTCAGGGCATCTGCACTGACTCAGCATGTCATCATGTCAAGAGTTATGCTTACGAATTGGAAATCTCAAGGAAAAATGTATTGCCTCTGGGAAACATTATTTTTCCCTTTTTTTCTCAAGCGAATTTAATTATTCTATGTCCATTAACTACACCATTATCTCAAATTAACATGTTATCTGCAGGGGGGGTGGGGGTAAATAAAATGTATGACTGCATGTCTTCAATGGGCTTCTGTACCAACAAGAAGCAGGAAAGACCACCATGGTCCTTCTGGATCTGAACCAATAAGGGCTGGGTTTCCCAAAAGCTTCTTTGCGCTAATTAGCTAATTTAACCCTTCTTAAGGCCTCCTTAAGAAGCAAACGCGTTTCCCAATTGCTTCTTTACGAAGGCATGCGTTTCCCAAAAGCTTCTTAGCGCTAAGAAGCTTCTTTGACCCTTCTTAAGGCTCCCGTAAGAAGCCAACGAAGCCAACGTGTTTCCCGATTGCTTCTTAGCCTAAAATTATCTTCCAATTATCTTCCGTTAAGAAGGCTGCGTTTCCCAAAAGCTTCTTAGCGCTAAGATGATCTTTCGTTAAGAAGGTTTTGTAAGAAGGGTCTGGAGCCTTCTTAACACCTTCTTAATGACAAAACACTGGCAGATCCAGCCGCGTCAGGCAAAAGGAGATACTTGTGTCCACTGTTCCTCTTGTGTTTTTCCCTTTTTCCTTTCCTTCATGCACCCTTTAGTATTTAAAATTGGGGAACACTTGAAAATCTCCCCTCTATGTATGGTTACTTGTGTTTTAAATGTTTTACCGTAGGCTATATTCCTCTAATCAGAATAGATTCCTTTTATAATGTTGTGGATTTATATAGCACCTTTCACAGAACCCAAGGTTGCTTAAATTCTGTAGTGTTTCTCTGTTTTGTTGTATGCTGTGTATATAAAGCAATTTGAACTGCAGTCCATGTCTGAAATAAATAATGTTTAATAAAGTTTAACATGACCATGATTAGGTTATTCTACAACAGTGTTTCTCAACCACTGGGTCGTGGCCCACTGGTGGGCTCAGAGTGCCATCAAGTGGGCCGCAGAGGACCTCTCACATCGAGATGGTGGACAGCTCCAGTTAAGATGCTTCTTAAGAGCCTTCTATTTTTTTTATTTTTCTCTTCTGTTAAGAAGGCGTTTGGGAAACACTTCTTTGGAGCCTTCTTAACTCCTTAAGAAGATTCTTAACGTCTTAAGAAGCTTCTTAACTCTTAAGAAGCTTCTTTGTTGGGAAACTCAGCCAAGGTTGATATAATACTGTCTGTGGTTCAGCGTGCAGCTCTCACCACAACTCCAGCTGGTCTAGACCAGTGTCGGCAGGACCTCCTATGCAGGATCTCTGCTGCTGGCTCTTCCACTGAGGCAGCTCCACCACCGTGAGAGCTGTCACAATCTGCTCTGCCAGGTTCAAACTCTTCACAATCTGCTGCAGCACCACCTGCAGGGCAAAACACACACGACAACAACTATCAGGGAGGAGAACGATGACTGGACTAACAGTTTGGAGATGACAAGGCATTTAATCAAGTAAGTTTTTCAAGATTTTTTTTATCTCGATTATTATTTTTTAATTGGCCAAGTACAATTGGGGAGAAAATGGGGGTGAAATCAGAAATAAGAAGAAGAAAAAAGAGAGACCATAGTAGAGCATTTCACTCGGACCAAAACAAAACATAACACACAATTATTTTAAGTTTTGGTCCCAGTGAAATGTTCTGTGGTCTCTTGTGATTCCAAATATAGCTGAAACCCTTGGTTTGACCAAGTAAAACTATTTTTATAAGCATTTTACAAAATGTAGATGAAAAAGGAATTGTGGATGCATGGCTGTGGTGTATATGCCTAAACCGGAAGTGGGTGTGACCCTATAGAAGAGACAGAGAGACCAATTTCTCCACCCACAGCAGCCCTAATAGAGCAGAATGCAACTCTCTTGCTGTTTATTATGCTATGCTGTTGCTCACCTACATTTTTAACCAAGAGCTGAATGCAGCAAGTTCACAACCTTTCTCTAGGGGTTAGCCAAAGGCATTCAGGGACATGTAGGACATCACTAAGTGACTGACTGAAGTAGAACTAGCTAGGTAGGTTGAGGGAAAAAAAGTGAATTACTCATGGACTAACTGTGTTCACATGAAGGCGAATTTGGCGAATTTGTGCACCGAGATTACATATAAAGTAAATGCAAACAGACACCGTTTTGCCCCGGGTGGCGTGAATTTGGCGAATGTTGCGGCGCGAGTAACAAGATATTCACCTCAGCCGTCCATTCGCTCGAGTTGAAAATGTTTTGCCGAATAACCCGTGCGGCCAAACGAGCAAATGAAGCTTTTTTCCACCTTGGTGTGAACGCACAGTAACTCTGTAATTACTGGTATATGGAGTTGATGGTATACAAGGATGAATTTTTCCTTTAAGCAATATTTACCCTGCCAACAGAGGTGGAGTTGGCCGGCAGGTTATGTTTTCGCCCTCGTTTGTCTGTTCATTTGCTTGTCTGCAAGATTCAAGATTCAAGATTCAAGATTTATTAAGTGTCCCAAAAGGGCAAATTGGATTGCAGAAAGCGTAGTATGAAGTACATACATAAAAACAAATAAGACAAAAAAAACATTGTAAAAACAGTCTAGAGCAGCAGTTTAAAGTGCAACACAATAGTTAAAGTGCAAATGACAACAGTAGCAACGATCTAAAGTGCACAGTAGAGATATAAAGTGCATAGTAGCAAAGTGCAGTTCGCTCACAGCAGCACATTTATATCACAAGAAAGAGCTACAATGTATCATTGTATTAAAGCACAAAAGAAAAAACCTCAGTCCAGACCAAAGGGCAGACAAAGTATATAATACAGATATACTGTACTGTACCCCTAAGAACAAATAAAGATAAAAGAATAAAAGAATAAAAGGATAAAATAAATAAATAACAAAATAACAGCAACGGCAGATGGGGAGACATTACATTTGTACCCCAGCAGCGTTCAACGCTCTGATAGAGACAGGCACAAAGGCATTTCTGTATCTGTTCTTTTTAACTATGGGGGCACGAAGGCGGATATTTCAAAAAGTTATGAACGGATTTGCACGGAACTTTGTAGAAAGGTTGGTCATGGGCCAACTTAGAACTGAGTAACTTTTCATGCCCACTGGCCAAACGGGAGCAAAGAGCAGGGACACTCACAAAAAGGCGCCTAAATTCCAAACAGATTTACGCAACACCACGAAACTTTGTAGAAAGATTTCTCACGGGCCAAGGAGGTATATACAGTAGTATATATATATATATATATATACGGTAATATATATATAATGTGCAGCTGGCGGTGGTGTTGCTGCACCACAACTTCTAATGTCGCTGGGCAGGAGCACCGTCTGCCGCCGCCAGTGTGGGGTTGTGCATAGAAAATGATGGGGGCAAATGTGGGCGGCTGTTTTGACGTGCGTCATACGCCGTCAATGTGTTACGCACTACACACCTGTTTTGTCTGTGTGATGAAGTTGGCCTGTTTGAGGAACTCCTCTTTCTGCAGAGCATGGGACTCGGCCGATCCGTTCAGCTGCTCCACTGGTGACGGAGACAAATCACAGACTGTCAGAATGAAGCATGAACTGAAACAGCAAACCATCAACAGCATGTTTTTCTTCCTGCTCTACCTCGGCTTTGCCAGGTCTTCAGTATGAAGTCCAGCTTGTCATGTAGATCCTCCAGTGACTTGATTTCACGCTCCATCTCCTGCATCAGAATCAAAGTCAAAGTCAAAGTCAAAGTCAATCAAAGAGATGAAAACATGTGAGACAATCATGAAATTCAAAAGACTTTTTAAAATTGGTGTACTTAATGGATATGAGAAGGACTCGAGGTGATTTGCTTGTTGTTGACCTGACTGTATTGGTCTCGGGGTTATACATTATGTTTGCATTGAATGGGTTATTGATTGGCTTGACTTGTTTGGCATGTCAACCATCGACTCTGGTAAGGGACAGCTGAAATGTATGTATATTTGTGTGTACTTATATGTATGTGTACAGGTATGTATGCACATATACATAGCTATATAAATAATATTTATGTTATTGTATTATATATTATTTACTAAACTACACTATATTACTTAAGATTAACAACTAAGAAAAAAATAAAATAATAATAATAGAAAAAGGGGGTAGGACTAGATAAGTTTTTGAACTTCTTCCTACTCCTTTTTGAACATGGAAATCTTCATTTGAATTATGTACTGGATTTTTCTTTCTTGAAAGATATGCTTGATCATTTGATTGTTTGTTTTGTTTCTTGAATGTACTTAAATGTACATGTTTTTATTTGTCTTTTTTTAACAACATGTTCAAAATAAACTAAATAAACTAAAAAACTAAAAAAAAAAAAAAAAAAAGTCCCACAAATCTTTACAAACGCTACAGTATGACATTTTTCCTATTTACCGCATAGGAGGATGTAGGAGTTGCGACAGGATGAGAGTGCAATACTTAACGTCATCAACAGAAAAATAATGTGAATTATAGCGCTTTCAGGAATGCTATTAAACATCTGTGTGATCAGGTTTTAAAGTTTGAGGGACAAAATAATCTAATAGATGAAGCATCGCGTTAGTTCATGCAGGAAACGGAAGTCATAGGCTACGATCCAGCTGTAATCAGCTGACAGCCCGCTGATTGGATCAGCATTTAGTCATTCACCAATCACATCCATTCTCACAACAAGGTAGTACATTTAAATATGGCCCTCTTCTACACTGGTCTTTGCTACTCAAATCCTGCCACACACATAACTACTGCTGCTGCTGCAAAGCTTTGCCTCCTCCAGAGTCTGCATGGCTCAAAGCTTTGCCTCCTCCACCCCAGCCTCCACCTTTCTAGTTCAGAGACGAGTCTGCATGGCTCAAAAGGTTCAACATGTATTCAATGTCTTGCTTTGGGCTCACTCTTGTTTACCCATGGGGGATTCTGCATTGCGCTCCCTGATTAGCTTAGCATACTGCTTGGTTAATCCAGGGAGCATCGTCTGTAAAGATCGGAGCCCTCAGCACCAAACATAACTATTTCCATTGACTGAAATGAATAAAGTGAGTTTACCCAAGTTTGCTTTCTCAGTTGTTTGACTTTGATGTCCAACTCAATCTGTTTCTTCATGGCTGGGTTGTTGGGTACGCAAACCTGAGAAAAACAGATATATATTTAGATAAAACAGCACGTTTTAAATAGTTTTCAGGTCTGGGTGGAAAATGTTTAGAAGGACCAGACAGTCAAGATGGCCAGGTTTCTAGGCTTCTAATATCTGTACAGATTGGATATAATGCCATGTTTTCACACACACATTTCTGTTCTCTATACACCGTAATACTGAATACTGCACAACACAACGCACAACCCTCAGACTGTCACTGTGTAAACCTTCCAAATCAGATCACCTGCGCTCCGGCGACTGAAGCCAGGATCCTCCTCTCCTCGTTTAGACATTCAGAGACGATCATGGCCAATAGCAGCGGATTCTCCTCAAAGTGATTCTGAGCAAGAAGACAGACAACACAAGACACAAAACATCTGAAGATCTATCAAGATTCAACTGAGATGTGTCCTACCGATGGTCCTACCTGTAAGTAGTGAAATAAACAAAGAAAGGCCGCACACTGTAGCTCCCGTTTGCTTTTGTATTTATTCCTTGTGTTACGTTTCCAGCTTACGCTTTTCTTCCAAGTGGAAAATGTCACTAAGACATTTAGGAGGACAGCAACAACATCCATGAGGACACAACTGAGCATCGACAGTGTAGGGAATAGCCATACAATGATCATATACATAAATATATAAATATATATATATACTGTATACACACACATAAGAATAGATAAATGTCTCACAGAAACGGTCTAATACTAAAATCCTCATTCAGACCTCTGGGGGCGAGTGTGTCTAGTGTAAAAATCCAAAACAATTCTCTCCTCAGAAGTATGGCGTCAACATTTTTTGGAAGAAAAGCGTAAGCTCGAAACGTAACACAAAGAATAAATACAAAAGCAAACGGGAGCTACAGTGTGCTGCCTTTCTTTGTTTATTTCACTGCAGTTTTTATTAGGTCCAGCACCTGCCTTTCAAACTGGTTGGGATGTGCATATCTTTTTTCACTGTTATACCTACCTGTAAGTAGGCCTTTATCCCTGGGAAGTCTGGCCTCTGCAAAATGTTGTTCTCCTGCACAGAGTGGATCTGCTGCTCGTCCAGATGCTGCAGGAGTTTGTGGAAACATTCCCGCGCTTCCTGTTCATCGACAGCCGCCAAAGCCCTGAGGAAATACGGATGAACAGCAAAGTTTACATTTGTACGTACAGTGTGCACATACAGTATGTTCTTCCTGCTGCCCCAGGACAGTTCAATCAATGCTTGTGACCGCTCGTGACGTCAGCACAGAGCAACATTTTTCCTTTCCAGTGTCCTGATAATGTGCACTTGAGTAACTGTAATCATTTTAAGTAAGAGAGGTCTACTGAAGTGAAGACTCTCACCAGTTCTGCCTCTCGATCCAGTAGCTGAGGGAGTGTCGAATGTCCCTGGGGAATCTGTCATGATAGACCTGGATCACCCGGTCCTGCAGTGCAGAGTCCAGCTGCAGCAGCTTCTGCCACTGTGCCATCTGCAGCTCTGTGTCCCTGAAAAGACACCGTGCATGATGTTTAGGAGCCTGACTCACAGGCCCGTATCTAGGGTGAGGTTACTGGGTGGGCAATTGAACATTTTGGGGGGCAATGAAAATAGTCATACCAAAAAACAACTCTGTTGCATTATATTCTAACACTAAACTGTTCCACAGGGGACAGGCCAATGTTTACAAAACTCCTATTATTAAAACTATTTGCAAACTAACTATGTACATACAAACTAACTAACAAACTAACTATTTACACAACTGTTATTATATTCACAAGACTTTTAGTCTTAAAAGTGAAAAGAAAACAACTTTGAAAGCAGATTGATTTACCATAAAACTTAAAAACATCCTTCATCCATAATTTCAATAATCAACTCCATAACAGTTATTTTCATTGGATTACCTTATTTCTCAAATCAAATTAAAGACTAGTGCAGTGAGACTTAACCATAGCTAAAAACTATTTGCCATTTAGCCTTCAAACCTATATTTACAAGACTTTTAGTCTTATTCAAACTCAAACTGAAATTAAAACTTTGAAAGCAGATTGACTTTGTTACCCTAACAAATAAATAACAATCCTTCATCCATAGTTTAAAATAATCAACTCCATAATATTCTTTGCATTGGATGAGCTTATTTCTCAAATCAAATTAAAGCTATAACTACTGTTAGGTGCCCTAAACTAACTAACCCAGTGGTCTCCAACCTTCGGGTCGCGACCCTAAGTGCGGTCGCCTGGAATTCAAAAAGGGAGATAAAAAAAATAAAATAAAAAAAAATTGGGTGGGCAAGATTACCCCCCCCCCCCCCTAGAATCGGCCCTGCTTGCTCATAAGGTGTAGACTGGACACACACACACACACACACACACGCACGCACGCACGCACGCACACGCGCACACACACACACACACACACACACACACACACACACACACACACACACACACACACACACACACACACACACACACACACACACACACACACTTAACCATTCAAACTAAGTGAAGTCTTCAAAAGTTTTTAAAGTATTGTAGTTTAAGGGAAAGGACACGCTTAGGCTACAAAATAGATATTATGGGGATTTTATTGTTACTTTGATTTAGGCTACTTCCGACAAGACAAACAAATGGACTTACCTCTGGTTATTGTTGAACAAGGTAACAAACGTATCCAGTTGGAGCTCAGCTGCTGCCAGATGTTTATCTGCTCTGCTGTAGTCTCGTCTGACTCCCGAAACTGAACTTCTTCAGACTCAGGGAGGAGGGGGTCTTTATACTCCGGACCACGTGATTCTCCAGAAACGGGCTCGCAGATTGCCCCACTTCCGTTCAAAAGGTTTCGCTTTCAATATAAAAGTTGACTATCTAATGTCGGTGAAAGGGTTTGATCCTGGGGAAACAAACCTCAACTCCAGTCTTCGTGATTTTGATATTTCGTTTCAACTGAAGGATTAGGCTACATGACACTAGAATTGGTTTAATAGCGTGCATACTACGCTGCACTCATACTTTCCCTAAATGCATGATGCATGGCTTTTTTTAGTCACTAGATGGCGACCATAGATCAAATAACTCAAACGCAGAGATAGGATGCCAAAAATCTGGATTATCCTCCTGGGTGAAGGTGGTTTTAGACTAAACATGGGGCTTTATATAATGAGGGATCAGCCGAGCAGCATTTTGGTAAACAAATTACGTCACTGGGTGGCAACAGCAATGGAACCCTGTGGAGCCCAAGTGGCGCAAGGCGTGAGTGTCTGCTCTAGCCGGCTTGACTCTGTTTACATTTTAAAGACTGCGACAGTTCACACAACTTTAACACAACATGCATATAGATAGGCTACATCAAACTCTCGTGCTATTTCTGCTCTCACTCAGAATGTCAAAATATAAGCGATGTGATGTATAGTTTTTGAGATATTAACGTTTGTTTGACACAACTCATATTAACTGCTGCGGGGTTCAGCATTTCTGGGTGTCAAGTGACGTCACGCTGATTCGTCCTATAGGCTACATAAACATTTACCAGCTGGACGCTCAATATAAAATACAATTTTAAATTATCCTTGAAGTGGCCTAGGCCTAATATAAACAATTTTGCAGAGATTTTTTATTTTATTTTTTGCCATCCAATATCATCTTTAAATTCTGAAATGCATTGCATAGCCTACTTCCATACTTGCATAAAGTCAACTAAATTGTCTGCTATAAGCTACTGTTTCATCTAACGCTAGTTCACTTGTGTCTTTCTGGTCTAACACGTTAGGCCCTACATGTTGTCAAATAGGCAGGCCTAAATAAATGACAAAGCATTTCGACTGTGAGCAGTAAATGTAAAGTGAGTGACACTCACTGTATGTGACAGCACAGCATCATCATCAGGTCCCCTGACAGCCCTGAGGTTTTGAACCCGCTGCTGGGCCTGTGCCCGACTGGCCTGTTCAGTAGTCATCCATCCATAAGCAATTGTGTTAACTGGGCTACTTTCAGGGTAACCCAGACGGTATTCTAAAAGTAATCAAGTATTTAGATGTTACTTTGAGTAAACATTACAAATTACATTTTAGGGTAGGCTATGTAGCAGCCTATTCCTACGTTTAAACCCTTCCACTGCTCATAGGGGGGACACAGCAAGATCAGTCTGATCCTGACCTGGATTACAAAAATGGCACTTTCTGACCCAGATTTTAAGTCCAGTGATTGGTTGGAATGAAAACCTGCAAACTAAAGTGTGTTTCTAAGTTCATTTCAGAGATCTCTGTTGTTGCCTTTTACTGACCGAGTATGGTAATAATAACTATAGCCTACACAAAGGCTATAGCCTACGTAGCATACAGTAGCTAATATATGTGTATATTTAATAATTATTTATTATAGGCCTATTTATTTAACTATTTAACTGGGCAGTGGCACTTAAACAACACTCACATCCCCACCACTCTCCGCTTGTCACGTGGTTCTCGGGAAACAGCAGTGGCACCGCACCACCCAAACAACCAGCAAACAACATGACCGCCACTCTCCGCAAGTCACGTGGTTCTCGGGGAACTCAAAGTGCAGCGTCTGTCAAGCAGCTGCCAGTTAGTTGCATAAACTTCCGGTTTAGAGACTTGGTAAATGCCATTCTTAAAACAAATAAACAACACCTGTTTGACACTCCCTGGAGTGCACATACAATATATTAGGCTATTATTATTATTATTATTATTATTATTATTATTATTAGGGGTCCAAGCACGAAGTGCGTGGATCCCTATTGTATCTGTAATGTTTATTATTATTATTCTGCCCTAAAACAGCATGCACGTCAAAAACCGTAAGGGCTACAGTAGCCAGACCTTGCACATAGGTTGGAAATGTGCCCCACTGCTCAGAGACAAAAAATTAGCCATATTGGCCAGATGGTGGCGCTATAACAGACCCTTTTGCGTATTGACCCATAACTCACACCCATTTAAGCCTGCTAGATTTTCCAAAAAAAAAAACGAACTCGTCCTAGGCCATTTGCCCGAATGAGCCCAAACTTTTTCTGTGTCATCTCTGGACTTCCCTGATCTAAAGTTGTATAAAGAATTTGGATACGTGAAACCGTCTTGAAATGATAAATGTTTAAACTTTGACACTTTGAAACTTTGAAACTTTGAAACTTTGAAACTTTGAAACTTTGAAACTTTCACCGGAAGCTTGGACCCCGCATCGCCGCTTGCGGCTATATTTATTATTATTATTCATAACAAAAATAAAAAATTATAGCCTAATATAAATGCATTAATAATATAAAAGGATAAAAAAAACTAATATATTGTGTGTGTGTGTGTGTGTGTGTGTGTGTGTGCGTGTGCGTGCGTGTGCGTGCGTGCGTGCGCGCACCAATGGCGCGCACGTGCTGTGTGTTCTTAAGATCAGTGTACTGTACCCACACCTGCGAATCAAGTTACAACTTGGGAGTGCTAGTAATAAACTATAGAATAGATTACGCTATGAGACAGAAGATTATAGATTACAGAAATATAGATTACAGTAGTAGTATCCTATAGGGCAGGCTATATGGGACACAGCAAACTTGATTAAAAAAAGACAACTTGTACACTCATAAGAATAGACTACATTTATGTTCATATTTGTTTCTTGATCCGGTGCCTACTTATCAACAATGAGTCTGCAGAGATTGAATACATAACGGAGGCACCTAAATCCCACAATTATTTATTTCATTATGCTATAAAAACACAGCTTTAATCAAAAAGTGTGACTATCGACTGCTGTATCAGATGGTTGTGCTGCTAACAATATCTAAACATGAGCAGAACTAAAGTAGAACGTTAATTGTTAATATTGTACATATACATTCACATGCCAAAATAACCATAATGAAATGGTTTTGTAGGCTTTATAAACAGTTAACATAAAAAAGAAAAAAATGTGGTTGTCATTGACTAATAACAAGAACAAAAACTGTAATAAACAAAATTTCTTGAAAAACAATACTGAATAACTATGTAAAAAATATATTTACACAAATTGACAGCACAAGCAGTTAATCCTTTTTAACAACAGAAATTCTGGAATTCAGCCACATAGTTGACCAATCGTCAACCAGATACTGATGTCAGGTTGTTGCCCAGAGTCATAGGAACATAGGTCGATCTTAAGAACCTTTGAGAGACAAGTGGTGTGGTTCATCTTCTTTTAATCTGAATACGGAGAGCTCATCTATAAAACAAGGAACACAGCATTAACAGCTAAGCTTTCTGGAAACAGGCACTAATAACCAATTTTCAGAGCAGCCATACTATGGAACAACACCTACAGTATATGAATATTGCCAAACATGCATCATCTCTTAACTCCTTTAAACCCAAGCTTAGAATCTCCCTGATGAGCACATACCATAGCCCACATAATTACACATACTCAATGAAATGTTAATTTGTTCATTTTCTTGAATTGTGTTTTGTGATGTGTTTATGGAATGTCAATTTGTTTCATGAAATCATGAAATGTGCATGTATTCTATTTGTCTGATGAAATGTTGATCTGTTTTCTGATGTGTTCATTTGTTTTGGGAAATGCCATTTTGTTCAGTTCCAGGCCACCTAGTAGAGCATGGCACCGACACTGCCATGGCTGTATGGCTACAGGAGGTTTCGATATTTGGATAAAAGCGGTTTGCATAGGAAGCCTATGTAGACTTACGGTGTCAATGTCAAAGCAAATCTGCTGGTTGAGCATGTCAAACTCCCCAGGAGTCATCGGGGGCTCAGGAGACTGGCAGGGAGGTAGTGTGGTGCTGGAGTTAGAGCTGGGGGGGCAGTTGTTAATATATTTTAATATATATATATAATATATTTTACAATGAAAACAGTAGTGATGCTATAACAAAACAAAAAAAACGTACATGTATAAAAGTCCATTACACATATTTAACTTTTTTTGCCACCAGGGTCACTTGTGTGTGTGTGTGTGT
Source organism: Poromitra crassiceps (assembly GCF_964638095.1). NCBI lineage: Eukaryota > Metazoa > Chordata > Actinopteri > Beryciformes > Melamphaidae > Poromitra > Poromitra crassiceps. The sequence continues at coordinate 27,378,983 of NC_139627.1, read as the reverse complement.
GTGTGTGTGTGTGTGTGTGTGTGTGTGTGTGTGTGTGTGTGTGTCTGTGTGTGTGTGTGTGTGTGTGTGTGTGTGTGTGTGTGTGTGTGTGTGTGGCATTTCTGCTTTAATGGATGTGAGTGCAGTGGAGGGAGTCAGAAATGATGCAAGATAGGGGGGGGGGACGACGTCACGTGACTCTTGCTCCGGAAGTGAGTTCCCCATTCATTTTCTCCATAGACATTTTGAAAAATCCTTAAAGTCGAAGTGAACCGGAGGCGAATGCAAATGCGCGAGCATCGGAGACTCAAACAAATCTTGTCTGAGATGACAGTGCTAAAATGTCACTTTTGCAGTTAAGTGCAGAATCATGTAAACAAACATTGTGATTGAAATTGTACCTTCAAGACCACATGACATTTGCATAAAATCAAGGCAGTAAAGATGCTGGGTGGGGCTTTGTTGTTTAGACATTTCCGGTGCAGCATGAGGTCACCATGAAAGATGTGCTGTTTTAGTAAAAGTAATGGGAATTCCATTTCAAGGGGACTTTAAGATGATTTCTCCTAGTCATTCTGGGAATTTGTGTGCATATAAACTAACATACTTATTGTGTTATCAGGTCAACGGGGCAAATAAGTCGAGTTGAGGTGTCCGGTTACAAAGCTATGGTGTAGTGAACTCACCGCAGTTCAGAGATGGGGATCAGGGTGGATGGTATGTATGGATAGGCTGGAAATACAACACAGATATATGAGAGAGATATTAGCATCATACAGTGCAATTTAACTCACAAAGATTCAAAACATGTTCTGAAACTCGGCGTGAAAAATAAGATGTTCCCCTCTTGCCTTTGCTCGGGTGGCTGTTGTAATGTCGGGCGAAGGCCTCGTCTTTGGGGATGTTGGGGTAGAGGAACTTGAGCGGGTTCTCTGGGACCACGCCGTCTGAGATCACTTTGTAGTCTCGTATGATGTCGGCGAACGGGAGAGCGGTGAGACGGTTTTTGGTGTACGGTTCCACAGAATTTAACTTCACCTCTCCTGTGGTGAAAAGTCATCGTTAAGAATGGATAGCACTGGATCAAACAAAGAAGACAGTCAGGAAATACTGATGCTCTATTTGAGTCTGTTTATGAGGCAGATGTGGGCGGTTTTCCATATGACACTTAACTGAGTGACTGAAAGTGTAGACGATCACTGGAAAGCCTACTTCTATATGCTAATAATATGAGCATTCTGGTGGTAAACCCCACCCATCTAATCCTCAAACCCCAATGTGAATCCCTTCTTTATATCACTATCCGCTTACAGCATGGCTGTTTTCTGATCTATAGGTTACATTGTTGGTGGCAGATGGTTGAAACCACAAAACTAGATTTACAGTACAGGTAGTTTAAAACAAAAGTGGCCAATGCTCCTTTTTTTCCTTCGTGCAAAAAAAATGAAGAACTCTTGACACTAGCAGACTCTTATTTTAGCAAGGTGAAGAAGCTTATAAAAGATAGTATATATAGACAATAAAAAAGTAGCCTAGAATTCTGCTTAATTGCTTTCACTTGTGTCGATGTAATGCAGAAAACATGAACTGATACTGGTGATTGGAGTTGTAGTTTGTCTCTTTAAAGAGCTTATCACAATGCAATGTGAAGCGTGTCAAGTCTTGTCGATGTTTTTAAGACAAAGAACCACCATGGAAATAAAATTGTGACGTTTTGTAATATTCATGGTAAGTTTGAGATGCATTAGTTTTGTTTTTCACCGTTGTCGTTGTGCTCCACCCAGGTGAAAGTGATCCCACCCAGGTGGCTCTCGCTGAAGCGTAGGAGGAAAGTGCCCGGGTCTCTGTCCTTCAGCAGCGCCCGCTCCATCTCTTTACTCACAAAACCCATGATGTAGCTGCAGAAACAGCAGGGGAAGAGGACAAAAACCATGATGTAGCTGCAGAGACAGCAGGGGGAGAGAACAAAAACCATGATGTAGCTGCAGAGACAGGAGGGGGACAGGACAAAAACCATGATGTACTGTAGCTGCAGAGACAGCAGGGGGAGAGGACAAACACCATGATGTAGCTGCAAAGACAGCAGGGGGAGAGGATAAACACCATGATGTAGCTGCAGAGACAGCAGGGGGAGAGGACAAAAACCATGATGTAGCTGCAGAGACAGCAGGGGGAGAGGACAAAAACCATGATGTAGCTGCAGAGACAGCAGGGGGAGAGGACAAAAACAATGATGTAGCTGCAGAGACAGCAGGGGGAGAGGACAAAAACCATGATGTAGCTGCAGAGACAGCAGGGGGAGGGGACAAAAACCATGATGTAGCTGCAGAGACAGCATTATGGCTCATTTCCCACCTCCAGCAAGGACCACAATGGAAATAAGCATACTAGCTATTCTTGTGTTTTAAAATTGTACATGGAGCTCATATTGTGTATATATTTTATATTGTCGAATAAAATCAATCAAGATGCCTTTCCCATATAAAAGAGACTGTGGGACTGGCTGTCATTTTGGCCCCGGGGCCTGACAGTTGAGTGGGTGGAGGTTGAGGTTGGGTGAGATGCGGGAAATGAGCTGAAGACTTACTTGTCATTCCAGACTGGCAGCAAGTGCTTCTTGATAAGCTCCAGGATGGAATCCAGCCACATCCAGAAACTGAAGGGCTTTCCTGGAATATTCTCCTTGAAGAACACAATATGGAGATGGATGAGCACTTTTCACTTAATATAACAATATTACACGAGAGGGTGTCATTTACCGTCGTTAGTGGCACGACAGTGATGCGGCTGCGCCTCGGGCCGTACACGTCACTGAAGTGCCACTAACTACGATAAAGCACACCCTCCATTTTAGGGCAATTTGCTCTCAAAATAACAAACTTTTTGCCGAGTGTTAGTTCCATTTCCATTAGACAAGAAATAGTCCCTGTTGAGTCAGCCAGCTGAGCCAGCAGCCAATATGCTCTCATCACATTAACTGTAAACACCTGTGGAAAGCGGCAGCCAGCTTACAGCATCGATTAAAAATGTCTATCTTGTTGTTAATTTTGATTTATTTGGCAGACTTACTGTTGACGAATGGTTGGAAGAAGAGGATGCTGTAAACTAGCTGCTGCTTTCTGCACAGGTGTTTGCAGTTAATGTGATGAGAGGCTTGTTTCTTCGCCAAATCCCCGGACATGTGCATACCCTCAGGGGCTGGAATACTGCTGCTCGACATGGCGTGGCTTCATTTATTTCTCTGTTTATCCAGACCAAACATGCACCACATCAGGGCACCACTAGGTGTCATGCCTGTAACAGCTAATGACGTTGTTGTCTGCTCAGACCACTGAGTGGCTCAGACCGGTGGAGTGATATTTTAGTGATGAGGCCATGCTCAAATGTATGATTTGAGAATGGCTAGGTGTGCTGTTGTGCTCATTTGAGAACGTGTTGTATATAATTATAATTAGTTACCAGTTGAGTAAGCAAGGCTAAATTCCCTGAGTCCTGGCTACACCACATTCACATGTAGATACATTTTCAATATATCATTAACATGGGCCGATGCATGATTATCAGGATCAAATGGTGATCAATAAGGCTTTCCCCAGGGCCCCTCGGTGGCCGGATCATGTTTGAGACAAAAACATATAGTTTGAGGTACAGTATCCTACCTTAGAGAACTTGGACCAGGACACATAGCAGTCACCGAAGGAGGCTTGCTGACCTGCGGCAACACAAGCAACATTGGTGACTATAATGACTCTATGTCTACAATTCATTATCATCTACACACTATAATGGTGTGTGTGTGTGTGTGTGTGTGTGTGTGTGTGTGTGTGTGTGTGTGTGTGTGTGTGTGTGTGTGTGTGTGTGTGTGTGTGCGTGCGTGCGTGCGTGTGTGTGTGTGTGTGTGTGTGTGAGGCATAACTATCAATTCCATCAATAATAAGGGTGGCAGGGTGGAAAAGTGGTTAGAGAGACTTCCATAACCAAAAGGTCACAAGTTCCTAACCAACGGTCAAAGTGGTCTTGGGCAAAGCACTGAACACCCACCTGGTCGTTAATTCTCCTTCCCTAGGATAAGGAAGTAGTTCCATACAACCAATACTATTTTTTGTATTCTATTTCCTTTCATCCCACAGCCTTCTGGCCACCCTGTCTGAAACCCACCTAGGAGCTTCTCTCCCAGCATGCTGAGCTGCTCCTTGTTGAGGCCTCGCCCAGCCAAGGTGGAGAACTGCCAACTGAGGACCTCAGAGAGCTGGTTCCATGTCGCCCGAGCAGGGTTCCCAAAGAACGCCAAGTTCTGCGGATGGATAGGGACAAGGAGGAATAAGGTGTTGCATGAAATGATTATGCTGAATGTTTTAAAAGAGATGGAATAGAATAGAAGGCAATTTATCATTATCATTGTGACTCTTAATGCAAATGTGGCAGAAAGAAAGAAAGAAAGAGCTCAACCCAGAGACAGAGAGAAAGGAGAAGAAAGAAGACACCAAAACCGTATTTTATTCTGAATACTTCCACTCTTCTGAGTATGCAATATCCTAGTTTTCTTAATACTAGTACTACTGTTACAACTAATAGAGATATTATTTATGTAGCGCTTTTCATGATTTTTAGACATTAACAAGCAAATAGTAAACATGTTGCCCCCCACCAGTGATGTAGTTCTACCCTTGGGATCATTCATTGTCAATGCGGCACAAATTCAACATTACAGTGTAACTAACTAACTAACTAACTAACTCACTCACTCACTCACTCACTCACTCACTCACTCACTCACCCACTCACTCACTCACTCACCCACTCACTCACCCACTCACTAACTAACTGATGGAGACAGATCCATAGTCCCCCCATGTCCATTATTACGCGGACGACACAATCTTATATTGTTTTGGACCCACCCCGGCACAGGCCGTCTTATCTTTGCAGGCCGCTTTTGATTCGTTGCAACGGTCCCTGTTCGATCTTAAATTAGTTCTGAACTCCACTAAGACAAAGTGGATGTTGTTCTCAAGATCTTTAAACAGAAATGATAATTTGTGTATCCGTACGCTTCAAGGCGACCAAATTCAATTAGTTCATTCTTATAAGTACCGTAAATTCCGGACTATAAGCCGCACCTTTTTTCCCGTTTTTTGGGCTTTTTTGGCCCCTGCGGCTTATATAACGGTGCGGCTTATCTATGGATTTAAAAAAAAAAAAAAAAAAAAATCTCTCTTTTTTAGCACTCTTTCTAACTATAAATCCTATATAACTATAATAAGTTTTAATTTCCTCTCTTGCCCTCTTTTCACCACACTGTATGACACTGTATGACACTGTGTGCACTGTAAAAAACAACACAGGTGGTGTTGTGTTATGTTGTTTTGTTGAAATGTTAATAAATGGGAGCTTCCTCTACAATCCCCTCTGTGCATGAACCCTTACATATGGTAATTAAACATTAAAACACAAAAAAAAAAAAAAAAAAAAAAAACCATTAAAACACCCGCGGCTTATAGTCCGGTGCGGCTTATATAAGAAAAAAATAGTCAACTTTGAAGGTGCGGCTTATACACCGGTGCGGCTTATAGTCCGGAATTTACGGTATCTTGGTATTTGGTTGGACACCAAACTTTCTTTTCATGTACATGTAGAACATCTCACAAAGAATTTGAGGAGAAAAATCGGCTTCTTGTATAGAAACAAGTCTTGTTTTTCACTATTGGCCAGAAAAACTGTTGTCCAATCTTTGATAATGTCAGTTTTTGATTATGGTGATGTGATTTACATGTATGCCTCTCCATCCGTCTTAAAGCCTCTTGATGCTGTATATCATAGCGCTCTGCGTTTTGTTACAGGTGATGCTTTCAGTACACATCATTGTATTCTGTACGAAAATGTGGGTTGGTCCTCCCTGTCGGAGCGTAGAGATCAGCACTGTCTGATATTTATTTATAAAGCATTAATTGGGAAACTTCCACCTTACCTATCCGCACTCCTTTCTTGTAACAGTGGAGGTTATCAAACACGATCGCGGTCCTATATCAGACTGTCTATCCCACGGGTGCGAACCGAACAAGGAAAGACCGCGGAGGTAAAAAAAAAAAAAAAAAAAAAAAAAAAAATCAGCTGGGGGACAAAAAGACACTTGTAGGACACAAGTGGATGGGCTCACCCTCGGCTCGTCAGTCAGGAGGTTGTACCACATGACAGAGGCCCAGCCTCCAGGCAGCTGGCTGACGTTGGAAATGACCACCAGAGGCAGGGAAGACGTCTGGGAACATTTACACACACACACACACACACACACACACACACACACACACACACACACACACACACACACACACACACACACACACTGTGAGAAACAAACAACAGCAACAGCAGCAGTGTCCCCCTCAACCCCAAATGTGCTGTGTGTTGACGGACCTCCAGGTCGATGGTGAGGCCCTGCACAGTGAAGCTAGCCTCGAAGCTCAGAGAGTGAAGCTCTTCTGTCACAGACAGAAGACCCTGGGGAAAGAACACGCACGCACGCACGCACGCACACACGCGCACGCACACACACACACACACACACGCACACACACACACACACACACACACACACACACACACACACACACACACACACACACACACACACACACACACACACACAGGTCTGTCAGACTGACACCCCTGAGGATCATATCTTCACTTGCATCATATCAGCAGTAGGCAGCATTGACTGGCTGATATCAGATTGTTATTGAAAGGCCAATAATGTATCAGCCTAATCTTAGTATCAATAGATAGTTGATTGGAACACTTTTGAGCAGATTTCTGAACCCTCTACTGCTACTGTTGGAACGGCTACCTCCGTGACCTGACCCCAGATAAGAGGTTGAAGATGGATGATGGATGGATGGAGGGACATATGAAAGTAGAGAGCAGCAGTGAAGGACAGGGGAAAGAGAGGGGTGCTAACATGGTACTGAGTACCACTGAGCCACCCAGACACCCCATACCTTTACAAGGTGGGTTTACAGCACAGCAATCTGTGACAAGAAGGCATTGAAAATGTCCCTGGTACATTAACTCCGTCCTCAGTGTCTCTCACCTCGTTCCCCTTTGTGCCGTTGATATATTTCTTCTCTTTAAGCTGCTGAGACACAAATACAATGTCAGTTGGCTTTCAAACAATCACAGACAACAGACACGCAAAACATCTAATAGATCACTACTTCTACAAACTAGTAGTTAACTTTTAATTCCATAACCAAGCATACATGAAACTGGATTTAGTGTACTGATATAGTGTACGTGCAGCAATGAGAGAACTAGGGGCCAAACTCAAACAGTGGGGACTTCTGGGAAGATCAAATACTTTGTATTTTTCATGTATCTTGTGATGAAAAAAGTTGCTGAGATACACTAGGTGTGAAAATGTCTGACGGTATGAATGTGAAACCGGGTGGTACTGTACTCAAAAAGAGCATGCAAAACCCCTCTCTAGATGGTAGGTGAATGCATGGACAGTGAACGAGGTGTTACCAGGTGTCTGAACTCCACGGAGAGGCAGCCATTGGAGGAATCCTCAATATCCATTGCTTTAGTGGTGTTGGTCAGGATGAAAAACTGACGATTTCTGAGGATAAAAAAAGATGGAAGCTAAAGTGCAGTAGAGATTTTCCAAAGGCCAATTTTAAATATCTATGCAAAAGGTCTAGGTTCATAATGAGAATGAGGTGATGGGTGTTTTTCAGGTGATTCAGTATGAGTCTGGTGGCTAAATTTTGAAATAAACAAGCTTTCTGATGTGCTTTCAGATAAATAAATAAAAATCCAGAGTAACAATTATCAAAATACTACAATTGTATTTGGACATGTTTTGGTGAGTAGAGTGATGAAACCTCTTCAGCTCAGGAGTGACCGTGTTCATTTTCTACTGAAGTAAAAAAAAAAAAACTGACAGCAGTGTGTGTGTGTGTGTGTGTGTGTGTGTGTGTGTGTGTGTGTGTGTGTGTGTGTGATGTAGTGTAGGGTGTTGCTAGTTGTCCCCAGGCAGTAACCTCGTGTTACTCTGCTCTGCTCCAGGGCGGCTTCACACCCTGAAGCACAACTTTCTCTGCTGAGGCTGGTTATACTCACACTCTGCCAGGCGGTAGGTCCCTACGAGAATAAAGTTCAAATTAAGTTCATCTGCAGGCTATATTGTTTTCTAAAAGAAATCCACGTTTACAACGCCATCTATTAATTACCTTTTCAATTTGTTTCTTAAGATATGATAAATATTTAATACAGAATAAAAAATAATCTCATAACATGTGGAACTCACTTGTCAAATGTTGTTTTTACTTTCAGCTGGTAATCTACTTCTGGAAGTTTAACCAGGAGTCTGGGAAGAGGACAAAACACAATAATATTCTAGTTCAACAATGGTTTTGTTCATTACACGAGTAACCTACTGATGTGGTGTAAAAAAAAAATCATAATCCACAACATTTAAAATGTTCACCAGCCACCAACCACTTGAGGGTTAGAATTAAAAGAGGTTAGGTAAAGGGTAGAGTCCATACAGTGGAAGCAGGGTATTATGAGCATTAGATAAATAAAATAGTTGTTCTTGCACCTTTCAAAACATCATTGCAAACTTCCTTACAGGCTATAAAACAGTAAAAAGTACTGTACATTAAAGTGAATAAGAATAAACACTAAAACAAAGTCAGATATGAATTATAGACACATCAGGTGATATACTGTAATACCTGACTTTGGTGGTGAACTGCACTCCAGTCTTGATGATTAGGGGTTTCTGGGGATGTGTGGGCATGCATGGCTGCTTCTCCACCACAAATGAGCTGAAAACAAACCCAAATCACATCATATCCTTATGTCATGTGTTGCGTTGCGTTTCTGTTTCTCTGTCTGTTTTACTAAAGTTGAGACATTTTTAACTTGGAGTGCTCGAAAACACAACATAGCCAAAAACTGATGCATAATTAGGAGGAGACGCACTTCTATTGTGTCCCAACTGTTGAAAATAATGGCGCAAGTGTAACCCGCATTGTGTAACATACCCCGCAGCTGGGAATCGAACTTGAATCGAATGGGAGGCGGATAATATGTTATGTTATGTTATGTTATGTTATGTTATGTTATGTTATGTTATGTTACATTGTATTGCTTTGGCTGGATTGTTTTATTGTGTTTTGTTGCGATGAGTTGTGTTGAATAAGCATACTCACGTTACATTATGTTGCATTGCATTGCTTTTTGTTGCATTGCATTTTGTTTAATTGTATTTTGCTATATTGTGTTTTCTTACTTTAGACTTTGCATTGCATTCTGCATTGCGTTATAGAGGATACCTTTTGATGAGGTGGTAGATGAGGTATTTAACCTGTTCCTCCATCTGCGGTCTCTGCAGGGGGATCGGGTCGCTGTCATAGGTGACTTTCAAAATCAGCTCGCCCAGTTTGTCCATCTGACGCTTGACCTGGAAGAGACTCTGAGCTGTCAGTGTAAACCTGGACAGCAGGGGAAGAAGAGAGACAGAGAGAGAGAGAGAGAGAGAGAGAGAGAGAGAAGGCGGAGGAGAGAGAGTGCTCCCTCAGGATGAGAGGAGGATGGAGAGGGGTGGCAAGAGTAGGATGGGGAGAGGAAGAGGAAGAGAGAAGAAGGTCAAGGTCACTTTTATTTACATAGCACATTTCAAACTACTTACATTGACCCAAGTACTGTACAGGCAGAAAATCACAACATTACTGTACAGGCAGAAAAGCACAACATTACTGTACAGGCAGAAAAGCACAACAAATACTTAAAAAAAACGTAAAGAGAACAGTAACAATAAACAATAGAAATCAAAATCAAGATGCCAAGCTTAACTAGTGAATGACCAGTGAGAATAGGTGTGTTTTCAGCTGTGATTTGAAAATGTCTAGAGTCCAAGCAGATCTAACATGAACAGGCAAGCTGTTCCACAGAACAGGGGCAGCCACTGCAAAGGCTCGGTCACTTCTGGTTTTGTATTTCAAACTCGGGACATCAAGCAGCATCTGGTCACCGGACATCAGAACTCTAGCTGGATTATTATAGTTCGGATAGATAGGTAGTCCATTTAAAACCTTAAAAACAATCAAGGAAATCTTAAAATTAATCCTGAAGAGAAGGAAGCCAGTGAAGAGAGGCCAATACCGGCATAATATGATCACACTGTCTTCTACCAGATAGGAGCCGAGCGGCTGCGTTCTGCACTAGCTACAAACGATGGAGTGACGACTGATCTCGGCCGAGATACAAAGAATTTAGAGCCCCCTGTCACATACATGACGCGGAAATACTATAGTACACTGAATAGTACCAAATCCATGCCATTAGTAACAATTCCTAATCTCTGAGCTAACAATGAGTGAAGCCTGTTGCTGTGTCATTACCAGTTCTGCAGCTGGTCCAGGCCGGTGAGCAGCGGGCCGCCAATGGAGGTGATCTGCTGCCGGCGCTTCCAAGCCAACAGCTCCGGGTTGAGCTGAGAGGTCATCAGGTCATCAATCTCCTTGATCACATCATTCATCTTACTCAGTATCTCCTAATAAAGGCATGGAGAACAGCAGTGCTTTGAGGCCATAGTGTAGATCACACAACAACAAAACAGGATAATAGTTCATAATATCCATGATCAAAGATCAAATGTGATATTTTTGTAAGTCTGCACAGTGATTTAATTTTGTGTTGCAATCCATCTAAAAACAAACTCTCATTTATATCATATGGTTAACTGAGTCTTTAAGTACAGTAAGTGATGGTTTGCTTTATGTTGTAGGGCCATCCTCTGTGATGTAACCCGCAAACAATTCTAAATAATTTGTCATTCTAAATCAAAAGTTACACTTGTTGACAGTTTTTACATCATTTTTCATGCTTTTTACAAATCGTGGGAAATCACAGTTTTCATTGGTTTCATCCAATCTAGTCAATAGAGTACCGCAGGAATGAGTCCGGAAGTAGCACTTCCGGTTCGTAAGGGAAAAAGGCAATGGGATTCATTTTAGTATGGGGATTTCAGTTAAATGCATGGAATAAGGTCTGTGGTTAACAAAAGTTTATGAAACAGCCAAGTTTGTGTTCAGCAAGACAATCTTCATAAACGAGGACCACTTTTATGACTTTTGAAGCCTAAATGCATTTTTTGAAATTTTCATAAAACACTTCAAAAGTCATAAAAGTGGCATCTGCCATTCATTTTAAACATCAGTTTGTGGTGAAACCATGCCCTCTTTGAACTCTAACTGTTCCTTCATACTTTAAGCTAGACACAACATTTAAACTTTAAACAAGTGACCACTTTTACTTTATCACCTTAATTCAGCTTTAATTTATCTTTTGTACTGTTTGAGAAATCACAGTTTATGTTTGATATTTTGTTCAGCCTTTATAATAGGACCCTATGGAGCCAGCCTCACTTTAGCAGGCTGTACTTTTTACTAAATTCACTTCATCTTAAAACTGCGACAGTTCACACAACTTTAACACTGTATATACCAGGGTGGGAATTTCGTCATTTTAGGGGCAAGGCCAATTGGCCTTCGGCAATTGTTTTAGGGCACAAGGCCATATGCCAGGGCACAAACGCAATTGCGCTATTGACATCGTGAAGGGCGATTGTGTTAAAATGAGCCAATTACACATCCATTGCATAGGGTAGGCTACATTAAACTGAGACCACTGACACTTTTAAAGCAACTGACGGTAGCAGGCTGGTAGCAGCCAGCAGGGCACTGCCAAGGTGGCCTTAGGGATCTCAGGGCATCACGGCCAGACGGAGGGGCAATGGAGGCAATGGCCTCTGTGTAATTCCCACCCTGTTACATACATAATTATAGATCAGACCCTTGAGCTACTTCTGCTAACACTCAATCAATTCAGTCAAAATATAAGCTATGTGATGTAGGCCTATAGTTTTTGAGATATTAACGTTTGTTTGGCACAGCTTTTCAGCTTTATTTCATACAATTTAACTGCTGCAGTGGCACACCGATTCATCCTATACCTTCCTTTTGAAGTCGAGCCTGTTGAGCATTTCCTGCAGTCTTGTTACTTCCTGCTTCATCAGATCTGAGTTCCTCTCAATCTGATCTGAGGTGTGTGCGCACACACACACACACACACACACACACACACACACACACACACACACACACACACACACACACACACACACACACACACACACACACACACACACACACACACACACACATTATATGGCTTAGTGTTTTGCACAGTGGAGGAAATGACAGTTTTCGATGTGTTGAGTAGATAGTAGAGCTTTTCTAAGCTTGTCTGCACATCCTGTAAGTCGGCTCACCTCGAGACTGGAGGGTCTTGTAGCGGAGGTCAAATTCGTCCTGCATGTCCTCTATGAATTTCACAGACTGGTCCATCATCTAGACACAGTTCAGTTTGGTTTAAGTTCATTTATTTGCACATACGATAAAATGCAGAAAGAATAAATAATAACTAACTTAACTAAATAAATAAATAAACAAACAAACAAACAAACAAACAAACAAACAAACAAACAAATAAATAAATAAATAAATAAATAAATAAATAAATAAATAAATAAATAAAAAGTATCCTGTGCCATTTTACAGTAAACACAGATTAGGACAGCACATTTTTATAATGACACACCCTTTCCCAGCAGTGCAGATGCAGAACGGATATCTATGTGTGGTTGTTTTGATGTAATGTCATGGTTACCTGCACGCTGCTTCTGATGATCACAACTCTATTGTCCATGTTCTTCTGCCTCTCGAAGGCCACCGAATCCTGCAATGACTTCTCCAGTGGACCCTGGAGGAAAAAAAGGTTCACTTCAGTTTGTCACAGAGGTATGTAAGTCAACTTGGCTCAAGTCCCAAGTGAGTCTCAAGTCTATATGGAGAACACCAAGTCAAGTCAGAACTAATTGAGTCCAGTATCAATTTAATATATATATATTACCTATATTAAATATTTAATAATAAACTAAATATGAGGGATCAGGATGTTGACAAATAGCTTGGCACAGCTTTTCAGAATATTTCATACTAGTCTCTGCTGCAGTGGTACCCGGAAGTACTTTTTTGTTGTTGTGATAAATTTCAAGGACTTTTTAAAGACTTTTCAAAGACAAATTATTAAAGCTGCAAGCAGCGATGATCAGGGCTTTGCACCTTCGTGCACGTCCAGATTGTCATCTTGCCACACCCAAGCCCATATCAAATTAAACTCTTCACCGCTTCTGATGCGTGTGCCAAGTTTTGTGAGTTTTCAAACATCGATAGCTCATAAACAGCTTCAGGTTTCATGGGGAATAATGCCTTGCCATGGCAAGAAAACTCAAAAGCTTGAGTATTGAGCATCATCAGTGCGGGTTACATAGGTGACTAGCCACATATTTGATGTGATGTGTGATGTCCCGCCCACTACACTACGATATTTTAGGTTTTTAGGCCTTCACACAAGATCTTTTTTGTCAAGACTTTAGTCCAAGTCATGTCTCAAGTCTTCTCTTTATCCTTCAAGTCAAGTAAGTCTCAATCAAATCTAATTGTGACTTGAGTCTGACTCGGGTCCAAGTCATGTGACTCAACTCCCCAGCTCTGGTTTTCCAGGAATTTACTCGTTCTGTTTCTGAAAAATAGAAATTAAAAATCTAACCTTTAATCCAGTGTTTAATCTGTGATTATTTAAATCCAGATATCCGAAAATGTAATGGAGAAAACAGTAAGTCCTCCCTCTAATGTTACATTTTCACTGCTCATTTTATTTGACAGCATTTTGAAACGTTTTGGGGGAGTGGGGGATCGCTACACAAACGCAGCCGTCATGTCTTCCGGCCATGCCAGCCAGCATGATTACTGGGAATGAATGAAGCGAGCTGGATGGGTGTCTTCCTGGCAGGAGCAGCAGTTACTAGAAGCAGAGGGACTTTCCCAGAGAGGCCAGCTGATGTCTCACTCACAAACCTGTTCCTGCGTGCAGGCGCTCGACAGGATCCGCCTCTCTTCCCTGAGACAGGTAGAGATCACTCTGGCCATGAGGGCAGGACTGGCCTTGTATTTCACCTGGCATGTGGCAGCACACACACACACACACACACACACACACACACACACACACACACACACACACACACACACACACACACACACACACACACACAGAACATTACTTTTTACTTATTACAGTCAATAAGGTCTTTGCTACGGTACTCACTACTAGACTATTCAAATCCTATGCAGCACAACTGACAAGCATCATGGCTCATTACTGGTTCTGTGGTTCACTTTACGTGACTGTCTCCTCACTGCTTGCTAAGCAGCTCGTATAACATTCCCTTATAGTACATACATTAAAGGGATATGCCAACATTTCGAGAGTTTAGGCCATTTGCCATATTTCCTAGGGCGGGGGCGGCTGTCGCTCAGGAGGTAGAGCGGGTCGTCCACTAATCATAAGGTTGGTGGTTCGATCCCCGGCTCCTCCAGTCCGCATGTCGAAGTGTCCTTGGGCAAGACACTGAACCCCGAATTGCTCCCGATGGCTGTGCCAGCACCCTGCGTGGTTGCCGCCTTCGGTGTGTGAACGGGTGAATGTAGGCACATTGTAAAGAGCTTTGGATAAAAGCGCTATATAAATGCAGTCCATTTACCATTTGCCTATATTAACACAGCCAAGGCTGTGTCTCTGGGTGTGTTGGCTAACACCTGGACCTCATATGTTATGAAGCTGCAAATCAATCACCAGGTAGATTCGGTTTTGTTTTTATTGGCCCACTTTCGCATTTGAGTCAGCAGTGTCTGTTTACCTTGCCAGCCAGGATGAGTTCCTGTCCTGATAAGCAGGAAGTAGTTGGGTTAAATGGAGGTGTGCCATTGTGGCCTTACGCTAAGATCCGTGGCGTTTACTGGAATCCCTGTCATAATCCGCTCTCAACAAAGGAATGAGGTGCAACTTGCCTCAAGGTGAAATAAAAAGATTACGTTACGGTATGCACAGGTCTACATGGAGAACAACCCACTCTGTTCCTGCACGTAATGTAACGTTACTGAAGTCTTAGAGAACGTCTTCAGGGTATGAGCTTCCTTTACAACAACATAGCGACATTAAGGCTCAAATTACCGCTTTTAAAAATATGCCACCGATTCCTTGAATTACTTAAAATTGTACTTTTAATTTTGGTACTCTGGAGAAATTGGCTCATTTCAAGTATTTGATTATGAATTTCTGTTGTATTGAATGCAATTATTTCACTGTTTTGTTTTTATAATATTTTTGTACTGTTGTAAATGAGGATCTTTATACCCACCTATCAGCTTATTTAGCTCATAAATATAGACGACTCCAAAATCTGTTCCAAAATTCTTGTTTTCAAAAGATGTATTAATACTATCATTTTATCCATGATCTTAGAAGAAATCAGTGCTTGAGGGTTGCACAAACCAAGTGTTATCATTTTATCACGCAAGGACTTGGGTGACCTAATATCCTTTATGCAAGAAATTGTTTTGTAAGACTATGTGGATATCTATTTTTCAGATTGCGTATTATGTTGTTTTGGAGGGTTCCGCCTTCCCTCAGTAACACACCCACCACCACACTAGCACTGCTCCACTGTGACATATTGTATTCTGTTTGTCTTGAACAACATGGCTAAGTTTTGCTCATCACAAACCATATCCAGCCCACTCAGAAAAGTTCTGCTGTGGGCGAGGGAAACTTTTATTCCTCCCCCCCCCCCCCCCCAGGTATGACTCAGATTTGATGTCTCAGCATCAGTGCCAGACTCATGACTGAGGATGCAACACCTACACAGTGACTTTCATTACAGGAACAGTGACGCCATGCAGCGTTGGCAAGTGACAGCCCAAGACAAACTTTCAGTCTAACATGGAGTCTGGGATGACTGTCCACTGAGCTCTCGACATCATTTTAACGTCACACATAGGCCTATTATGGGGACGTTACAATGACTCTATGGGAGATCTGAATGGTGCATGCAAGTAACAACAGGCTACATATGGTTTAAAAGTAAAAGTTTACAAGACTACTTAGACTACATCCCAGCTAGCTAACATAACATGACTGGTATCTACATATTCATCTGGATGTCTAGTTACGGCTAATACCAGAAGCTCCGCTCTAGCTTAAAAACCGAGCTTGTCAAACACGGACTGCGGCTCTGCCAGATGTATGTTGTGTACTGTACTCAACTGTGAATCTGCATGTTCCTTTTTTGATGCACGAATAAAATACATCTGAATCTGAATGTATTTATGTTTAGAACAGCAAATGGAAATGCTTTCAGGAACTGGATATAGGTTGAATCACTGTTGTGTTACATAATCGGTGATAGAGAAAGAAACAAATTGGACATAACGTATATGAAAAGTTGGCAGATTATTGCTTTAAAATGGCTTATAAACTCATAAATTAGCATGCATTATCAACATCACTCATACACAGCAGCAACCCACAAGCAACCATACAGGAGTGGCTGCTCTGAGAGGCATTGACTTTGAGCACGTACTGCTCACAACCCCCCCCCCCCCCCCCCCCCTCCACCCACACACACACACACACACACACACACACACACACACACACACACACACACACACACACACACACACACACACACACACACACACACACACACACACACACAGGAAACAGTGGTGTAAGCCTCACAGTTCTCTTGAAGCTATATGTCTGTTTCTCCAAATCACTAAATAAAATACACGCAGCTGAGGCCATGGCTGAGGCGGGTGACGTCAATACCCAAACCTCAGCCAAACATTTCCTGTTTATCTCCTGGATCGAACCCCTACACTCTGAGTGGGAGTGCTCAGTTTCTCCTCATAAAATAGCATTTAATGGTGATTTTTGATTATATTTAGAGTTACATTTCTGCGATTTAGACAATGCTCTTGTCCACTTAAATTGTTGTTTCTCCAACAACTCAAACGCCAAGAAAAAGAAAAGGTTCAAGGTAAAGCATCTTCCAGTCTCGGTCCGGGAGGCAGACACCCTCTCCACATTTAAGAGTAGACTTAAAACTTTCCTCTTTGATAAAGCTTATACCGGTAGTTAGGGCTGCTGACCAGCCCCTAGTTACTGTATGCTGCTATAGGCTTAGACTGCTGGGGTTTTCTTCCCGTTAAAGGGAAGTCTTTTCCAAGACAGACTGAGCCATATCTGTTTGACATTCATGTCCCATTCAAGCATCTTACTAACTTGACTTCTTCCCGGAGTCTTTGTGTCTCCTGCAGGAGCTATGGAAGCAGATCTAGGATTGACTCCAGTGGGAAGAGACCTACCACTACTATTACTATTATTAGTCCTGTTCTTATTACAGATGCTACCGTTGCTACTGTCGTAACTGTGCATTACTATTAATATTTGTAAAGCGCCTTGGGATAACTCTTGTTATGATTTGGCTATATAAATATAAAATTGATTGATTGATTGATTGATTGATTGATTGATTGATTGATTGATTGATTGATTGATTGACTTTCAAGGTGCATGGGGAAAGGAAAGGGCTAAAGAGGTCAGAAACTCCAGCAACACTTGTAGTAAAATGACCAATGCATTTCGACTCGTCGCCTCCATCAGGGTCATGTCCTGGGCCATGACCCTGATGAAGGCGATGAGTCAAAATGCGCTCGTCTAATTAAAGTTGTTGTTCTGTTTACTACACGTGGTGCTGGAGTTTGAGTTTTATTTACTCAATCAAGTGACATTTGAGACTCTGAATGCAGGAAACAGGAGTACCCGCTTCTCTCTCAGGTAACAGTCTTTGAAAAATGATAATCCAGTTGCGCAAACCCTCACTGACTACAACGGAAGCACTGCCTGTACACTTCACTTCCCTATCAGCTCCAAAACACACACACACACACACACACACACACACACACACACACACACACACACACACACACACACACACACACACACACACACACACACACACACACACACACACACACACACACACACACACACACAAAGTGAGCAGAGTAGTTCCTATTTTTTCGGATGAGAACGTAACATTCCAAATATGTGACCAGTTTATCAGAATAACTATTTGGAAATATTTAACGAGCAGCGAGGACTGAGAGCGCTGGTTGTGTGACCAGTGGGACTAGCTAGCTAGTATCTGTCAACCCGTACTGTACTGGCAGTGAGAAAACACTGTCGACGTGCTTTTGTAACTAACGTTAAATGCCGACCGGGTACAGCCATCGGCTCCTCAGAGCAGTAACGCTATGAACATGTAACTGAAGTTGGCTGCAGTGTAGCTTCTGAATGTTGCCAAACTTAATTCAGTTACATTTTGTTTTGAAGCTGGCCGCCAACTAGCGCTGAACCGGAAGAACAAATACAATTGCATCTAACACGGAAGAGAGAAAGTGGGCGGGGCTGCATAAGGTGAATATGGGTTCTTCAAACAACAACCCCAAAATCACCCAAAAAACATAACATGTCTTTTTCAACAGGTTGATTGCTCCCTTTGTAATAACACGTGTTGCTAACAAGATGTAAATGAAAATAATCTAAAATCTTGCCTTTCTCGTACGGTTTTGGCCATCGTTTTAGCATTTAATTAAAGTTTACTCTTTGCTGCTGCAGCTGCTTGTCTGCATGCACTACTGTGTAAAGTAAAGTCCTAACATAGTACCATGTTGTCCAAATTGTCAGGTCATGGATAAAGTTCATTTTAAATTACACATGTCTCAATATGTTGAAAAATACATGCTTTGAGTGATTTTGGGGTTGATTTTTGGAGAGTCATATAGCAGTCAGAATCAATGAAGCAAAATTATTGTGGAAATAGAGTCCAAATTGAACATGAGTGTGTGTCAAAGCACTAGCATAAATGAAGTTGATTTGACTTGAGTTAAAGTGAAGAAAGAAGGCAGGTGCACCTGGAGCTGCTGGTTGATTATTTTCAGGTTGTGTCTCTGGAGGAAGTTCTGCTCCTGTGCGCAGAGGCGCTCCAGCTGGGACAGCAGGTTGGTGAACATCACCGCCGCCATTGGCTCGTCGCTAGCTGCCGTGTCCCTGAAAACACACAGCACAAGACACTTTAAGCTTCAAGGAGCCAACAGTCCAGCGTTTAGGCTGATAATGGCTGATGACATCTTGCCTAGTGCAACTGTAGCCTAATTTGAAGCACTCGTTATGCTTTGAACTAAAACATGTCTAATAAAAAGGAGAGAAGTTTCGTATCCATGAATTTTTCTATCGTCATGAGGACCTCATTCATTCATTCATTTCATTCATTACAGACAGGAACACACACAAACAAACACACACACACACACACACACACACCACACACACCAGTCCTGAGACTCGATCCAGGCGGCCAGCCCCTGGCGGATGTCCATGGGGAAGTTGTCATCATACAGGTAGTCCACGTGTTCCAGCAGCCTGATCTCCAGCTGCTGGATCTGCTTCCACTGACTCATGCTGCCTGAAACACACATTAGCATCATGCGGGGTCAGGCCATGTGCTACATTATTTCTATTCTATTCTATTCTAATCTAACCTTGATATTTTCTTCCCTCTTTTTTTTGTTCTCTTATAGGAAAAGCCTAGGGACAGGAGTTGGAAACTAGCAATAAACTCTGTAGCCTATGCAGAACATCATGTCGCATCATACTGTCCAGTTGAAGATATGGGGGAACTGTGGGTATACTTTTTCATTACTCTTTGGGACTAAATTGCCCTGCTTCTTAGTTTAAGTACTTGTAACAAAGTTTACTTTAAGTTGACTCACACAAATAGGCTAAAAGTGTGCTAAAATGTACTTTGGGTAAACAGCCCCTACATACTATCAGCAGGTAACATAGCCTGCTTATAGAAGTTAGGCTAGCATAGATCTACTTTCTACTATCATTAACAGTATATAAGACAAAGAATTTTGGATTAAGTAGGCTATTCAACTATAAGTACAAGTATAACTTAAGGTAGCCTAGGCTACCTTTTGCAAGTAGCCTACAACAAAGGTCAATTGAAAGTAGGCTGTTTGCTGATTTTGTTTAAATTAAACTAGCCTAAAATGCACTGAAGTAAAAGTTTTTGTTGTTTAAAATAAAAATAAAAATATACTGAAGTGGTAACTCCCCCTAAGAGATAACCTATAGGCTATATCTATTTTAGAGTTTGTGTGATAGGCTATTCAGTAGGCTATTCAATTCATCATGCTCATAGTCATCATCATGTTGTTACCTGAGGCGTTTCTCTGCTGTGTTCCCGTCAGTCTCAACGGTCCTGCACCATGTGCGCTGTTTCCCTCTTTGACTTTCAGTTTCAATGTGCCGACAGTGTGTACTGGAGTCCTATTTATTCACAAGGCTGCTCCCTAAACCCCGCCCCCTCTGCTGTGCTTATCGGGACAGACCACTTTTTTTTTCCTGTACATTTCCAACAAATGGACTGTACATGTAATAATAATACTGAAGAATGCCTTGTAACTTATTTAAAACAGAAATAATGTTTCATGCTTGTTAATTTGAGTATATATTCTGTGTTTTTTTTAATATAGCCTATGCATTGCTTTGCTGCTTGTTTTTTCAATTATTTTTTTGTAAAGCACCTTGAATTGCCTTTGTGTATGAAAAGTGCTATATAAATAAATTTGACTTGACTTGACTTGACTGACATAACGGGACAGACAAGGGGAGATTGGGACAGCATGGGCTAGATACAATTTCTCTCTCTCTCTCTCTCTCTCTCTCTCTCTCTCTCTCTCTCTCTCTCTCTCTCTCTCTGTCTCTCTGTGTGTCTCTCTCTCTCTCTCTCTCTCTGTCTCTCTGTGTGTCTCTCTCTCTCTCTCTCTCTCTCTCTCTCTCTCTCTCTCTCTCTAAAGTGAAATTTATGTAGGCCAGGCATGTCCAAAGTCCGGCCCGGGGGCCAGATGCGGCCCTTTGACCGATCTTAAGTGGCCCACTGCACAGTATTGGTTAATCAAGCAAGTTCAAGTTCACTATGTTGTGTTCACCTAATGATGAAAGCACTATCATACAGTTTGTAGACGAGCACCAAGTAGGAACAACACAGGCAGAACTAATGTTTTCAGATGGTAAACAAAATCCTTAGAGTACAATTATATTCAGGGCCGCGGGAAGTAGGGGTGCTGCAGGTGCTGCAGCACCCCCTAGATTAAAAAAATTATTATTGATATACTGAAAATGTAGCCTATTTAAATAGAATTGTCAACAATAACAATCAAGGAAGTTACATACTTGTAGGCTAGAGAAGAAGAAGAAGCGCGCATGCGCGCACATGTTGTGTTGAACCAACCAACAGCCAATACGAATTGTTTAATCTGGCAATAAAGAAATGTGAACTTGACATGCTATTTTAATAGCCTATACTCAAAAATGCACCTCCCACTACAGCAAAGAGAGGAGTCAATGTTTCTTGATATATGCCATTCAGATCAGAATAATTAGTCTAGTCTAGTTTAAGTTTGCTGATAATATTTCTATCATGTTAAGTCTGTGTCATGTTAACTGGTGTATTCAGAGCAAATAGGGAGATATAGAGCATTATCATCATGCTATATATCTCCCTCTTTGCTCTGAATGAGTGAGAAAAGGATAAAATACTGAATAATTACATCACAACAGTATCCTAATGTTAATTTAAAATGAGATATTCCTCTAAATATGGCAAAAAAATGTAAAAAAAAACTTTTTTTTTTTCTTACGGGCCCCACCGAGAGTCCCTTCCGCCCAGCACCCCCTGCTTAAAGTGACTTCCAGCGGCCCTGATTATATTGTATGTGATTTTCCTTTTTATATTTATAATCCATATGATGTGAGAAGCAGCTGGACGGCCCCCCGGTAATTTCACATTATCTAATCTGGCCCCCATTCAAAAAAGTTTGGACACCCCTGATGTAGGCTATGTTATTGTGCTTTGTGCTGTTGGCTTTGAGTGGGGTTATGCGTGCCAGACCCAGGGGCCCATTATGTCCTCATGTAATCCCTGTGTGTGTGTGTGTGTGTGTGTGTGTGTGTGTGTGTGTGTGTGTGTGTGTGTGTGTGTGTGTGTGTGTGTGTGTGTGTGTGTGTGTGTGTGTGTGTGTGTGTGTGTGTGTGTGTGCGTGCGTGTGTGCCTGGCTGAAGATTTTAGAGCATAACTTCACAAAAGCCAGCCGGACCAGCCGGATAAATTATCACCTTTGTCAGTGGCAGTTCCCAATCAGATTAGCTTTCTCATTTACCATCAACAAAGGTCGAGGGCAAGAGAATGACTGCGTTGGCATCTACCTGCTACCACAGCCAGTGTTTGCTCATGGGCAGCTACACAGCCTTCTCCAGGGGAAAGCGAGCCAGCACTGCAACGTAGAGACAGTCGGTCTCGAACGCCAACAAAATGTTACTACGGCTGGCATGCAAGTGGGTAAATCCCCCTATATATCTCAATGGGCTGACTCACTAAAGGACGGTGTTGCGGGCGGCTCTACACTACAGGATTGGGGATTCTAGAACAGGTACATAGACGACTGTTCAGATGTGCGTTTACTGTGGTGGTTAAGTCCCCGATCCTGTCTGCCTGGGCTGGGCTAGCAGCTAAATGCTGAATATGCTGAATGGAGAGAATGGGGGATTTACCCCACCCTGACCACGCCCCCAGCCAGCTACCCCAGTGTCTATGATGAGAGACTGTCTCTCGGAATACGACTTATTAAGAGACAACATTGTCTATAAGGAGCTAGACAAACATTCCCATAACTGTGTCTGCGCCCATGGCGATGGCGCGTTATTACGAAACCCACCGTGGTTAAGCCAAAACCACGCCCTGTGCCCGTCTACGCAACAGTCAAGTGCCGGGATTGGCCAGGAGCAAGTCTTTTAATTGTCTTCTTTTGAGCTTGAATCTCCCACACCACAAACATTGCATGGCACGACGCAGCCCAGCGATTTCATTCACCAACTGAATTGCTCTTGATAGCGGACATTGACGCTATTAACGCTAATGAAAACGTAATACAAGCTTTTAACACATTTCCCACACCACAAACACTGCGCCCAGCCCAGCGATTTTATTAAATGAAAATAAATTAGGCCTACTGTATTAACGCCAATGAAAACGTAACACAAGCTTTTAACACACAATCGATTTTTAAACATATTTATTTCAAAATATCATTGTAAAATTCAGGGTTTTAGCTTCAATAACAGAGCTCAGCTGACAGTTTAACTTACAAATGAAAAATATAAAAAATATAAAATTAAAAATACATATAATAAATTTAAACATGCAACTGTTGGGATGGTGAATATAAACACTGGCTGATAAACTGTTGGTACTGCAGGCTGGATGAAGTTGGAAGTGGCATAAAACATTTTAAAACCATCTAAAAAGTAAATAAAGTTAACTGTTGCTTCTCAAAGTTGGCTTCACCTCTGAAGCCAGACATCTTGACATGGATTCCAAGCTGTGGAACAGGAAAGACGATTCGTGAGCATGGGCGCCTGGCCAATCCCGGCGCGTAGGCGGGCACAGGGCGTGGTTTTGGCTTAACCACGGTGGGTTTCGTAATAACGCGGCGATGGCGCATCATCTCCAGAGTCTCCACCTAATCGTGGAGACTGCTACAAGCACTGTTGCAAGCAGTGTAGGAATTTAGCCAGGGGCAAGGGCAAAAATGCCCCCAAGAAATCCCAGAATGCCCCTAAAAACCATGATCCAGGGGCACAAATTGCCCCCAATATTTTTGATAATTTTATTTTCATTAAATTAATTTAATTTCCATCTCTAACACACACTCAGCACCTGCAAGCTGGTTGCCAGAAGACAACGATGATGCACACACTCACACAAACAGTGCTGTTGTTCACACTACGCTTTAGCAACTTTATGCACTAATTACTATTTTTTGCCCCCAAAATTTTGTAAATGCCCCCAGTTTTTAGACAATGGGGGCAAAAGTTAATTGCCCCAAAATATTTTTTAAATTTCACTGCGAGCAAGATTTCTAGTCCTTTTATATATTTAAATCTATCTATTAGGCCCTATCTAATATATATTTTATCTTTATCTTTAAAGAAATTATAAAAATGATAAAAAAAAAATGATAAAAAGAAAAAATGATACAATTATTTGCTTTTTTGTTGTTTGTTTGTTTGGTTGTTTCAGTTTGTTTGTTGATGTATTTGTTTTCCTTATTATTCTTTCCATTCCTTCTTTTTAATTTGTTGTATTTTTATACTGTGTGAAATACTGCATAATATTTGGGGTGGGGGGGGTGAAGGAGAAGAAGGGGGGGGGGGTGCTTGTACTACATTTCCCAGAAGCCACGGCATGAGTAAAGTGATGTCACCTGATCAGAAAAAAAAATGGGCGAGTGTGCTAATGTTTACAATCATTGGGCTGTCAATCATTTCATCGTACTATAGTGCAATTATCGATAATTCGGGCAATGTAACTTATGAAAAGACGAGCAATTAATGGCGGTAACCAAATAAATGACTTCTGCCACCATTCAGGTAAAAAGGCTGATCTGATCACTTGACAAACTAGCAAGATTGTTAGCATTTGGCTAACGGATCGCTATCTGATAAATAATGTTACACGTAGCATAACGACGTCGTCACCAACGTTAGATAACCTTAACTAGACAGGGTCTCTCGTACTCGAAATTCATATTTTGTATATCGAAACTAGCTATGTGTGTGTGTTAGACCCCCAGTCTATGGCGTTAATGTTAGCTTTAGAGCTAACGTTAATAAATTGTCTCAGTTGCTCACGGTTGGCTGAACGTTACTGGCCAAGTCAGCTACCAAAAACATTGACTGTTTTCATATGACCATGGAAAGTTTAGCTTGCATACAGTATAGCAAACAATCTCTAAACTCATAATTTTACATACAGCTCTGTCTGTTTACTGTGCCTGTCCACTGTCAACTTTAATTCTGGCAACCATAGCAAATTTCAGCCTCAGTGGTCAAACTCATTAGGATATTATCACATACTGCCACGTACCACATCTCACAACATGCAGTGCTGTTTCAAAAGCTCAGACAATGATTCCAGAGAGAAATATATATTTAATCAAGTAGATCAATATGTGAAACAAAGTGGTAGCATGACTGAATCTCTGATAGTTTTTTAGAATATGCTTGGTTGCTGCTATACCTTACGAGTACGCCTGTTTCACATTTCCACAGTTGTTTTGCTGTGACGGCAATTGGTTTTAAATAAACGCTAGTCTATTAGGTATAGAGTAACTATTCCTCACTTTTCATGTCATTTTTAAGCTGTTCCACATTGTGTTATCGACTGAGATTGCGCTGCAGACAGAGCAGGGTCAACTTTTTTCACAGGGTAAAATCTCTTTGAATAGATCTGAAAAATGTCTGTTCTGTTCTTCCCATGCTACTCCCAGTTATGTTTCCATGTTACGATTAGTTCTAACGTGCCCTAGCCTGTAAGTTATCTTATCTATCTGGGCACCAAAGTAAGTCCTTCTGGATTTTCACCTCAATGGCAATGTTCAATCTTGCATAATAATGTGAGGGCTTTGAGTATAGATTGCGGAAGATCTGTGCTGAGGATGGCTCTTGTTTTCCCTCTCAGAGAGCCCTGCCTGCTGAAGAGGCTTCACAGAAGTTCCCATAGAAGGATCCTGTCGTAGGATTTACAGGTACTGTCTGGCACTGCCATATTTGAACTACAACTTAAGATATTTACCTTTCTGAATGTTGTGGGACAGGTTGTGCAAGACGTGCACATGCAGTTCAGTTTAAAGTGCCCATGAAATTAACTCCCATAACCAGGAGGCATAAATATACATTTTGAATCAGTAAAACCATCAATTTAATCCCATGCCTCACACCTCTCACATTGGCTTTCTCTCCCTAACATTGCCTTGCCTTTCTCCCTGACTCATATTCCACTGGTTTAGACTTTTGAATTGATCCCTCACTGCATTATGCACTGCACAAATATCCTGTTTCACCAGGAAATTATGCCATTTCATGGGGTCTTTAATTTGAATGTGTGTGTGTGTGTGTGTGTGTGTGTGTGTGTGTGCGTGCGCGCGCGCGTGCGCGTGTGCGTGTGTGTGTGTCATACATGATGTGTGCTCTTTAGCAGTGTCCAGAATGGTGTGGGTGTTCATCATGAACCGGATGGGCTCTCAGAGCAGCTCAGCGGCCCAGCGGAGGCGCATGGCCCTGGGGGTGGTGATACTCCTGCTGGTGGACGTCATCTGGGTGGCTTCCTCCGAGCTGACCTCAGTAAGGACTGTCTCACCGTCAGCCTGCTTACCTCCAGCTGCAGGGATCTTTTGGGCTGTAGTATCTATCTATCGCCCCACCCAAACCCTCAGAGCCTCGTCCACTGTTCCCCTCACTGTTCCTCCATTCAAACTCTGCAGCTTTGGAGATGGAACATTCTCTATAGTAGCACCCCATCTCTGGAATTCCCTCCCCCAGCCTGTCCGAGACTCACCCTCACTCTTCATCTTCAAGTCTAAAAACCTACCTGTTCTCCCAAGCTTACAACCTCCCCTACTGCCCTGCCTGCTCACTCTCTCCCCTACCCATAACCTCACCTACCGCCCTGCCTGCTCCCTCTCTCCCCTACCCATAACCTCACCTACTGCCCTGCCTGCTCCCTCTCTCCCCTACCCATAACCTCACCTACTGCCCTGCCTGCTCACTCTCTCCCTTACCCATAACCTCACCTACTGCCCTGCCTGCTCACTCTCTCCCTTACCCATAACCTCACCTAGCACCCTGCCTGCTCCCTCTCTCCTACCCATAACCTCACCTACTGCCCTAGCTGCTCACTCTCTCCCTTACCCATAACCTCACCTAGCACCATGCCTGCTCCCTCTCTCCTACCCATAACCTCACCTACTGCCCTAGCTGCTCACTCTCTCCCCTACCCATAACCTCACCTACTGCCCTGCCTGCTCCCTCTCTCCCCTACCCATAACCTCACCTACTGCCCTGCCTGCTCACTCTCTCCCTTACCCATAACCTCACCTACTGCCCTGCCTGCTCACTCTCTCCCTTACCCATAACCTCACCTAGCACCCTGCCTGCTCCCTCTCTCCTACCCATAACCTCACCTACTGCCCTAGCTGCTCACTCTCTCCCTTACCCATAACCTCACCTACTGCCCTGCCTGCTCCCTCTCTCCTACCCATAACCTCACCTACTGCCCTGCCTGCTCTCTCTCTCCCCTACCCATAACCTCACCTACCGCCCTGCCTGCTCCCTCTCTCCTACCCATAACCTCACCTACTGCCCTGCCTGCTCCCTCTCTCCTACCCATAACCTCACCTACTGCCCTGCCTGCTCTCTCTCTCCCCTACCCATAACCTCACCTACCGCCCTGCCTGCTCCCTCTCCCCTACCCATAACCTCACCTACCGCCCTGCCTGCTCCCTCTCTCCCCTACCCATAACCACACATACCGCCCTGCCTGCTCCCTCTCTCCTACCCATAACCTCACCTACTGCCCTGCATGCTCCCTCTCCCTCTCCCCTACCCATAACCTCACCTACCGCCCTGCCTGCTCCCTCTCTCCCCTACCCATAACCTCCCCTACCGCCCTGCCTGCTCCCTCTCTCCCCTACCCATACCCTCACCTACCGCCCTGCCTGCTCCCTCTCTCCCTCTCTCCCCTACCCATAACCTCACCTACTGCCCTAGCTGCTCACTCTCTCCCTTACCAATAACCTCACCTAGCACCCTGCCTGCTCCCTCTCTCCTACCCATAACCTCACCTACCGCCCTGCCTGCTCCCTCTCTCCTACCCATAACCTCACCTACCGCCCTGCCTGCTCCCTCTCTCCCCTACCCATACCCTCACCTACCGCCCTGCCTGCTCCCTCTCTCCCCTACCCATAACCACACATACTGCCCTGCCTGCTCCCTCTCTCCCCTACCCATAACCTCACCTACCGCCCTGC
The DNA here is from genome assembly GCF_964638095.1 of Poromitra crassiceps. Lineage (NCBI taxonomy): Eukaryota > Metazoa > Chordata > Actinopteri > Beryciformes > Melamphaidae > Poromitra > Poromitra crassiceps. The sequence goes on along the minus strand of NC_139627.1, from coordinate 27,351,033 downwards.
CTGCTCCCTCTCTCCCCTACCCATAACCTCACCTACTGCCCTGCGTGCTCCCTCTCCCTCTCCCCTACCCATAACCTCACCTACCGCCCTGCCTCCTCCCTCTCTCCCTCTCTCCCCTACTCATAACCTCACCTACCGCCCTGCCTGCTCCCTCTCTCCCCTCCCCTCTTGTCCGCCTTGTCCCTGCCCCACCCCCACTTGCCCTTTCCCCCCTCCTATGTTTCCATCCCTGTTTAGCTGCTTTATGTTATATGTTTCTGTTTCCTCATCACTTGTTCCTCTGTTTGTTCTTCACATACTCTTACTGTCAGCATCTTTGGGTCACTGAAAAGTGCTATATAAATTCGATGAACTATTATTTTTATTAAACATGGCGGACGAAAGTAGATGCTTTGTTGAGGGTAAGAAACTATTTATTTTACTCACCTGTAATTTTTTGTAATATGGTATTACCGTTAGTTGCTGTCCACGTAGCGTGACCTAGATTAGTTAGAAAAGTTATCTATTAGCATTAACCCTGATTTGGTTAGCACATCCTGATCATTCTGACACCATAAACACAGATACACACCGACGTTGGAAGAACAACTTGCCAACTTGGAAATTCGGACCATCCGAGGAGCACATGAATGCAGCATTAAACCCCATTAAAGACTAACTATATTTAGTTTAAGAAAAATCACACTGAAACAAATAAACTATACTGTACATTCATCAAACAAGACCTCCTTACCAGTTGTAAATGCTGCACACACTTTCTTCATGAGAACAGTCAGTTTTTACAGGCATTCCTCAGAGACGCTCTGCCTTCTGCAGGATGACCCAGAGCTTTGTGGTGCTGGATGGTAGGCAAACCCTTCTCTGAAGACACTTTGATGAACATGAAGCTGAGTGGTGAATAAACATATCCAAAGTATTATAGTAAATAGGTATTTTACGTTACAGTAATACAAGCATTGTAGGTATTTCCCCTCCGGACATCTTCATTGAAAAATAACAGAGAATATCAAATACCGGTAGTCCTTTGAGAATTTAGAAAAGGTAAGCTGTCCCTGAACTTTTGAGCATCTGCTGAAGACCCAGAGTACACTGAGCTGTTCCATAGATCAGCAGTCTAGGCAAGGCAAAGTTTATTTATATAGCACATTTAAAACAACCACAGTTGACCAAAGTGCTTAACATGTAAGCAAATATAAAACAGATACATTTAAGAAACAGTACACAATAAACACAGTAAGATGAAGTCGAGCTGACAGCTCAGCTCGAGTTGAAAGCAGTGGACAAGCCCTTCCCTCTGAGGATGCGGAAGTGAATTGAAAAGCTGTAGTTCCTTGAATGGCCACTAGGCATCGGGAGTAGTAGGCATTCCCCCCATGTTAAAATGCCTGACTTTGTAACATGATTAAACATCTTTCCAGTTAGGGGTGGAACACGGTTTTGGTCTATATAGCTAATTTCACCTTTTCATAACAACTGTAGAGGGGTCAATTGTTATATAACTCGACCGTTTGGCGTAAAATAGATCACGGACCAATAGCAGGCGGAGCTGCTGTTCTGGGAAACTCCCATCTCACGTAAGGTGCGGAAGGACTCAACCCATTCCCTCCCACTCTGCTGACGAAAAATCAAGATGGTGATGGAAAACGAGATTTAATGGGATAGATACGTCCATATTATTTATGTCTATGAGTCTTTAGTAGCGACTTAAAAGACTCTAAGGACTAGGCGTGAGGTCGATCATGTCATGCACAAGGTTTTGCGTGTTTGGGCTTGGTTCACGATGACCTTCTCTCCCTCCCAGCTTGGTTTCTCTCTCCACGACATTCAATCCAGCAAAGTGGAAATGCAAAAGAAAATCATAAGACATACAGGAGTGTTTGTGATGCAAAACTGAGGTTACACATATTTGAATTGAGAGTACAATCCCTCTGATAGCGCCCTCTGGAACTGAACCTCACGCTCGGTGGAATGAAAGATGTCAAGTAGACCAGTATTTTCTTTTTGTAAAGTCAAGTAGACCAGTATTTTCTTTTTGTAAAGTCAAGTGGACCAGTATTTTCTTTTTGTAAACAACAGAAGAAAAGCTGAGGAGGATGTAAATATGAGGCAGAGGTGTTTGGGCTGGATTTTCCAGCCCAAACACACATAGGCTAAAATGATGATTCTCTTTTGTTGTTTCTTCCTTCAGTACATTTTCAAGCGGCAGGAGTACAACAAACCCTTCTTCAGCACGTTCACCAAGACCTCCATGTTTGTCCTGTACTTGCTGGGCTTCCTGCTATGGCGGCCCTGGAGGCAGCAGTGCACCGGCACCCTGCAGCAGAGACACTCTGCATTTGTAAGTAGTCATGCCACACTTCCACCATGAGGGGGCGCTATGCTGTTAAGATAGGATGAAACATTTAGGATTCCTGTGGGGAAATTTAGTAATTGCTGCAGCAAAAGTAAAACAACAAAATTAATAACACATATAGAAGATAATACCGCAAACTGCTGCTTTGAGTGAGAATTTCAGTTATGTATTAGAATTCTTGGTTTGTTTTCAATCTGTGAGCTCACCGGTTTTAATTGTACCTTTCTACAGTTTGCTGATGCTGAAGCATACTTTGCCCCCTGCACCACTGACACCAGTGTAAACAACTCTTTGGTAGGTATTAGTAATGGCAGTGATAGTGAAGGTTATACCAATCTGCTAGTTGAAGGTACTACATGTGTTACATTAACTCATGAGTAGATTAACTCATTCAGTAGATTAATGCAATTCATTCCATTTTCCAATTTGACAGTCGAGAGCCAATTATGTACATTTACAGAATGTAAACATCATGAGAAAAATACAAAATAGATGTTCAGATTTGGTTCGCCAACAATCTACTACTCTTGAATTGAATAATAGATGTCTGTATTTGTCTCCCTCTCTTGTGCAGAGTGAACCGCTGTATGTTCCAGTGAAGTTCCAGGATGTCGCTCCTGACCACTCGCACTGTTTCAGCACAGACTGTGATGCCTGTGAGTACATGGACGAGTTTCTTCTGCTTGAATAATAACTTGAAGCCAAATAGTCTCAGGGAATAACACATTAGAAATAGAACGAAGACCCAGTTTGCAGTTTGTATTGAGTTTGTATCATCTTCATCGTCTTGTATCAACAACATTATCATCTTTTGAATCTATTAATACTTTATGAATTGGCAGAAAGCATTGCATTTGTAATGATCTGTGATTGATTACCTCTCTGCCGTTATCTTATATACCACTCTAATAAAGCTACAGGCTTTGTACAGCAGAGGGCAGTGGTGAGCTATGAGAATAGATTGGCTCCCCCCTAATCATTGTTCACACAGCCAATGGGAAAGCTGTATATGGCATGAGAAACCTCTGTCTGACCTTTTAAGCAACCCTCAGGCGTCGTTCCCCCTCATCTCATCGAACCATCATAAGAAACGAGAGCCTTACGCTTGCCTCTGTCTAGTCTCCACTCACCACGCAATGATCATTGATATTTTGGCTTCCATGTTCCCAGACCTTTGTATAATGCATTTTTAGAGAGCTGTAATCAAATTATATATTTGGAGCTGGCTGATAGGCAGTGTGCTTACGGAGTTCAAAGAAAAGGTCTTGAGACAATTAATTCAGGTTTTTTATTTAATTTGAATTTCAAGGGTGCATATGATTGTAACCTCTACTGAAATTGACTGGCTTTGCATTCAGATCAACCATGCATCAGCAGCTGATAAGCGTGATAATTCTCTGGAGTACAATGCATGGATGGTCATATTGCAAATGCAAATGGAGTGTTGGAATTGCATATTGCTTATTCAAGCTTGGGCATTTCAATAAAACATTTCCTCTTTCCCTGCCTCCATCTACTCACTCCTGTCTCCATGTCTTCCTCCCAGCAGCTTCCAAAAAGCAGCGGGTACGTTTTAGTAACATCATGGAGGTGCGTCAGCTGCCCTCCACTCAAGCCCTGGAGGCCAAGCTGTCCCGCATGTCCTACCCGGCCGCCAAGGACCACGAGACCATGCTGCGTACGGTGGGCAAGCTGACCGTCACTGACGTGGCCAAAATCAGCTTCTTCTTCTGCTTTGTGGTGAGTAAGGGCCAGCTGTCTGTGGACGGGTTACTTTTGATTCTGGTTTGTAGCCCCAAAATATGGACTTAATCGTGTGCTTGCTGACTTTATTGCTGCAGGATTCATGGAGGTTTGAAGACAGTTTAATTAAAAAGTAGAGAGAGTATTGGCTGAATGTAACTTTTGGCCTTCTGCCTCAAACAGCGAGCAACACTACAGCTGAGCAAAGATAGCCACTGAAAAAAACCGCAGTGTCCTTTGCAGTAAGGACGCATGTACTGTACAACATAACCAATGAACGCCGTGAGATTGCATGCAGTAAAGTTTCCAGCCAGTTACAGAAGCAGTCTCACCTTGGTCCTTATGACCAAGTCTTGGTCATAAGGAAAGGTCAGTTTTCCTCTGCCTCTGCCCACTCCGATTTTGCTCTTTTGTTTACATTTTGCAGACAAAACACATTGTTGCTATCAGTCACATCTGAAATTTTGAAAATGAGGAAAGATAGCCATTTAGCAAGTGGATTATGGTTTCAACAATAGCCATTCAAAACAATTTCATGCTAAGAGCTGTCAAACAAATAGATATAACATCTAAGAAGATACTGACTTGGTAATCCACAACTGAGAAAATGTATGGATTATAAAGTTTGTTTAGAAATGAACATTAAGTGCTGTTGGCAGGGACATAACACTATGGAAAATATGGATCCTGCCCATTATCCTGTCATCAATATGTTATGCTGTATATTAATTAAATAATAGCAAAATTACTATTCTACTTAAACTATAGATTGTGTTCACTTCAAATCCAGATTAGAAATTAAGATCTGAAAATTATGGGATTTCAATGGAAGATTTGTAGGAATGCTGTGAGAGGTTTGTCACACTTGCCATCCACTGTCTCTGTCCCTCTTACAGTGGTTCCTGGCAAACTTGTCCTACCAGGAGGCGCTGTCCGACACACAGGTTGCCATCGTCAACATCCTGTCCTCCACCTCAGGTGACTGTCCCTCCCAGTGGCAACAAATGGACAGTGTAGAACTTCTACACACCTCAATCTCCCAAAAGGCCTTTTAACTCTGGACCAACTGCAAAGATAACCCTATAGGCTAAATGTGTGCTGTGTGTAAATCCCTTAAGACGGGTAGGAGAAGATTGAAAGTCAACAATTGAATGGAAGAAGCTCTCACACACTGTCCACATCACTTGCAGTTCAAATCGGTCTTATTGGCAACAGCGTTTCTGTACAAAGACCTTCATCACGCAGGTTAGACTACCCATCCTGGCCACCGTAATTGCAAGTGAAGTGGATAGTGTTTGGGTGCTTCTTGCATTCAATTGTCACCAAATAGAGGAATTGTAAAAGCCGTGCACCTAACCTTGGTTTAAAGGGAAATGGCCGCTTACCCATTGTTTATCTCTGGATCTTGGTTATGTAATGATAGCCATCATATATTCTTTTTAGCTCGAGTACTATATATCTACTGCATTGGCAGTTCAGTTTTTCAACAGTCTTTCCGTGGTGTCTGATTCATCTCTGGTCCTTCACCCCTCCCTCTTCAGGCCTGTTTACTCTCATCCTGGCAGCTATATTTCCAAGTAACAGCAGTGACCGATTCACCTTGTCCAAGCTGTTAGCCGTGGCTCTGAGGTAAGAGCTTTAGAATGAAAAGTGTTGACAAGTCGAGGGCGCTTGGTGTGCTCACTTTATATTTGCATGGAGAAACCACAGAACTTCAGCATTCATTATCTCTAGTATAAAAAGGATCCGGGCTTTGAAAGTATTACTTTGGCAACAAATGACCTACTATCCTTTAAAAAGTCCAATATAATTGTATGCTGTCTCGGTCTTGTTCAAGTAGCCCCCCCCCCCCCCCCCCCCCCTCCTTCCAAGTGGTCGATATCTCAATTTGGAATGAGACTCTTCAAATTGTCCCTGTTATGTAACCTTCTGATTTAGGGCTGGGCAATATATCAATATTATATCGATATCATGATATGATGTAATTTCCTGGTTTTAAAGGCTGCGTTACAGTAAAGTGATGCAATTTTCGGAACTTACCAGACTGTTCTAGCTGTTCTATTATTTACCTTTACCCACTTAGTCATTATATCCACATTAATCTTGTGTAAATATTTTGTGAAAACACCAATAGTCAGGGAAGGAAACCCTGTCTTTGCATTTTATTTGGGTCACAGTCTTGTTTTAATAAAAGTGCTTGTGATATTTCACATGTGGCTTTGACTTTCAACTGAACATTTAGCCCACTTTGTAGAAAATACCTAAATATATATTGTTCACCCTAAAAATACAGCGATATGATTTTTCCTCCACATCGCCCAGCCTTATTCCGACTTGAATGGGTCTGTTGATTGAGTGTCTCTTTTCTTTTGTTCAGCATGGGAGGTGTTGCCCTCGTTAGTTTCTCCAGCATGGACAACGCTGACGGGAAAGGCATGATAGGTAATCATGGCGACAGCGCGTTTCAATACAGACACCTGTCACTCCTTCTCACCATTGTTTGCCCTGTTTCCTAGCATGGCTGTTACTGAATAGAATTTGAACCATTATTTTCTTTCTGAAGGTTCTCTGTGGTCGTTGGCTGGCGCTGCACTGTACGCTGTCTACATTGTAATGATCAAGAGAAGGGTAGATCGGGAGGATAAGCTGGACATTCCCATGTTCTTTGGTAAGCAGATGATAAAGTCACAAATCATTTTTTCAACTACAGCTGTGCAGTGTGTGTGGGGCAGTGGTGGCCTAAAGGTTGTCTGTTCAATCCCCGGGACCGGCCGGATAAATCTGGGTGGGGAAAGTGAAAAAGCAGCGCTTGCCCCTCCCTCATTAATACCACTGAGGTGTCCTTGAGCAAGCTCAGTGGCCAGCAGATCAGACTGTGGTCTGGTCAGCTTCCAGGTGTGAATGTGTGTGTTTGTGGACAGGGCACTATTTTTTTATTTATTTTTTATTTCACAGACTAGTAGACAGTAACTCATTGAGTGCCAGCCACTTTTGGAGAACGGAAGCTCCCAGTGCCAGAGTTTCAGAGCGTTTTCAGTGATTTCTCGAGGCCCACAGAATATTGTGTGATATTACTATGTAAACACCGAACACGCAGAAAGAACGAGGAGACTCTCTTCTATCATCTGCAAAAAAAAGTTTATTGATACCATTTTCCGTTCTTTAGTTATGAGCCGGAGAAGATAGGCTGTTTTGAGCAAAAAGACAGGTTTCAAATTATAAGCTGAGATATTCAGCCTTTTGTGAAATGAAGCATTTCAAGCACATTCACTGACTCTAGCTAATATTTTCTGATGTAGTGACGTGGTGTAGTTCTGTGGAGCCTGCGTGCCCCACCCCCCTCTCCCCCCCTCAGCTGCAAACTCCTCCCCACACGCACCCAATCTATTTTCGGAGCCTCCGTTTTTGCGGCGGGCGGCTCCCGGGCGGCTCCCAGCGCGACAAGGAAATGCCAAACGGGACTGCAGGGAAAGGTTTGGCCCTTCGGCGTCGGGTGCTGCCTTTCTGGCGGGTAATCGTGTGGAGAAACTATATGCAGACAGACAGACAGAGGCAGAGGAGCTCAGTTGTGGGCGCGGATTGACTGATGTTCGCAGCCAACTTCAGCTGCAGACAGAGCAATCTATATGGCTCTGGCTGCAGCATGCATCGGTTTCTCTTTGATCACGGCTTTTTCCTGCAGTTTTCCGGACCTTTCTGTAATCTGGAGAGCACTGTCGCCACCTAATGAGTCCGTAAAATAGGTTATACACCTTCAATAGCTCCCATATTTGTACAGGAGATGCCTGATGCTTTGATCCACGTCCCACCGTCAAAAAACGCAATTGACGAACATACTCGTCCTTGGCACTCTACGTTACTAAACGAAATGACGAACATACTCATCCATGGCACTCAATGAGTTAAGCACATACAATACATTAAGATACATACATAGACAATACAAATGCCCCAGTGTGGCAGCAGCTCCCTCCATCGCTATTAAATCTATGAAGTCTTCCAACCAGCTGCTCAAACTCAAACAGCATGGAGTTCTTATCTTCCAATTCATTACAATTTTCCATCTAACAGCAAGACAACCCGATCTTACAAATCTCATTTTCCTTACAGATAACCCATCTATGTTGTCTCCTAATATACACAATACAGGACATTTAGGAACAACAACCTGGAGGAGCTCTGTGAGGGCATTTGTTACCACTGACCAAAGGGAGTTTACTGCAGGGCATTCCCACAGGCAGTGCGTCAGGGTGCCTGCCACGGTTTTCTGAGACAGTAGCACTCATTTTATTACATTTACAGGGGTAATATACGCGCTGTGTAAAAGTTTCATTTGGGTGATTCTATAACAGGCACATTTTGATATTATTGAAGAAGTATTCCATATACTTTGCCAATTGGCTGCAGAACAGGGCACTCCTGAAAAAGAGTCAGGAATCTTCCCTGAATAAATCAAGCATTTCAGACTTCCGTTGGCGTGACTCTCTCTTCAATGAATCTGATGCATCAGTGGCAACAGAATTAGTTTCAACTTCCCAGTCAAAAACAGCACAGAAATGAACCATTGAGACGGCCACCTCACAAGTTTATCGGCAACCACTTGCTTTCAGCCATTGTTTGCCCAAACCTATGAGCCGTCAAGAGTCTGGTGGTACCTCTGTTGAGCTGGAGCTGCTGTGTCTCTCTCAGGGTTCGTGGGTCTGTTCAACCTGCTGCTGCTGTGGCCCGGCTTCCTCGTGTTGCACTATACGGGCTTCGAGGCCTTTGAGCTCCCCAGCCAGCTGGTATGGACTTACATCCTCATCAACGGCCTCATCGGGACCGTCCTCTCAGAGTTCCTGTGGCTTTGGTGAGCACCCCACCTGTATTGAAAAGTACCTAAGCCCTTGAGTATAACAAACTACTCTTAGTTGAGCCGTTTTCTATGTACTTTATGTGCTCTCGAGACCAGGTGTAGTGCTATCTGGAGAAGTGGGGGAACGCACCTACAGTATAATTTTATGGGGAACACCCGCACAAGTCCCAACACCCCCCCCCCCCCCTGCACGCACGCACGCACACACACTGACACACACGACTTAGCTTATTGTGTCCTCTATAAACACTGCAGAAGTAGCCCATGACATTTCCAGCTCTGAAACTAAAAAAGACGTAGGCTATATGGGCACAGCAGAGCAGACTCAGCAGAGTCAGTTATCAACACAAACAGCTAAACAATCTCTCAATGAGTATCAAGCATCACACAAGTTGCACAAGGCATTGATCATCATTTGGCACGGCGGCCAGCATTTTTAGTAAGTAACTACCATTTTGTGGCAAATTCTGGCGATGCAAATTGCAATGGGGTGATTAACGCTAACTTTTGATGCAACCGTGTTGAAAAGAAACACACTTTTAACATTGTTTCTTCATGATTGTAAATGTACCTTTTTGGCAGCTGGTCCGAAAAATGAAAGCATTTTTGGCTGCCTTTTCATCTTTACTTGTTATAGTGAGGTACTGGGAGAAAAAAAAACATATTTGGATGCTGAAAAAGCCAGCTAGTTAAGGTGGAATGTTTCCTTCTTCCTCCAAGCCACGAGTTGATACCATGTGAATCATTCATCCCACCTTAAATATAGTTAAGGTGGAATGTTTCCTTCTTCCTTCAAGCCACGAGTTGATGCCGTGTGAATCATTCATCCCACACCTTAAATATAGTTAAGGTGGAATGTTTCCTTCTTCCTTCAAGCCACGAGTTGATGCCATGTGAATCATTCAGCCCACCTTAAATATAGTTAAGGTGGAATGTTTCCTTCTTCCTTCAAGCCACGAGTTGATACCATGTGAATCATTCATCCCACCTTAAATATAGTTAAGGTGGAATGTTTCCTTCTTCTGTCAAGCCACGAGTTGATGCCATGTGAATCATTCAGCCCACCTTAAATATAGTTAAGGTGGAATGTATCCTTCCTTCAAGCCGCGCCCGCAAGTTGATGCCGTGTGAATCATTCAGCCCACCTTAAATATAGGACGAACGACAACTTTGCCCAGTTTCACTCGTTTTATTGGCTCCACATGCACACACACAATGACACACACAAAATACCCCTTGGAGAAGTATGGGAACGCCGTTCCCCCGCGTTCTACGGACACTACACCTATGCTCGAGACTCACTCTGACTTTAAGCTAACAGAATTTCAGCTTGAGTACAATATTTCAGTGATGTTTCAATACTTTGACGATGCAGCGTTCTGTCCACAGGGGCTGTTTCCTCACCTCATCCCTAATAGGAACTTTGGCCCTGAGCCTCACCATCCCTCTCTCTATTATGGCAGATATTTGCATGCAGAAGGTATGTTTCACTATTGTGCTCAGATTTGGATTATTTTGTTGTTGTGCATTTCAATGAGAAAGTGAGATTCCAGATATACCGGTATACATGTATTTAGGCAAATTGTGTGTGTTTTTTCATCCAGTTTATTTTTTGTCCTATCAATTTTGAGGATACGGCTGGTGTTTTTTAATACATTTCTTACAGTCAACAAATCCTATGAAAACATCAAAATCAACAATGTGTTCGCTCTACTGCCGTTACTTTCTGACTTGCCACGTTCCCTTTTTAGCCTTCAAACCGGGAGTCATTGGCTCCAATTGTAAGCTCAAAACCATGAAATACAGCAAGACATGTTTCAATTTTAAAAATCACAAACTGTTACCATGAAAAGTTAGTCTGTTGTAGTTATTACCAAATCATTCAAATGGGAACACATCTTTATTATGTCAGGGACTGTGTTACAGAACTACTTTCCTGAGATAGAAACTATATATATATATATATATAATATATATGTACACACACACACACACACATACATAAGCCGTTTTCCCACATGCGTACCGGAAAATTACCTGTAAGTCAATATCGGACATTTCCCGGAATTTCCCTTCACACCTGGGCGCTCGCATGTGGGAATATAGCAGCGAAATTGCCTGTATGTTGAGGGGCGGGGCGGCACTGCAGAGCGGGTGGGGAGTGATTGGGCATCGGTTACATGGATGAGACTTGTTGGTAGAACAAAGTCATTACTGTTTTTTCTTCTCTATTCACCTTATTCACCACGCCCACTTTTTCTCTCTTCCGCGTCGATGCAATTGGATTTGTTCTCCCGGTTCAGCGCTAGTTGGCGGCCAATTTCAAAACAAAAACGTCACTACGAAGGAAGTTTGGCAAGTTCAACATTGAGAAGCTACACTGCGGCCAACTTCAGTTACATGTTCATAGCGTTACTGCTGCGAGGAGCCGATGGCTGTACCCGGTCGGCATTTAACGTTAGTTACAAAAGCACCTCGACAGTGTTTTCTCACTGCCAGTACAGTACGGGTTGACAGATACTAGCTAGCTAGTCCCACTGGTCACACAACCAGCGCTCTCAGTCCTTGCTGCTCGTTAAATATTTCCAAATAGTTATTCTGATAAACTGGTCACATATTTGGAATGTTACGTTCTCATCCGAAAAAATAGGAACTACTCTGCTCACTTTGTGTGTGTGTGTGTGTGTGTGTGTGTGTGTGTGTGTGTGTGTGTGTGTGTGTGTGTGTGTGTGTGTGTGTGTGTGTGTGTGTGTGTTTTGGAGCTGATAGGGAAGTGAAGTGTACAGGCAGTGCTTCCGTTGTAGTCAGTGAGGGTTTGCTTGAAAGCGCAACTGGATTATCATTTTTCAAAGACTGTTACCTGAGAGAGTAATGCATTGCCAGGCAGTAGCCTACTGTAGGGGTTGACAGCTGGTCACACAGCCAGCTCCTCGCTGCTCGTTAAAAATGTCCAAGTAGGCGTTATTCTGATAAACTCGTCACATGAATGTTACGTTCTCATCCGACAAAATATTAAAACTTTATAACAGTTTGGGTTTTTTTGCTTGAAAACAGCAAGACAAGTCAACGGCAAGTCTAAAAAAGATAAAGGTAGGCGAAATCTACTTCCGTGTCTAAAACGGAAAGACGATTACAAAATGACGTCATGCAGAAGAATAAGGTGTGCAAAGAATAAGGTGAAAAGGATTTGTTGATGGTAAGAAATGCATTAAAAACACCAGCGTTAACCTTTAAGGAATATCAGTACTATTCCAATCTCAATCTGCATTGAATCTGCAATCTTACTTATTTAAGTAAAGTAAATTCCTTTAAAACTGTTTAGTACAGTAGGCCTAGTTGTAACTAGTTACTTTACCCCCTCTGTGCGGGCAGGTGCGTTTCTCCTGGCTGTTTTTTGCTGGAGCCGTCCCCGTCTTCCTCTCCTTCTTCATCGCCACGCTCTTATGTCACTACAACAACTGGGACCCCGTCATGGTGGGGCTGAGGAGAGTATTCGCCTTCATTTGCCGGAAACATCGCATTCAGAGGTACAGAACAGTTCATTCAGAGGTACAGAACAGTTCATTCAGAGGTACAGAACCGTTCATTCAGAGGTACAGAACCGTTCATTCAGATGTACAGAACAGTTCATTTAGAGGTACAGAACAGTTCATTCAGAGGTACAGAACTGTTCATTCAGATGTACAGAACAGTTCATTTAGAGGTACAGAACAGTTCATTCAGAGGTACAGAACAGTTCATTCAGAGGTACAGAACAGTTCATTCAGAGGTACAGAACAGTTCATTCAGAGGTACAGAACCGTTCATTCAGATGTACAGAACAGTTCATTTAGAGGTACAGAACAGTTCATTCAGAGGTACAGAACAGTTCATTCAGAGAACAGTTCATTCAGAGGTACAGAACAGTTCATTCAGATGTACAGAACAGTTCGTTCAGAGGTACAGAACAGTTCATTCAGAGGTACAGAACAGTTCATTCAGAGGTACAGAACAGTTCATTCAGATGTACAGAACAGTTCGTTCAGAGGTACAGAACAGTTCATTCAGATGTACAGAACAGTTCATTCAGATGTACAGAACAGTTCGTTCAGAGGTACAGAACAGTTAATTCAGAGGTACAGAACAGTTCGTTCAGATGTACAGAACAGTTCATTCAGATGTACAGAACAGTTCGTTCAGAGGTACAGAACAGTTCGTTCAGAGGTACAGAACAGTTCATTCAGAGGTACAGAACAGTTCGTTCAGAGGTACAGAACAGTTCGTTCAGAGGTACAGAACAGTTCATTCAGAGGTACAGAACAGTTCATTCAGAGGTACAGAACAGTTCATTCAGATGTACAGAACAGTTCGTTCAGAGGTACAGAACAGTTCATTCAGATGTACAGAACAGTTCGTTCAGAGGTACAGAACAGTTCGTTCAGAGGTACCGAACAGTTAATTCAGAGGTACAGAACAGTTCGTTCAGAGGTACAGAACAGTTCGTTCAGATGTACAGAACAGTTCGTTCAGAGGTACAGAACAGTTCGTTCAGAGGTACAGAACAGTTCGTTCAGAGGTACAGAACAGTTCATTTAGAGGTACAGAACAGTTCATTCAGAGGTACAGAACAGTTCATTCAGATGTACAGAACAGTTCATTCAGAGGTACAGAACACAAGTACAGAACAGTTCATTCAGATGTACAGAACAGTTCATTCAGAGGTACAGAACAGTTCATTCAGAGGTACAGAACAGTTCATTCAGAGGTACAGAACAGTTCATTCAGAGGTACAGAACACAGAGGTACAGAAAAGTTCATTCAGATGTACAGAACAGTTCATTCAGAGGTACAGAACAGTTCATTCAGATGTACAGAACAGTTCATTTAGAGGTACAGAACAGTTCATTCAGAGGTACGGTACAGAACAGTTCATTTAGAGGTACAGAACAGTTCATTCAGAGGTGCAGAACAGTTAATTTAGAGGTACAGAACAGTTCATTCAGAGGTACAGAACAGTTCAATGTGGTGGAACTCACACTCTGGCAGCCATGTTGGAGGGCCTCAGCTCTTGGCAACAGTGGCTGTGAAGGGGCGATGGTGTTTCTAACTTGCCCATCTCAACAGAATTCAATAGACATGGTTAATTTCTGTACGGTTTTTGACTGGGAACTGATCATTTGACCACTGTTAACATGTTAACATTTACCCTCAAAAACACTCTTCTACTTCACTTCTTCTGACTCTTCTAAGACTACAACTTAACTTTGCTTTGGAGTAAATATTGACCAGAGGGGCTAGAGTTAAAGACCGTTATCTAAACCACATTTTCTGCACACATCGTCCTTATCAGAATATTTACACTTACTTATAACTTTGCTGAATTGACCTACAGCCACACCACTACAATCCTTGGGTAGGCTATCTCTCTTTTTCTAGACTGGTTGTTTTATTTTTAGACAATATTTGCACACAGCCTGTTCTCCATTGGACCACCATGAGAGCAGCAGCCGTGGTTGCCAGGAGATTTGTGACACCACTGCAAAGCCTCTAGCATAGCCTGCTGTTAAGTGTGTAAGCACAGACACAAATACACAATGGGGGTGGGGGGGAGGGGGGTACTGGGTCATATATTCAATTTGGGGAGGGATGAAAAATGCTATAAAAGAGATTTAGATCCAGTCTTGTGAAGTTTTGATTAAGATATTAAAATTACAAATTAAAATGAATGAATGTGCTCTATCATTACAAAGTGAATTACTGTTTTAGTACATTCTGGTTTGACTGATTAAAAAGGAATTGACCCCAACCATCACACACACACACGCACACACACACGTACGCACGCACGCACACACACACACACACACACACACCCACAGTCATTTCTCCTCTGACATTCTTACAAGGACAATGGATTTCACTGAAGCTTATAGCCTGGCTAAGTTAAGTCTATAGCCTATCCTCTGCTTGGCAGTTATGCTCTCTATTCTATCTTCAGTGAATGCTTGTTCCCATTTAGAGAAGGATGATTATGTTCATGATAGTTGTCAAGATGATGATAATTGACACCCTCCTCCCTCTGCCTCCAGATTGCCAGAAGACAGCGAGCAGTGTGAAAGCCTTATTCCCCTACACACCATCTCTCCTAGTGAAGGAAGCTTCTGTTCGTGATGCAACAACCAATCACAAAGTAATGCTTCCTGTCTGTCTGTGTATGTGTGCCTGTCATTAGCCCCCTTTCCACTGAAAGCCAAAAGCCCATGAACTCTAGCCTAGAACTGAAGTGTTGGGCTAAACTGGTTAAAGAGTAACCTAACAACCTAGTCCCTGCGTAACCATGACAACCAACTTACACAACTGCTTGTCATCAAACATGGCAGACAACGCTACTGTCAAATGTACAGTAACATTAGTAACATTAGCTTTAATTACTTATTAATTACTAATTAAGTTTGGAGAAAAAAACAAGTTTTAACATACCTAGTGGGACTTGAGTTCCTGGACTAGCCCTCTTTTGGCCCATGCCAAACCAGTGGAAAGCGGTCAGGAACTCTGGAACCAAATTCAAAAGCACCAGGTTTGGCCTTCAGTGGAAAGTGGGGTCATATTGTTTGTTTGTGAATATACCTTAATCAGCTTAGTTGGTTTGATTTTGAAAGCTTGAAAAAACAAACATAAAGAGTTCAGTGTTATATGTGTTCTCATGACAGAGCTACCAGGGAATTGTAACTCGCAAAAGAGCACACTTCTCTTGATTGATTGAAAACAATTTGTTTGATTGATCTGAAACTATTCATCATATTTGCCTCTCTCTGCAACATAAATGTTCAGAGAAGAAAGGAGTTTTGCTCTAAAATGGGATATTAATCATATGAAAAAAGTGACAACTTCCGTTACAAAATCATTCATAAAACACAAAGTAAAATCAAATTATGCTTCTTTTTAAATGGCAGAAGATAAGTCAACCTAATCCCTCATTGACAAAAACAATAACATTTTCACAGATTTCATCCTTTATATTTTATAAATTTATATCGGTGAAATTCAGAGTTCAAGTGTTGTTTCTCTTTGAACATCTGTCACGCATCTATCTGAAGCCCTCATTGTTTGGACATAGTGGTCAGCGAGAGAGACCGGACATGAACAAGACAAGATGGTCATCACGTAAATATTTTAGATCAGAGTTTGGCCACCCACACGACCAAGTCTGGATTGGTCTGATTTCAGTGTAGCAGCCTGTCCTCTCTTCATAGTGTTAGTCGGTCTTTTCCTCATCCGCCCCCTTCGACCCACAAAGCAATGGGCAGTAGGGCAGAG
This sequence comes from Poromitra crassiceps, assembly GCF_964638095.1. NCBI lineage: Eukaryota > Metazoa > Chordata > Actinopteri > Beryciformes > Melamphaidae > Poromitra > Poromitra crassiceps. The sequence goes on along the minus strand of NC_139627.1, from coordinate 27,334,786 downwards.
AGGGGTTTTGAAATCAGCCTGTGGTTTCTCATACAAGTGTCAGTTGGGGGATAAACACTGGGCAATAGAGCACCGCAGGAAGCATGTTGGATCTTCAGGGAAAAAGTGAATGGGGTTTTAGAATGGGGATTTCACTTAAATGCATAAAATAAGGTCTGTGGTTAACAAAAGTTTTACAGTATGGGAGTGGTAATTTGTGTTCAGCAGCATAATCTTCACAAACGTGATCACTTTTATGACTTTTGATACGTAAATTTGTTTTTTTTAAACGTGATTTTTAGAAAACGCTTCAAAAGTCATAAAAGTGATTCACGTTTGTGAAGATTATCCTGCTGAACACAAATGACCACTCCCATAAACTTTTGTTAACCACAGACCTTATTTTATGCATTTAAGTGAAATCCCCATTCACTCTTCCCCTGAAGCTTCAACATGTCCGGGACTTACGCCTTCCACCTACAAAAGTACGTCATCCCTGCGGTACTCTATTCAAGACAAATGTAAACCTGTCTGCTGGTTGTGTAGCTTCTACTGAAGGAGCAAGTCGAGTGTGTGTATGCGTCCATGTGTTTCCGTCTGTTTCATGCTGTTTGACTCATTTTGTCTCCCAAGGTGGCGAACGTGGAGCTCGATGAGGTGACAATCTGGAAGTTATCAAAATAGAGACGTTGAACTACCCCAGTGCCTCTTATGAAGCCTATTTATTTTCTACAGTGTTGAGACGACGCATCCATTTCTACAAGTCATTTTTATTTCAAACACTCCAGTCACGGTGGACTGAAATTCTCCGTTTTGTGCTTTTTCTGATGTTGCTGTGTGAAGAGGAACTTTATGGTACATCAAGGTGCTGGACTTTATAATTGCGTTATGTGACCAGTTGAAATGGTACAAGTTGAACCTGATGGACAACACTAACAGGGGGAGGAGCATACATGTTTCTTCCTGGATGAGAACCAATGGAGAGGAGTTCTTCGTGCGTGCGTGTGTGTGTGTGTGTGTGTGTGTGTGTGTGTGTGTGTGTGTGTGTGTGTGTCTTTTGTTCGTAGGCCTTATGAAGCCTTGCTGCTTGTTCATAAGTGGACGTGTGATGCAGGCACAATGCAGATTCACACATTTGAATACATTATTGAGCGGTCAACTACTGTAGATACAGGAAGATTTTGACATGTATACTATCCAGGTATTGATCCTCATCAGTTTTACATGAACAAGCCTGTTTTCCCAAGCACAAAGCAAACCAAGTCCTAAGCTTTCTTCCTGTATTTGTGTCACCAAGGGAAGATTACCTAAGTACCTCTTTAAATTGTATACTCTGGAACCAGGCTGTCAGTAATTTCAACACCTGCACCCATAACCGATGTGAAAATCTGTATTTTCCTTTTTGTTTTCTTTGTAGAAAACCATTTCTCTTTGATTTTAGTTTCATCTCAGCAATTTGAGGTGCCACTTTTGATTTCTAGAAGATAAATTATCTTTTTCAGACCGTTTTTGCAAACGCACAACGCTAGGTGACATGACATGACAACTAGATGACACAGCAGTGATTTGATAACCAATAATCTGTCAGAATCGGGAAGGTGTTGGTGTCGCTGGTGACAAGTTAACGGTAGCCAGCCTGGGCACCTTGGGTAGCTAATAATCCAAACTGCTGGGAGTGACCTCGGCCATGATGGCAGTTGTGAGATATTTTTCCACTTCAGTCCTCCAGGTGATACTTATAATGTCTGGAGGGATTTTAATATCTGTCAGCAGAAAAGATCCATCATCACCCCCCCCCCCCCCCTTCCCCAGTCTGGGACTAGGCTTGATTTATTTGTGAAGGAAACCGGTGTGAGTCTGCAGTTGGACGTGAAGAGAAGTGGAAGCGTCACATTCTACAAACGCCTTTTAAGAAGCACCCCCTTCTTTTCTCCTGGTCCCGCCTCCCTCCGTCTGACAATGCTGGATCATAAAGACAAACTGTGATGAAGACATTTTTACACGTGTTTGAATGTGAGCTAACAATAACCCTTCCACTATAAGCTACAAAACGCTTCGCTGCAATATCGGTTGTCGGCGTGAATGAACGGTTTCCGTTGTTCAAAATGGGTGTAAATACTGTACACAATGAAACATTAACAAAGTATTTATGTTTTGTTTGTGGATTTCAGATGACCACTAAAGATTCCTATTTTGAGATTTTATTGTTTTGTCTTTTTATATTTTATGTATTCAGTGCAAGCACTTCGCAGTCATTTCATTGACAGAGAAAGAGTTTGCGTTATGGCCAAATTATCTTTTACTTGCAACTGAGATTATATGAACGGTTGTATATTATGTTCATCTTCAGAAAAACAGCAATCATTCACTGTGTTTGTGATTTCATATGATGAAAAAGAGCATTTCTTTTACCTTGTTATTATCTTAAATGTCTGTCATATAATCAAGGATGCACACTACAATTGAAGGCGAGTTATCAATGTTATTCCACTCTTGCTGTTAACTGTCAAATCTGTATACATCTTTATGGAGTGGTTTTATTGCACTCGCCATTGAGTGGAGGCTGTTTATGACTGGAGTTGAGTGGAGGAAGTCATAGCGTTCCTGTAAACTGAAAAGAGATTGAGCACTTAAAAGTGACAGCTATAACCTTGTCCAGTCCATGTTCATTATTATACACCTTATGCTTTTGCCAATCAATCCCAATGTCTGTTATGACTGAAGTTACAAAGGCCTAACTGTTTTAGAGATTGACATACAGGTATGGCAACAATCCGCACATTTGATCAACTTCAAAGAAAATGATTTAAATCTTTTATCAGTCGTGCTTATGGAAATATCAATATGATTTGAAGAAATTTTCCTTTGCTTTCTCAGGTACTTTAATTTCTTTGTCCTTAAAGTGTCATTAACAAATTTTTATTTTTTAAAGATTTGGAATAAGGCCAATGGTGATAGTAGCTTCCTGTCTATCAACTTATGCTCTTGATGACTCTTACATTACATAAGTGTGTTTTCATACTTACACTGCACTATTAAAACAATACGTCTTTTTAAACCTGTTTCAAGCATTTGTCTGCACTGCTTTATCACATCTTTTTTTTTAAAGATCCCTTAAATGTGGAAAAGACAGCCATATGTTTCCCCCCAATAGTGTCGTATTGTTGTGCGATCATAAAGTTTTGCTTTATCCACCAGAAAAACGTCCTATGGTTCTTCTGGATACCATTCCATCTTTTTCGTTTCAGTCTGTATGGAGCTGTAGGTATTAAGTTAAGGCATAGATTAGGCCTGAAACAAGCTGCTATTTCCTCATTGTGGATGTTGGAGACAAGTTCACTAATAAGGCCAAACTGATTGATTGATTGAAGACTTTATTGACCATGAACACATACAGTATATACATATACATAGGCCCACCACTATCAAAATGATAAAAACGCAATAAAGCTAAAAGCTTGTTTCCATTGCGGTCCTTTAAGAACATGTCTGTGTGGAATATGTACTGGTGAGTGGATGCCTGGGTGCGTGTAAGTGTTGTAATGTAGAAGTGCATGGTTAAAGTGCACTAGTCAGAGCCTGTGGGTATAGCGTGGCTGAGCCTACCACACAGGAGGGAGGAGGACATAGGGGAATAAAAAACAATCACAAATCAATGAGATAAGTAATTAAAAAGGAAACACACACAACAACAATTAAAATATACTGCTCAAAATCTAATAAAGTCCAATCCAAATAAAATACAATAAAATCGATAAGATGATAAGAACTAAACTAAAATAATTTAAACCCTGTTTATGTAACTGTAGATGTAACATCTCAATGCTGAAATCTAGTGGAATTTCCCTTTAAATGATCAAGCGTTGTACTTTCTACTTTGTCTTACATCAATATTCAGGGAGTGTCCCACACGACCAGATGATCCAGATATATAACGCTACACAGGACAAAGTGAAACTGCTGTGAAATTTGCTGACCGACCTTAAACAAAAATGGTGTGTAAGGAAGCGCATCCCCTGCAGCCACCGATACAGCCCCTGACCTGGAATAATCACATACCAACAAAACACCTAGGAGACTGAAAGTGGAGAAAAATCTTGTGGCAACGATAACTCTAAAAAAAATAGTCTTGCAGAATGTTGACAACATACGTAGGCCTACATTTTCCCCTGGCATTTCAAGTAGCTGCAGTGCAGACCTGTGTTTGGTGTCAAGTGGCAACACAGATGAAGAACTCAGTCTCATTGCCATACATTAATTTCCTTCATTTTAATTTAGCCTACATATTTATATAAAGAGAGCAGCAGCAAAGAAGTAAGCAGATTGGTTGATCATTACCTGTCGGATTAAAGACATTTTTCATTGGATCTTTTTGGCCTACTGCAGAGAATTATGCATTGGCAAATGTCCAACAACTACTACTAATAAATAACTACGTTGGAGGTAGAAAGATGGACCTTGGCTGTTCTACCAACACTGTTTACAGCCCAGCATGTAAGACAATTACCTCGTCACACACCTGCCTAATGTATTCTGTTAAATTCTGGTAGGCTACAACTATTTTCCATAGATGCACAAATTAGCAGGCCATTTGTAATTAGAACAATTAGACCTCCGAACACAATGATGGATTATTTGAAGGAGATCCGGGGGCATAGATGAAGAGGCTGTGGCATTGTAATGAACAATCAACCCTGATTTTTACTTCCTTCGTTCCTTCATCTGGTAATGTGATGCCACGCTGCTCCCAATGGTTTAACTGACAGTATCTGACCATTTTCAACCACAGCCGCCGCAGTCAATACCGATCTCACTATTTGAAGACCATGCTTAAAAGATACAGTGCAGTATACAGTATTATGAAAGAAAATGATCACCTGACATAGATCATTCAATATCTCTAAACTATAGACAATCCAATACTCTAAAAGTATTCCCATTTTGCAACTTAAATATTACCGAACGTAAAAAAAAATCGCATCACAGAATCATAATTTGTTTAGATTTTGTGGGAATAGCAGCTGCATTCTTCCAAACAGATACTTCTTTTTGGAGCAGCATCACCTGTTTGAAACGATGCAGGCCTGGTGATGAATCAGCCCCGGTGGAAACTGTATACCTCATGCAGGCACGCCTGGCTTATTTCAATATCCTGTTTAACTTTTCAACTTCCCTGCACTCATCCTCAGTTTCCCCCCCAAACACTACAAGTGATCCGCACCATTATCTTAACCAAACAAAACTAGCTTATGTTTGTAAATCTTCCCATACTAATTGGATTATTGGGTCAAATTCAGGTATGGTTTCCTTTTTGTGCTTGAGTAATCAACTAGTTGCAACTAGTTTAATGTGTGTGTGAGTTATATATGTGGGCGTGTTTTATCTAATCTCAGCCATAAATTTGCAATTGGAGTAAAACCAGGCAAGTGTTTGTATGAAAGGGAGGCATTTAGTAGTGATGATAAGAAAAGAATCCTGGCCTATGCGCTCATATCATGCTCTCTCTCTCAGAGTTTAATGTTTAACTGCCCTGCCCTCGTAGGAGGGAGGAGGAAATGTGTGCAAGCCGTATATGTAAGCGTGTCTGACGCTTGGCTGTGACTGAGGAGTGAAACCACCCTGCTTTGGACCAGGACCTGTGAGGGGCTCTCAGGATCCCAAATGCTTGTCAGAAATGGGTAGAGACGGACCTGGTTTGGGGCCACACGCTGGACTTTGACCTGAAGACGTTGAACTTCAAGAGCAACCTGAAATCTGGAATCCTACGTGCCACTGTGATTTTGTTGTTTCCCAACCTCTGGAATAATCCACTGTGCGAATCAGCGAAAGTTTTGGACAAGGGAAAAGCTCCATCAAATGCTACCGTATGGTTTTATTTAGGAAAACTTCTAGTCTCTGGATCTTGGCTGTGCCACTAGCTGGCCTAATCACAGGGACTGTGCCCTGCAGAACTGATAAGCGACAGGGGGGGGGTAAATCAATAGTTGGAAAATCTGAGCTCACCACTCACTAACCATGAATGGGGAAGCGGAGATAGCGGACGAGAAAGACTGGAGGGAGCTTGAACCCAACTACCCTGTCAAAGTCTTCCTGACAGTCCTTTACAGCCTCATCCTGGTGACGGGCATTGTGGGTAACGCGGTCACTATCAGAGTGACGCGGGTGCTGCTGCGTAACGGCTACCTGCAGAAGAACGTGACAGACCACATGGTGAGCCTGGCGTGCTCGGACCTCCTGGTGCTCCTCATTGGCATGCCAGTGGAGCTCTACAGTGCCACCTGGTTCCCCTTCACGTCCGCGTCGGGCGACGCTTCCTGTAAGATCTACAACTTCCTGTTTGAGGCGTGCAGCTACGCCACCATCCTCAACGTGGCCACGCTTAGTTTTGAGCGCTACACAGCCATCTGCCACCCTTTTCGCTTCAAAGCCCTCACCGGAAGGCGGACCAGGGGCCTCATCGCCTTCGCCTGGTTGACGTCCCTGCTCGTGGCCCTGCCATTGCTGGTGGCCACGGGAACCGAAGGCCACATTCCTGAGGGGCGAGCAAACACCCCCGTTCAGAATCTGACTTTCTGCACCAACCTGAGGGAGCGGTGGGTGATGTACAGGGCCAGCATCTTTGTGGCGTTCATCGTCTACATGGTGGTGGTGATCTCTGTGGCCATCATGTGCCGGGCTATGATCTTGGTCCTGCGGAAACCCATGGGGTCCATGGTCATGGTTGGTGGAGCACAAGGAGCACCCAAGCAGGAAAGTTCAAAGGTCACAGCAGCCAGGAAGCAGACCATCATCTTTCTTGGTAGGTTATTGGTCTGATACCTCAAAAGATAAATGTTTCCACCGACTAATTGTGATCACAGAAATAATTTGGTCCCTATGGACCCATATGTGTGTGTGTGTGTGTGTGTGGGGGGGGGGGGGGGGGTCATTCAGTGGGTGGTCTGATCTTTTGGGATCCAAATGTCCTGAGAATAGAAAACTATGAAAAGTGCAAACAAGGGGCACGGTGGCGCAGTGGTAGTGCTGCTGTCTCACAGCTAGAAGGTCCTGGGTTCAATTCCCACCTGCGACGCTGTGAGCGCTGAATGCGGACATGCGGACATGCCCGTCCGCATGTCCTCGAGTGCCCACCGCCCGGGTGGGGTCGTCAAAAAGGGCCTTTCTGTGTGGAGTTTGCATGTTCTCCCTGTGCCCTCTGGGGGTTTCCTTCATATAGGAACCCCTCACCAAAACATGCAATATCCTGGTCGCTGAAGTGGTGCCTCCTCTGGTCGTTCGGAGGGAGGGGAACTCGTTGGTTGGAATAGCGTGATCCTCAGTGGCATAAAGTCATTGCCATGGGCCCTGGTGCAAATATTTGCTCTGGGCCTACCTAACAATTATATTGTTATAGAAAATATGGACTCACTCATTATTGTTTTCGTCAGGCAGATTGTTAGCCATCTATTGCCACTGTGTCAGGACCCCCGAAGGGTAAACAAGAGGGCCGGCTATGCTACGTGAAGGGATATTCCTCCTCTCTTGCTCCAACTCCATATGGTCAATGATGTCACCAGAACCTCACAGGAGACTCCGCTGAAGACACGTTATAAAGAGAACGCGTTCGTATTTTCCCATACGATGACGCCAATCCACTGAATCCAGTAAACTCAACTTAAAGCTATAGCATTTGTTAGCCTAGTAAGTTACATGAGGGCAACTGCTGACTGCATAATACAGCATGGAAGTTTATTTTGAGTTGGACTGCAGCAGAAACCGTAAGTACGTTATGTCTCCCCAAAGCGAGACGCGCTCTTCATGGGCCCTTGACAGCTCTGGGCCCCGGTGCATTGCACCGCCAATCCTTACACCAGTGGTGATCCTCCCACGTGCTATGTCCTACCACCTGACAGGGGAAGCTTCACCGATAGGCTACCGGTGAAGCTTCCCCTAGGTGAAAAGAAGCGGCTGGCTAGTACTGACCATGTCTCGGAGGAAGCATGGAGCCAGTTTCAGCTCTCCCCAGATCGGCAGAGGGTGGAGCAGCAACTAGGATAAATAAATTAAATTAGCAGTAATGGGGATAAAATTTGATTTTAAATAGGAAAAGTGCAAACAGAAGGATTATCTTTGGGCTAAGCATATAGCACCTAATGTGTGCATGTGCGTGTACATGTGCGCGTGCGTGTGTGTGTGTGTGTGTGTGTGTGTGCGTGCGTGCGTGTGTGTGTGTGTGTGTGTGTGTGTGTGTGTGTGTGTGTGACATTGCTATTGCTATCACTGCTTGAGTTGTCTAAATGTGTCAGACAGCCTTTACCTCAGGAGTAAGAACATCACTCTGACTGCGCTCTGGCAGCATGAAACACAAGTCAAATGACTTTTCCAATGTTATGACCACTCAAATGATTGATTTCACACACACACACACACACACACACACACACACACACACACACACACACACACACACACACACACACACACACACACACACACACACCACTTTTGTATAGGGCATGTTCACCGCAGTAAAAGTAACAGTGCAGATCAATCAATTTGTAATAGTAAGTTGTTTGTCTAGGTTTGTTTGTATAATGGTTTAACCTTGAGGATAGGTCCATAGCCATTCAGTCCTTCTGGTGTGACACTGGGCAGAAGCCAATATTGCTGAATTTATTATATGTATTAAATAATTCAGGTTTATTTATATTAATCACAGTTACAGCCTCAAAGGGCTCCTCATGCCCATGTTTTAACACGAAAATAAATAAAAATAAATAAGTAAAAACATAAAATAAGTAAAAAGGAAAGATTCCAAAACAAAATGGAAGAAACCTTGGGAAGGGCATCAAGGAGAGGGATCCTACTACCAGGACAGTCAGAAATGCAATGGATGGGTAGAGAAACATTAAATATTGATACCAAAATGGAATGTAAACAAAAATAACACGGTGTGCACTGTGGCGCAGGGGTAGCGCTGTCGCCTCACAGCAAGAAGGTCCTGGGTTCGATTCCTGCCTGGGATGCTGATGGTGTGTCCCCCTTTCTATAGTCCTCAGTGCCTACGGCCCAGGTGGGCTAGTCAAAAGGGCCTTTCTGTGTGGAGTTTGCATGTTCTCCCTGTGCTCCCCTGGGGTTTCCTCCAGTTAAGAACCCCCCGCTAAAAACATGCAAAAGGAAAAAAGAAAAATGAATGCTGGGGTCGACATCGAGAGCTAGTGCACGGATGCCAGTGCCGTCTCGGTCTCCACGGACAACAACTAGCAGGGGAGGGAGGAAGCCACAGCCTGAAATGAAGAGCCGGTTCAAGACAAATACCATAAAACCCACAGTGCAGTAGTGTAGCCATTCAGCCTATCAAATTCCTTTGTTTCACTCTCTCCTTAATTCAAATTCTGTCAACAGCCAATAAAATTTGTTTGTTTCACTCTCTCCGTTTTTCAATTTTTTATTTTCACATTTTTCAGAACAATACACGAGCGAGACAAACGAACAGGCTCAGACAGGAAAAGAAAAGAAAGAAAAAAGCATACATATACATACTATCGACATTCAATATTACAACGTGGTGCTACCAGCCGCATGGTGCTTATGTGCTTGTAAGAGATATTGTGCATGGGATGAGGAGCCCACACAAGGGGTCCGTGAGAAACCAACCAGGCCAGTCACCCATCGCCCCTAACCTCAATGAGGTAGGCTAGAAACGGGTCCCAGATAGTTGAAAAAAAATTGTGAATTGGTACCTAATGAACCTAAGTCTCTCCATCCGTATAACAGAGGTCATGTCCGTTAATCACAATTGAAAAGAAGGTGAAGAGGGGGACTTGTATTCCTTCAGAATGAGTTTTTTGGCAACAGTTGTCCCCTGTGTCAGAGACTGTTGCACAGCTGTAGGGAGGTTCAGAGAGGACTCCGAGCAGCCGAAGATGGCGTGTTCTGCCTCCGGCTGGAGGGTTATTTTGTAGGCCTTAGAGTACCAGTCAAATATTTTGGCCCAGAATCCCGTTAGTGAAGGGCAGAACCAGAAGGCATGAGAGAGTGTGCCCTCTAACACTTGACACCTGTCACACAGTGCTGAGACAGAAGAGAAGATCCTGTGTAATTTATGGTTTGAATAGTGAAGACGGTGAGCGACTTTAAATTGGATCAGCTGGTGTCTGCTATTGTTTCACTCTCCTTTCGAATTCTGTCAACGGCCAATCAGATTCCTTTGTTTCACTCTCCTTTCGAATTCTGTCAACAGCCAATCAGATTCCTTTGTTTCACGCTCTCCTTTCGAATTTGGTCCCATTGTAATATTCAGAATATTTTAAGGCACACTCTTTTACAAACTCTGACATTACAGATGTGGAATCATTCAAATGCAAAATAATAATAAAAAATTCAATAGAAATACCGCGGTTGTATATTGCGGTTGTACTGTATGCCTACGTCAACAAGTCAGCAGTCTACATCCATGTCTGTCCAAATTCATACAGGCACAAATACCTTGAAACCCACAGCGCAGTAGTGTGGCCATTCAGCCTATCAAATTCCTTTGTTTCACTCTCTCCTTTCGAATGTCCACAGCCAATCAAATTCCTTTGCTTCACTCTCCTTAATTGGAATTCTGTAAACAGCCAATCAGATTCCTTTGTTGTACTCTCTCCTGTCGAATCCTGTCAACAGCCAATCAAATTCCTTTATTTAACTCTGTCCTTTCAAATTCTGTCAACAGCCAATCAAATTCCTTTGTTGCTGAATCCTCCATTCAATGCAAACAAATTGCATACAATTTCCGCCATTCTTTAGGATCGAGTTGTACAATCTCCACAACCCAGCTTGCACAGGTTACCCAAAAAAGCCCATTAAATGGATATGGACAATGGACAGGAATTTGGGTGGATGGTCTGGTTAGGTTTAGTCATGGGGAGGGTCTGGTTAGGGTTAGGCGTTAGACCCCTGAGTCCTTAGGGTTAGGGTTTGGTTAGGGTTAGGTATTGGACCCCTGGGTCATTAGGGTTAGGGTCTGGGTTAGGGTCTGGTTAAGGTTAGGTGTTGGACCCCTGGGTCATTAGGGTTAGGGTCTGGGTTAGGGTCTGGTTAAGGTTAGGTGTTGGACCCCTGTCTCATTTGGGTTAGGGTCTGGGTTAGGGTTAGGCATTGGACCCCTGAGTCCTTATAGGTTTAGTGTCTGGTTATTAGGCATTGGACCCCTGGGTCCTAAGGGTTAGGGTCTGATTAGGCGTTGGACCCCTGCGTCCTTAGGGTTAGGGTTAGAGTTTGGGTCCGACCCCCCGAAGGAGGTCTTGAACCCCTAGGAGACCCCGATCCCACCCCCCAAGGGGACCCCTGGGTCTCCCACCCAGGGCTCGGAGACCCCAGGTTGATCCATTAAATGGGCTTTTTCAGGTAACCTGTGCAAGCTGGGTTGTAGAGATTGTACAACTCAATCCTAAAGAATGGGGACATTTTTATGCAATTCCTTTCCATTGAATGGAGGATTCATAGTAGATCGGCTGACAACACACGTCTATTGTTTCACATTCAATCTAATCCATTCAAGAAGAGATAGACTGCCCACTCTATTTAAAGTTTAAATGTTCAGCATCTAATTAGTGTCTGAGTCCTACAGGACATTCTTGTCGGCTTTAGCTATATCTGTACCTTTAAACAACTTGGAAATAATAACTAGCCTACATACAGTGGGGCACTGGGGCAAATCAGTTGCACTTGCTGTCATCTCCATCACTTTAAGCACTAGTCTGGAGGACACTTGTGGACAGCTTTTCAGAGGACGACTGTCCCATAAGATTCGTGATGTCATCTTTGTTTCCATGGAGGCTGAGGAACTGTGTTGAAAATTATTGCAAAGTGATTTCAAAACTTTGGTGGCTTGCTGAGGTGAGAAATATATTTATGGGATTAAATTATATACCTTTTTTGTTGATTTGTTGCGTGTAGCAGGAGTTCGTATCATCGTGGACTATCTATAGTTTTGTATAGTAGAGTTCCCATTTTGCATATCCATCAATCCATAGCCTACATTCTGTGTTGCAATATGGATTGCAGCCAGGGAATACTTGGACAAAGTATGATATAATTAACACATTTGTATTCAGTAAAATTTCCATAGCATAGTCAACTGAGAATAAATCTTAGGTCCTCCTTTTTTATCATAAGGTTAAACTCTGAAAGATATTTATCTTCTTTTCATCATGGAAAAAGCTGCACTTTGGCAAACTTGGCACTATGAGATGCCATTAGCATCAAAATAACTTAAAAAACAAAATCCCTGGGACAGTCATGGATCAGCAACAGTAAAAAGGGAAGAGATACCGTGGCCTACATTCAATCAGCCTCGCAGGTTTTTACATCCCGTAGCAGAAAAACTAATGATGGATAAATGTTGACTCATAACTCCTTTGCCATTCATCTGTAAAAAAAAGACACTGACATACACTTTGACACAAAAGGTCATATTTTCAGTTCGCAGAAGGTCAGTGGGAACTCAAACTTACGATAATACCATTCAGATACACTTTGCTTTTTTTTATATGATTCACCATGACAGGTGTTTCTTTCTCATTCCATTCTTTTTTTAAACAAATAAACACATGATGAATGAGTAGATTGTGTTCTTCACACTCAGATCTAGTGGACAGACACACTCCAACATACCAATTTATCTTTGAGTGCAGTCTGATTCGATTACCAGTCGCTCTTCACTGGTCTAATTATGTATTCAGGATTGGACACCGTGTGAATCAAATTGAGTTGTGCTGTGATGATGACCACAGGATGAGGGAGAGCTCAGACACATTACAGACAAGGCATGAAATGGGTTTTCATCCATTTGTCCCAATCACTATGTGCAGCTTAATTGCTTGATAGGGTGTATTCTGTCCAGCTGTATGGATGTTATTGTTTCACACATCACATAATGTAGAGACTGTTCTTCACCGATGAGGACAGTGATGTGATGACGAATATGTGTAACCTGTGTTGTGTAGTCCCATCGCAGCTGGGGATCAAACCAGGAACCTCTGGCATGGGAGGCGGACGCTAGCAAGAACTATCTGTCGCTACTAGAAGGAGGCTAAAGCCCATGAGTTCTAGCATCTGTCGCTAGCTAGAGCATCTCGAGGTCTGAGGTTTACTCACTGCACACAGTACACAACATGACCTGCTGGCCACCATTACATAGATGATGATGCTATCCTTTATGACTGTGATAGGATAAGGATAATGACAGTGGTAATTGTAGTTATCATAATTATGATGATGAAGAGGAGGAAAATAATAATGATGATGATGACGGAAGGAGCAGTTATGCCAGATAATGATGAAGGCTCCCACTATAGTTATAGTAATGTTCAAGTTACTGTGTAATAATGAAGCTTTGTTTGACTCAAGGTGACTCGTAGCTCAGGGACTGATGTGCTGTTTCTGTGACTTGATGTACTTGGATCTCAAGCAGCCAATGACAGGACCTCCACCCCCAGTCTCTTTAATGCTAAGCAAAGAAACATCCTGTTTTTTTATCAGGATCAGATCAGAATCACAATTTGGAGCTGACACACAGTAAACAAAGGTAAAATTAACCTAGAAAAGACTGACAGCATGTATTTTCTATAATCAGAATTTACATACTTTGAAATATCAACGATCAGGTGAATGCAGTGGGAATGCAAAATTACTTTGCAGTGTTTTGTTGATACGTATCTGCTGAATTAAAGTTGACAGCAATCAAGTCTAATGTGAACCATGCTCTTCTTGTTCGAATAGCCTACTTCTATTTCTACTGTAGGCCTATAAGCTATTCCCCAGCTGAAAGCTGACACTGCTGCACTGATGTATTAATGCTTGGATTGACGATGATGTTTAGATATTGAGGTAGCCTAATTTGATGGCATTTCTAAATGAATAGGATTCTCATCGCAGGTAATGTGTTAAATTACAGAAACACATTAAGTAGGTCTAGGGGTTGAATGAACTCAGAAATGACAGAGTTGAGCAAAAACTCAATAAGACTATAAATGTTTGATAAAATCTGATTGTATTAATGTGTAATGAGAGACAATCATAACTGTTACAAGAAGAGTAACTGTGTAGTGCTAAACCTACAACTCTTTCTCTACAGTAATATAATAGTAATATTGCATATAGCGGTTTTTGGCTGTTGCATCTGCCTTTTCAACACTTGTGGAGGCTTTATAAACACTGCAGTTACACCGCCCGGGCTAGATGCTTGCTGTGTCAAGTTAGACAGCTCATGAAGATGATTGACAGGTGCTGGGGTGGGAACTTGACCAACTGATGGGGGGTGCTAATAATTACGTCACAGCAGAAAAGGTTTAGCACACAAAAAAGTCCTTTTAGCGGTTTAATACCTTAGTCTGGGTAGGTTTAATACCTTAGTCTGGGTAGGGCAGCAGCACAGCAACAAACAGTTTGTTTAATACCTTAGTCTGGGTAGGGCAGCAGCACAGCAACAAACCGTTTCGGCACGCAGGTCTTCTTCAGTGTTTCTGCTGTGACTTGATATTGTATGTGCCCTGCACCGAAGTTGTATATATTTTTTGCAGTGTGCTCGCTGTTCACTTTTTCCCTGGTGCTAATAATTACACCTATTAGCATCCCGATCTTTAGCCAGATCCTCCAGTTGTCCCCAGGTGTGGCCCATCCTCTTGGCTTCTGCATCCAAGTCTCTGCACCAGCAGGAAATACAGTGTTTTCCAATAAAATGTTAATCGTGTGTTCCATGGCTGCATACACATAATGATGAAGTTTCCTCAACTCTTACAAATATCACATTGGATGGTGAGAGGTGTCACAGTTATGTGCCACAGAAACTGATGTTTTTTGGAAAATGTCTTGAAAATGGAAGGTGGAGGTGGAAATCTGAACCTGAACCTCAACATGTTTGACTGATTTTTAATGAGATAGCGCTCCATTGTGTGGCATGTTCCCACTGGGCCTACTCCAACACCAAAGTTTGAGTTTTATCACTTCACATAGAATATTGATGCATCTATAAATATTGATGAAGACAGATTCCAGTGGATTGTTTGTTTGTGGTGGATATAGAAGCCATGATGGTGTGATCGTCCATCCTGTACTGCACCAAAACAAACTGCAATGACTGCAAGATCATCAAAACCGCTTCTTTTGGTCTGACAGAATTTACTCACATTAATTTTGAATGGCTATGCACGACTATAAGCAATATTCCTAAATTATTACAACAACCTCCCAGGCCGTATTCTAATCAATCCCACCTCACCTGCCCTCCTCTCCAGCATTATCATATCTTCCACAGCTACTTCCAAATTCATAACGTCTCAATATTGATAAACAACCACAAGTAGTAGCACTTAGACTTGGGACGTGGGAATTAGACTTCATCATTTTTGTAATGAAATATTACTGAACTACGGGGGTTACACTCTCAATATTTGCAGATTTATTAACTTCTTGTTGTAGCTACTGCAAGGATTATGATCTGAATACGAATTTGAATTGAGTTGTTAATGCTGTTGACAGATAGAAAAGTCTGGGAAAAACTGCACTGAGTTCCAACGTGAACGCCCCCTTGAAAACAATGTGTTGCAGTAATCATTGATGTCAATGATCTCTGGGGTAAAGTTCCTGTCACTGCTCGCTTTACCTTGAAATAACTTTTAATCCTGGTTGGGCTCAGCGACTTTGGAAGTAATTAAAAGCAGGGCACAGACTTGTTAAGTTGCCTGCACATCACGTCTAGGACAGAAGGTTAATTGCTTTAGATACTTTTTTTAGTCACCGGGAACATGGCTCATTTGTGAAATGACTATTAATTTTGTTTTGCTGCCTTCAGCCTTTGGCCTTGTCTGAGTCACACTCTAAATAGAGTGGGTTTTGTGAGAGAAAGAGGCCCTCCAAGGCTTAAACATAACAAGAAAAAGAAAAGAAAAAACATCAGCGCAAGCTTTCCTTTTGGGACTCCTATTGTTATTCTTTTTCAAACACTTTCAGTCTAGTTGAGATGTGTGTTGTGATCATCCTTGGTCTCATGTCACCCATCTAATGTCACTGCTGCTCAGTATGAGACACAAGTCCATCTGGAGATCTGAGGAATGCTTTGTAGAAGAAGTCACACAGATCCCACTGTCATGTTGCTCTGTAAGATATCACCGAAACCTTTGTACTTCCATGTGTGATTGGAACGTTACCCTTCAAGCTGGAGGGAAACAGCCAAACATCAATTCCTTACTCGAAGGAAATGCTCAGAGAGCTGACATACATGAAATACCCAGATAAAACGGTTTGAAAATGTAAATCATGCACACTCACTAAAATGGCATTAGAGTTGACTAATAAATAATTCAATTTGAATGGAAATTGAACAATTGCACACAATTATAGAAATTTGGATTTCCAAAGATTTTATTGATAGGGTTCTGGTGTATTTCATATAGGCCTACCGGTATTTATGGTGTACAATCCACGGCACGGTGGCACAGTACGTGGTTGGCATTGTCGCCTCTGTTCAACCTGGGTTCGACCCCTGGTCCGTCGCAAGGTCCTTTCTGCATGGAGTTTGCATTTTCTCCCCGTATTTGTGTGGGTTTCCTCCGGTTTCCTCCCAACATCAAAGACATGTGGGTTCCTGTCAGTGCCCCTTACCAAGGTACTAACAAAAGAACTGGAGTTTGTCAGGGCTGAGAGAAGTTGCATATCTCAGTCCTCACATAGCATTGTAAAGCCTAACAATGGGGTGGCTCACCTTTTAGAGCATGTAGCCTACCAAGGTTTAGTCCTTCGCGTGGCCGACCAGGTTCGAATCAGACCCATGGTCCTTTGCCACATGTCATCCCCTGTCTCTCTCTTCACCTTTCCTGTCAGTAGGCCTATACTATCCTGTCTGATAAAGCCCAAAAATGTATAACAATCATGGAGAAATCCAGGTGGACTCATCTGAGGATGACCTAATAATCCATGATTTATGACAATGCCCACTTTATTATTAATAGTATTATTATTATTATTATTATTAATAATAATAATAATAATAATAATAATAATAATAATAATAATAATAATAATAATAATAATAATAATAATAATAATAATAATAACTTGATTATCTGGAGTAAATATTGTTATTGATTTGCACAGTCAGTGATGGATTTAATTTATTTCGTTTGGGGCAAGACCTAAACAAGGTGGCCTAAAGTGCCCTGCTGCTGCTTTACATTTCGGCCAAATTGGAGAGACAGAAGGGGGAAAGAGTGTAGTTACTAGTTTGGTGCCGGAGTAGTGCAGTCTATATGACTATGAATGATTTAAAATTGAATAAGATGGTGTCTGGAATTTATAGAGCAACTAGAAGGCTCATAACTTGTCTTGAACACAACCTTTCACATCAGCAGTCATTTTGTCAGAGGCCAGCCTTCAGCCATCAGCTGCCTGTCATGAACATGGCCACAGCTCATGAACCACAGTGACGGCCCTATCGCCTCCCATGAATGAAGCCCTCTCCTCTGGATCGATGGGTCTTATTTTGTGGCTACGGCTAGATGCTGCACCCTTTCTCTGTTGCTCTACTGGGCTCTTGTAAACCATTTTACAGATGAGGGTGGTGAGTATAAAATAAGCCTTGGGGAGGATTTGTTGTCGGTAATATATGAGCCCCTCCAGGCAGGTGGATTAACACGCCAGTCCTCCTCCTCTCCCACACAGCCAGCCGCTGCACTGAGTGACAGCCGCATAGTTTAATAATAAGCTCCAGAGCATCGTGGGCCCTTGGCAGCCATCGTAGCTAACGGCAAGACTTCCTGCGAATGACAGCACGCACTCAGCGAGCGCGTTAAGATGGCCGGGAGGAGAAGTCAGAGTTGGGCTTCACAGTGAGTCGCCGCTCAAATCACAGGTTAGACTGCGAGGGAGTGTTTCCTTATCCACCTCGTGCCACCACACACATCTGAAATGTGCCGACACCTGGCACCGGCTGTTTGAATGCTATTTTGGTAGCCTACTGCGAGGTGATCTGTTTCAAATCCTGTTCCGCACGGTTACACCCTGCCTTTTCGAACCCACCCCCACTCCGAAGATCGACCTCAATTCTTCGTAATGGAGGGGTTTTCCCATTTTTTTTAAAAGGCACCGCTATTCCGAATGGGGACACCCCCTCCATTTTGAAACCCCCCACTCCGAAATTGATTTTCAAGTCCATATTTGGACGTGGTTTGTTTACCAAAATGCTGCTCGGCTGATCCCCCGTATACGAGAGAACAAACCACGTCACTGGGTGGCAACGGCAATGGAACCCTATGGAGCCCAAGTGGCGCGAGGCGTGAGTGTCTGCTCTAGCCGGCTTGACTCTGTTTACATTTAAAAAACTGCGACAGTTCACACAACTTTAACACGACATGCATATATACGTACATCAAACTCTTGAGCTACTTCTGCTCTCACTCAGAATGTCAAAATATAAGCGATGTGATGTATAGTTTTTGAGGTATGTTTGTTTGGCACAACTCATACTATTAACTGCCGCGGGGTTCCGCATTTCTGGGTGGCAAATGACGTCACGCTGATTCGTCCTATACAGGGTAATATTTTCCATCTTTTGGAATCATAGTTAACATATCAAACAAATGTAATATGCAGTGACCGAAAAAGTGATAAACAAATCAAAACTATCTAATATTTTAGATTATTTAAAGTAGCCACGCTTTGCCTTGGTGGAAAGGCAAAGGCGGAAAGAAATGCATACATAGGATCAACTTCACTATTTACATTTCTCTAAGAAACACATTTCAAGCATTTAAGCAGAAGCCTTTAGATCAAAACGACTTTAAGGAAAGGAATGAAAGGACGAAAGGAGGACAGGAATGAAAAACATTCAATCTCTGGTGTTCCAGAAGCGTCTTTTGTGAGGTCACAGTGACCTTTGACCTTTGACCACCAAATTGTAATCAGTTCATCCTTGAGTTCAAGTGGATGTTTGTGCCAAAATTGAAGAAATTCCGTAGAGGCATTCCTGAGATATCATGTTCACCAGAATGGGACTGACATACGGACGGACAACCGTAAAACATGGCTCCGGCCGCGGCTGCCTCCGGCCACAGCTGTTGCCAGCGTGGAGGCATGAGACAATTAACAATTAAAGAAGGTCAGACTGAGAAACACTAAGGGGCTTCCAGACTAGCCTTGAGATCAATACCGAATTCAAGTGCAGTACTACATCCTAGGGATGTTCATCAGTTATCGAAAATCGATAATTGATCGTTAAGGAATGGAATCGATCATGTGGAATTCTTATCGATTATTGTTATTATAAAAAAAAAAAAAAAAAAAAAATGCGGACTAGGTTTGGGTGGAATTCGTTCCTCCTCGCCCCACTCAATTGCACAGCCGACTAGCGTGAGGTGGAGCTTCATATAGTCTCTAGTTTTCTGGCTGGGCACGGGCCTTTGTGCCAACAAAACTGTTTTAAAAATGGGGGGCCCTATCGTTGCAATCGGCGTAGAAACTGCGTTTAAGGCCTAGCGCTAGGCCGCCTAGCGCAGTAAGTGGGTGTGGACCAGCGCACTCGCTATCTTGGTATCGGCGCTACACGCAGCCTCAACCATTATAACCACGCCTTTTAACACGTTAACTGCCAGCGACGTATGCATACGTCAAAAAAAATCCAGCGCTTGACTGCCAGCGACGTATGGATACGTCAAAAAAAACGTTTTTTTTTTTTTGACGGTGGGGCGTTGATCAATCCCTTTTACGTCTCCTGTACAATTATTGGAGGTATTGAATGTGTATAATCTATTTTACCGACCCACTAAGTGTTGACAGTGCTCCCCCAGACGAGCGAAATCAAAGAAAAAGGGAGCAAAGCCATTCAAGGAAATGGCGAGGCGATTTTACAGTATTACATTCTCATGAAAATGGTTGGGGGAAAACGCTCTCGTTTTCGCACTGATTGCTGGCGATGCGGGATTGCAAATTTACATAATACATTACAGGTGGAACACACTTTGAAACACGCAGCATAAATATGACCAGAATCGCAAAAGCTTCTCTCAACCAAAACTCCCAAGAAGCGAGCGAGTCCCGACTTCCTCAAACAGCAGCCTGCAGACAGGCACAGGAGAGCAGCAAAAGCACTGAGACTGTGACGGCCGCGGCAGCCAAGAAGAGGGAGGAGTTGCCTCTCGCTCTCTCCCTCTCTCTCTCTCTCTCTCTCTCGCTCTCTCTCTCTCCCTCCCTCCCTCTCTCTCTCTCTCTCTCTCTCTCTCCCTCTCCCCCTCTCACTAGGATTAAACCTAGTGCGTCTCCCTCCCGAGAGGGAGGGAGAGAGAGAGAGAGGGAGGGAGAGCGAGAGGGAGGGAGAGAGAGAGAGAGAGAGAGAGAGAGGGAGGGAGAGCGAGGGGAAGGGAGAGAGAGAGAGAGAGCGAGAGGGGGAGGGAGAGAGAGAGAGAGAGAGAGAGCCAAAAATGAATGGTTAAAGTGACAGCTCTATCGAATTTCACAAAAAGCCGTTTATCTCTGAATATTTTTTCTCATGCTAAAACCATGCTGTATTCAACTGATAATGCTTACATAACTACTAACTCTACAAACTAACTCTTTTAGACAGAGAAAGTACACATTCTATTAGTACTTTTGAGATATTGTATGTTCACAAACTCCAAGCAGAAAATAATCCTTGGGGGCTTGTAAAATGAGCCACAATCCTCAAAAAACGGCTTGGCAGAAGCTACCTACAGCAAGAAAAAAATGGCTGGCAGTCAATGTGTTAAGCGTAAAATTATGCATAGTCCGCTCATTGAAGAATTGCAGTAAAGAGTCACACGCTTGCCTTTTAAGCTCCAAATCCTGGACAAATCCGGTAAAACCAGACAAAGCCAAGCGCTCTGCCCCCCCACCCCCCCTTCATCCAGTCTGTCTGCTCCATATAGGCTATTATTCCATATTATTATGCTTCTCAAACCAATCTAACTGCAGTTTAAATACTGCAAGCATGTAAATACCCTACACTATAGCAAGATCAAAGTGAAAAGAATGTTCTAAATGCATCAGCTAGAAAAATATAGCCTATTAGATTGGTGAAAGTTTGTCCAGAAAGTTATCATTTTCTCTCGCCTGCTGCAGGAAGGATGATGCACATAAATATACCCTACATTATGTAAAGTCATTGCATAAATGTGTTTTTATTGTAAAACTAAATGTGAAGTAGGGCCAAGTTATTGGAGCGGACATCACAGTATAGCAGATGACAGTAGAAGCGCGTTCCGCTGTCACTTATCTAAATCACGTTAAATGGACAAGGGATATATAGGCCCAGGAGGACATATATGTTTCACATAGGGTGGTGTTTTCATTTCGATGTTTTATTTGGTCCAATATTGAAATGTTCTACAATTGCAGGTTGTGTTACCATTACACATTATTTTGGGAGCATGTAACCATTTCGGCTCATTTGGTTGCTATTTAGTAGCGAAATGGAGTACCACAATGCATGCTGGGACATGCCAGGCAGTGAACTTACAACTTATTTTTCCTATGGGAAGTGTGTTGTGTCTGTCTGAGCGAGGGAGTCAGAGAGAGAGAGAGTCGTATTGTGCCTGTCAGACTGAGGAGAGAGGGAGAGAGTGACACAGAGAAGGGAGCCAGAGGGGAGCGCTCCACGCAACCAGCGCACTGAATAGGCCTGGTTTTCAAAAGCGCAAAGCGCTAAATTTACGCCAGGTGGGAAGATATCATTAGGCCGATATTTAACGCCGAAACGCCCATTCTCGCCCATTCTGGGACTGCGCCACGCCCATTCGGCCTAAAGCGCATTTGGCAGCGTAAAGCCATATTGAAATCTTCCCGAGGCAGGCGCAAGGTACGTTTTTTCGCGCCGAAGGCCCGTTTTAGCGCCGAAGGCCTGTGGGAGAATAGGGGCCGGGGAATTCACACCGGCATGCGCCGGGGACAGCAGTGTTGGAGAGGAGACACATTGAAATAAAGAGTTCATTGAGGAGAACACGTTGTCTTTCGTATTTTCTGCCATATGCATTCATTTTGTAAAAAAAAAAAAAAAAAAAAAAATTAATATGATCGATAATCGATAATTGATCGTTAATTTTCCCCGATTTTCGATTTTGGACATTTTTCAAAATGAACATCCCTACTACATCCTCACCTCAGGAATCTGACATGGTTCACCTGAAGATGAAAAATTGCTTTGTTCCTAAACGAGCAGCCTTTTTCACGTTTGCATGCTGCTCAGGGTGAAACTGCGGGCAGGCGAGCAGGAGGGGATGGAGAAGCGCTGTAATATAACGTCCTCCAGGACCGAGTGCTTCAAAGAGCTTTACTTGACCTCAATCAAAACAAACAATTCCATGTTTTATCACATTCGCTCTTAAAGGCAATTAAAAAAAGCAAGAGGTGAGAGCGGAGGATATGCCCTCGAGGTTGACTAAATTAGAGAAGTAGTGATTCGGGGAAGTTAGTCTAGCAGTGGCACCCACCTGGGTAATGCACGGCAGCCAATTACGGTAGATAGCGAGGGATGATTAGGTGGCCTTGATGGAAGGAAGGCCTGTGTTGGAATTTAGCCAGGGCACCAGGGTGACCCCTACTCTTGCGAAGAGTGCAGACTGGATCTTTGTTGACCACTGAAAGTATCCTACTATTGTAATAGGGCAGGCAGCGGTTCGGCGGCGCACAGCTCGGCCGAGCTGCGTCTACGAGCCCGCGAAGTGGGCAAGACCTCAAGGGCAAACCAACGGGGCATGAGCACTGCCAGTTCAGCGGGTGAGCCAGCGAGGGATGCTAGGATTTATGTGATATAATCTTACTGTAATGTATACATGATGAATTTTGATATTGCTAGCCCACACCTACAGTATGTTTGTACCGACTTGATGTAACTAAGTCACTAGACACGAATATACTTCCAAACACAAACTTTTCTTCATTGACAATATTGATGTTTCACAACAATGCAGCAAAGTGCAACACATCCCTCTACACATCCCTAACCCTAAACATAAAGTTGTTTTATTTGCATCTGCCTAATTACAACCAAAGTTGTTTTACTTGCTTAAACCTAACCCAAGTTGTTTTATTTGCGTTTCACGTTGTAAAGGCAGTTTAATTGACGTTAAGATTCTACTGCGGTTTGCAGAAATGTAAAATGCAGACGTTAGAAACGTAAAATGCAGACACGTAAAATGGCAACATTTTATTCTGGTGATTGGGTTGGAAATGGGGCAAGCCGTAATATTTACGGCTAATGACTACAGCAGAATAAAATGCAGCTAATATCAGGATTCATTTTATTGCCCCACAATGTTTATATTGCCACATTTTTGTGTTGTGATATAATGCATTTCGATATATATCGTTCCATCTCATAAATACTGTAACTATACTGTAGATACATGCCAGCAGTTCTGGAATTAATAGTGACAACAATGTGCCATTTCCAACCAGCCTACAGGAGCACAAGCTACTCTGCACTCTCTCCTCATTTCTCAAAGTACAATACAACGTGGAAAATAAGGATCTTCCCATTCCTTATGGTTGGCTCTGCTGTGTGAAAGAGCCCACAGGAGTAAAAGGGGTCATTCTGCCAAGATGAATAGGAAAGGGGAAAGCAGAGACGTTGTTTTGGGCTTTGGTCTACCCATAAAGTATTGTTATGACACCGCCTTTTTAATCAGGGTAAAACCAAGCAGCAGCTTGCTTCAGCCCGAGATCCTCACCAGCATTAATGTGATTGATGGGGAGCTGTGGTGACCGGGGTGAAGGGGGGGGGGGGGGGGGGGGGGGTTGATAGTAGAAGCTTTGTGATCCACTCTTTCATAGAAAGGACTCCAATAGGTGAAAGTGCTATTGTTATTCTTGGCTGCTGTTCTTCAGTCTGGTCGCTCTTCGGACATCTTGGACCTGTCTTGGTCTTGTGCCGATTGTTATATATTTTTCTATTTGCACTGGACAGTTATAGGAATGATAAAATGACCATAATAGTTTACATACTTCGTTTTCTTCTGGGGTGAAGAGTCAGGCTTTTGATGAGATAAGCCATCGGTCCCTGTCACTGGCCTCAGCAGCCGCCGTTCCCCCCCAGATGTTAAGCCCATCGTCTTTAGCTCCATCTCCACAGTGCTTCACCACGCTTCTTTAGGACGCCCTTTGTTTCTTTTTCCATCTGGTGTCCACCGTAGAGCGATCCGCTCATTACTGTCAATGCTCTTCTTTAGAATATGTCCAATGTCCATCTCCTCGTCCGTATCAGTGTGCTGACCTTTTCTACGCCGGCAATCCTCTGAACTTCTTCTTCTTGCTCATTCGTATTGGCCAGTATTTTAGTAACCTTCTTAGGCAGTTGTGTACAAATACATCAAGAAGATGCTCATCAGCTACCTTCATCTTCCAAGTATCACATCCGTATGAGATCACATTTGACAGAAAGATTTTCACCTTTGATTTCCTGCGATATTGCCCACTGCTCCAGATCTTCTTCACACGATGGTATGCACTTCTACATTTTCCAATCCTGATCTTCATATCGTCTTCAGCTCCTCCTGTTGTAGTGATAGACGCTCCTAAATATGTGAATGGCGCGGGGCCACACAGTTTTGGCCCAAAATGTATTTGTAGAAAATGTGGGAGGAACCAGACATGGCTTCCGCCCATGGGCTGAAATCTCTATTAACGGAGGACCCCTTCACGATGGTGAAGGTGCATTGCTCAGGAGGGATGAGAAGCGGAGGAACATGAGACAGTAGCAACAACCAAGATTGAGGAGGTGTGAGACACACCGAAAACTTGAAAGAGGAAGAAGAACCAGGTCTAGAGTGAGACCATCCAACTGTGAGAGGCAGTCATGTGCTGCAAGGCATCCAGTCTGCCGGAAAGCCATTAGAAGAAGAAGAGGAAGAAGAAGAAGAAGAAAATGTGGATCAGCATTATTACATAACCACATTTTGACTAAAAGAACATGATCTATGCACATTGCAGTTCAACAGCATTTTTGGGGGGGTGGTTTCCACGTTAACAAACATGAGTCCCCAGAGAAGGATTATCCAGGCATCGTGACTCCATGAGAAAATCTCCTCTAAAACGATTATATTCATTGCATTATTTATGAATAATATTCCCCTGTGACTAAATGAAGTTATTAAAGTGGTTTTATGAGTGAGGATTTTATGTTAGCCTTCAAATTAATGCATTCACACTCTTCTTGGGTTTCAGCCCAACATTACTAATAGTCACTTCTTTTTCCATTTGCCACGCAGGCTAAATCACTCTATTTTTGCTTGACAGACTCGTTAATGACTTTGATGATTTTCCCACTGAGACGCTCCTGCAGAATCCATACTGAGATGTAAATAAGATTTAATGGATTTGCAAATACGGTAACACTTCGTAATACTGTAACACAAAAAATGGGTAGTTACTGAGGAACGAGTAAGGAACGAACCATTAGTTCATGAATAGTTAATGATTAGTTAATGAGTAGTTGATAGGTAGTTCCTTAATGGTAGTTACTTAAGAACTGACCATTAGTTACCATGTTAACGAACCAGTAAGTAATGATTACTTCCCTAAAAAAAACTTTTTTTCATTTGTTTTCATTCACTAGTTCATTAATAGTTAATCGGTAGTTCCTTAAAGATCCTTAATGGTAGTTACTTAAGAACTGACCATTAGTTCCCATGGTAGTTACTTAAGAACTGACCATTAATTACCATGGGGGTGAGCACCTCACATGGACTGATACACAGAACGACCCAAGCTGTGGCAAGGTCTGCAAAAAAAACACATGGCTTGAAGATCCATCAAACCAAGATGGGATGCTTGAGGAAGGAACAAGTGGTGCAATGCACAGGAGAAAAACCTGGTGAGATGCAGGAGGAGCCAGGCCCGGAGTCACCCCACATGTATTCCCGGAACCTCCAAGCGCCACAGTCTCCAGGTCGATGCAGATGGGATTCTTGAAGCCACAGCCAAAGGTAATGTTGACCAAGGCTCCAGCTCATGTCATCAATCATCATCAACATCGCAGCTGAAAGGTTTGGCACTAAGGAGCAGCAGGTGGCAAGAAACTCAAGTGGTCCAAATTGACGGGAGATGGAGATCCGAAACTCAGGCAGGAACTAAAATCACTGAGGCGTCAGTACAAGCGGGCAAGGGAGGAAGAAAAGGCTACATTAGCACAACTCATCCTCAGGAAGAAACTCATCACTTTTCACAGCGCAGAAGGGCACAGGAGGAGAGCCAGATAAACCCCTTTGGTTTCACCAAGCAGCTGCTAGGGCAGAAACGCAGTGGACATCTAAACGTGCTTCAAAGAGGAGGTTGACCAGCACCTTAACAACTCCTACAGAGACCAAGCATGAGAGCAGCCAAGAACTATAGGGGAATGCAAAGCACTGATAACACCACCAGACCCATACTGCCGAATTCAACATCAAGGAGCTGGAGGTCATCAAGGCTGCAAGAACAAGATCAGCTCCAGGACCAAGTTGAGTGCTGTACAGGGTCTATACGAGGTGCCCCAGGCTCTAGCACTGTCTATGGAGGATCCTCAAGGTGATCTGGAGAAGGGGGACGTTAGCCCATCAGTGGAGAGTTGCTGAGGGTGTCTGGATCCAAAAGGAGGAGAACTCAGGTAACATTGAGCAGTTCAGAACTATCTTGCTCCTCAGCGTCGAAAGCAAGGTATTCTTCAGTATTGTTGCTCGATGTCTGAGAGTACCTCCTGAAGAACTCTTTTATAGACACCTCAGTGCAGAAGGGGGACATCCCAGGCATTGCAGCAGGGAATAGCATGCACAACTCCTAGTTTTTAAGCAGCTTAATAGGTGCAGGTTGCAGGAACATCACAGGAACAGAGGTAGGCAACAGCACTCAATTTAGAAGTATAGTTCTTGAAGTTTTAATACATGTAGGGCAAAAACAGACACGTTTCAGCCTTAAGCCATCATCAGTGTAGCAGAACAAATGACAATGGGTTACATATATACATAGGTGTGAACATCAGTAATAGAGTTCATCTGTGGCAGCTGCAATGCAGCCAATCACAGAGAAGGAGGTGAGGCTACAGCACAAA
Organism: Poromitra crassiceps; assembly: GCF_964638095.1. Lineage (NCBI taxonomy): Eukaryota > Metazoa > Chordata > Actinopteri > Beryciformes > Melamphaidae > Poromitra > Poromitra crassiceps. Next base: position 27,307,755 of record NC_139627.1, on the reverse strand, counting down.
CAGGCAATCAGCATCAATTACAGAGACACAGACAGGGAAATTAGCTACCATAAATATATAGAAAGATTTGAAATATAATATAATATAAATAGATACTAAAATACTGTAGAAAAGCAGGACCTCTACCCATACATAGAGGACAAATTGCTCGACAAGGAATAAGAATTCCTTGTATTTCTTATATTTATATTTTTCTATAATATTTATCTATTTATGGTAGCCAATTTCCCTGTCTCTGTGATTGCCTGTTTGTGCTGTAGCCTCACCTCCTTCTCTGTGATTGGCTGCATTGCAGCTTCCACAGATGAACTCTATTACTGATGTTCACACCTATGTATATATGTAACCCATTGTCATTTGTTCTGCTACACTGATGATGGCTTAAGGCTGAGACGCGTCTGTTTTTGCCCTACATATATTAAAACTTCAAGAACTATACTAAATTAGTAAATATACTAATTCTAAATTGAGTGCTGTTGCCTACCGGACATCCCAGGCATACCTGGTCTGTCTGCCATACACTTTTCATGGTACTTTGTTGATTTTCTCTATACTGTATCTCTTAATTTCTTCCTAAATCCATTATCACATGAATATTTCATGTACAGTTGCCTAGAAAAAAGGGGTGACACATTCTACCCATTGGCTCAACTTACCCCGCTCTCCCCTATACTGTTGCACCACAGCAATGAATTGAGAAACTCAATCACATGGACTCCAATTATAGCAAAGACAGGGAATTAATTGTTCTAATAATCTGCTTTAATTGCTTTATAATTAGCAGAGTTATATTTTGCCCATGACAGGGTGACAATAATTCTTGTTGGTGTGTGTGTGTGTGTGTGTGTGTGTGTGTGTGTGTGTGTGTGTGTGTGTGTGTGTGTGTGTGTGTGTGTGTGTGTGTGTGTGTGTGTGTGCGTGTGTGCGCGCGCACACGCGTGCATGCGTGTGCACGCGCACGTGAGCGTGCTTAGGGACATCACTGCTGAGACCATCATGTTAGATTGCCGTTTTGGGTGGTAGGCACATACATCATGACAGCAGTGGAATTGTAATAATAAAAACGATTTATCAACAGGAGAGAGCTTCACACACACCCAAGATTGGAGTGGACACACACACACACACACACACACACACACACACACACACACACACACACAGACACACAGACACACACACACACACACACACACACACACACACACACACACACACACACACACACACACACTACTTGTGAGGGGACGTCACTGTTCTGATGCAGTGCCAATTTTACAGGTGACTAGCTTGAATGTGAGCAACAGGCCGATGTCGGAACCAAAAAATCCATCTTAAAGGGCAATGCCACCATTTTTTTTGATGTGGGCCCTATGTATTTTGGTTGCTTTGATCAGAATCAGTATCAGTTTAAGGAGTCTGAAATGCTGTTGTGTTTGTACATCACATTAAACAAAAACTCTAAAAGCAGCATAAAGAAATTCAAGCTGACATTTTGAGAATACATCTCATTCAGACGTATGACAAAGAAAATATAGCAAAGGAGTGTGAGTAGAATAAGTACACATGTTGTGTTATCCCCTACACATGGGGCATGCACTCCTTGGGCCAATCAGCATGGCCCGGGAGGTTTAATACAAACCACACCATTTTACTTATGAAGCTCATTTTAAAAGAATCGAATGAGATTACCTAAATTGTTTTGAGTGATTTTCAATAGAATAAATGCTGAAGAATAAGTGTACAGTATGTTTTCTATATTATGTTTTCTAGTGATAAAATTAGAGGTTACAGCATGATTTTTTTTTGGCACAGGGCAACAATCTTGGATTCTCATGTGGCCCTCCAGGAAAAATAATTGCCCACCCCTGCTCCAACTTAAAATTTGGCGCAGTGTGTGTGTGTGTGTGTGTGTGTGTGTGTGTGTGTGTGTGTGTGTCTGTGTGTGTGTGTGTGTCTGTGTACCCCTTAAGTTTACATCCATCAGTTTTATGACATCCTGATGACATCATCAGTGTCTTATGACATCCCTTGATGTATGACATCACTGATGACATCATCAGTGGGACAAAAATTAAAACAGAGGACAGAGAGAGAACAGAGCCCACATTGCCAAATTTATATAGATAAATATTTCCATGCTCATGCAAAGTAGGATAGACAGATAAAGTGTACAGTAGAGCTCCATCAGATGAAATAAACCGGTAAAATGGTGAGAAATGCCAAACTTCACTGAGGGTGAATTTCTAAAGGCTTGTAAACACAATTTTAAACCTATGTATTTCAGTTGTCCAATTTTCACACTGATAACTGTGTGATTATTTTTGGGTGATTAATGTTACATTTTGAAAATGAAAAAGTGCGTCAAAAAGTAAATGTGTGTGTTGTAGAATAGACAAACAGATGTGGTAATGAGGCCTCTGGCACGACCTCTCCGCTGAGATGCAGCAGTAATGGGTTGATCTCTCCTAACCCGAGTATGCTCGAGTCATATCAGCAGGCTAATGGATTGGCCTATAGCCCCACCATGAAGCTGTGTGTTTGCACATGATCATGTCGTGGCTGCATCATGAGAAATCACTGCTGTAGTTATAGAGGAAACTGAAACCTGTACAGTCAGAGAAGAGCAGTACCAGGACCGCGTTTGCCTGCAGCGGCTGCTGCAAGGAAATCTTTTAGTGACAAAGTAGTGAAAGTTCACACTTCCCCAATGTCTGCATGCAGCACAAACTGCTTTTTAAGGTTTAATGAGCCTTTTCTCTGCAGAAGGCATGATAATAATCCTCTGAGGATTATAGTGGAAAACCTGTCACTGTGACTTGCCATTTGGGTTAGGGTTAGTCAGGCCTCGCTCACTCCTGTGTGCTGCTCCACTCTGGAGCTCTCCTTGGTGCTGAACCTGTGGTGAGGCATTTTGGTCACTAATTAGCCATTTTTGCCCATTTAGTCAGCCCTATTATCTAATTCAAAAATCCGGCTCTGTCAGGTCACCTGCAGGGGTGCTCTTTACACTTCCAGAAAGATTCAGCGTGACCACACGTAAAATGGCATATCTGTGGCCCAACCCAATTCTGCTCACTCACTCACTCACTCACTCACTCACTCACATACTGACACTTTGCATTCTTATTATAGGATTCTGTTCAATTAGGAAATAAAACTCACGTGGCCTCCATATAAACCTCTATGTCACATGAACAGCAGTTTCATAAAATCACAGTTTCATGGAATTAAGAAAAAACAATCAACACTATCTCTGTTTGCTTATCTTTCTTTCTGTCTTTCTTTCCTCCTTTCTGACTTTCCTTCTTACTGACATCGACACTTATTTCCCTTCATCCACTCTTGCCTTCTCTTTCCCTTATTCTATTCTTTTATTTCCTTATTTCTTTCTTGCCTCCCTTTGTTCTTTCTTTCTTTTTGTCTTTCCTGCTTTCTTCGCTTCTTTCCCTCTTTTTCTCCTTTTTTACTTTCCTGCTTTCTGACATCCCCACTGACTTTCCTTCTTCTGTTCTTTCTTCTTCTTCTTCCTCCCTCAATCCCTCCCTTCCTTCCTCCCTCCCTCCTTCCTTCCTTTCCACCCTCCTCCACAGGTCTGATTGTCGGGGCCCTGATGGTCTGCTGGCTGCCAAACCAGATTCGTCGCCTGATGACGGCGGCGGTGCCCAAGTCTAGCTGGACCATGTCCTACTTCCGCAGCTACATCACCCTTCACCCGGTGGCCGACACCTTCTTCTACCTCAGCTCCGTCCTCAACCCCTTCCTGTACAACCTCTCGTCCAGGCAGTTCAGGGAGGTGTTCGTCCAGGTGCTGCGATGCCGCCTCACCATCCAGCATGTCAACAGGCGCACCGTGCAGAGCTCCCACGCCGCCTCCGCGCGCTCCCTCAGGCCCCTCCTGCTCAAGTCGCTACGTCGCGGCACAGGGAAGGGCTCCACTCAGGGAGAGGAGAAAAGCCCTCCCACCTTCACCACCTTTCAGAGCAACAGTGACTCAAACACTCAGGGCTCCCTCTCTTCCACTCAAGTGATGGATTTGATTCCCCAAACAAAGACAAATGTACCAACAGAGACTGAAATATAAGGTGCTGTCCAGTTTCATTCAACACTAGAGAGAGGGGACAAGAAACCATGACACAAAATGTTGTGTTGTGCCTCCAGAAACATAGGGATAGGGAGATTCTTTATCACGTTTTTAGCTTAACCCATTGATACCTGATGCAGCATTTGTGTGTGTATCCCTTTAAAGGGATACACACACAAATGAGGGATATACACACAAATGCTGCATCAGGTATCAATGGGTTAAGATTAATTCACAGTTTGAGCCATGGCCACACCAACTGAAAATTGCATAACTATAGATTGGTTCATTGGCAGTGTTGGGGAGTAGTGATTGAGAACTACTTGTAGTTGAACTACGTAGTTGAACTACATTTTGCAGTAGCTTGCTGGTAGTTCAACTGCATTCATATTTGCATAGTGAGTCAAGTAGTTAGACAGTATACTTTTTGGTCATTTTGGTGTTGTTTAACTACTCAAACGAGAAACTACAAATTTGTGCAATAAAATGAAAGGAACAGGCACGGCTCCAGGATTTTTTCTAAGGGGGGGTTCGGGGGAGGCTAGACCAATATGTGGGGGTGCTAAGAAAATAGTCGATTTTCATTAGGCCTACTTCAAAGTTACTTTATAATGAAGTCATGAGGAGGCATGAGGAGTGATTGGTTAGGTTTAGGCATGCAGAGTGATGATTGGTTGGGATAGTATTTACAATACTGATGCACAAATATGCATTAATTTATGCTTAACTCATCATGAGTTACTGTAATGTATAACCCATGATGAATTAAGACAATTGATGCTTACCGCATCATCAACTAATGAAAGGTATGTTTGATGAACAGACTGAGTCATATATGAATTACTATTAATTAAGTAGGCTAGGCCGATCTCATCATGGATTAATTCCTCATTAACACCTATTATTAATTAATACTGTATGCATGTGTTAATTACCACTATCAACATCCAGCCGCAACTGGGATGCCATTAGCATTACCAGCCGCGCATGTCTATAGCCACCTAACATTACCTTGTCCATCATGGGTATTCCTCCTCGTTGAGGCTTGGTGCAGTGCAGGGTTCAAAGCCGGGACACTGAGAACATGTGGCCGATGTTGTGTGCCTATCTTACCGGGTGTCTTAGCCGGGTATGGCTATTTCAGCAGCTGTAGCTATCGTTCCGACTTTGGTCCTCTGATAGCCTAGGGCTAGGCGTGTAGCCTACCTTGGTAGCTACTAGCCTGGAACCAGACCAGCTCAAAACCATTCTCTGACATTGTATTCACTGTGCATCTCTCCCACAGACCTCGAACACTGGATGTATGGCTTGTCAAGCAATATCAAAACCAAGGCTTGAAGTGTAACCAGCTGAGTTTAGCACATGGTCTTTATAGCATTGGCAGTGGACATGGATCAGAGGAATCAGCAGCAAGATGAGAAACTGATAACGAGATCCAAACTGGAGCCAAACCAATCAGAGTAGCTGATAAGCTCACAGATGGAACAGAGCTTTTCTCGTTATGCCCTCTGAACAATTAGTCGATCTGGGAATGAAGTCACCAGACCCGCTGACGGAGGCGGGCACTTTTTCCAAGCTACTTGGCAAGTGATTGGATGACCCATCTGTCTATCACCGCTGGTGGGTGTTAACTTCAACCAATCAGATCGCCGAAGGTGCCTGTGGATGATCTCCGTGGTATTCATTGATTGAGTCCTCACGGTCGTAAAGTCACCTTCGAAGCATTTAGTTAGATTATAACAAACTAGTTGTGTGGCTTAGCCTTCCCAAATGTTGAGGGTCGTTTTTTAGAATTTAATACATAGAATTGGGAACGTTACATTCAATTTCATTCAGACTGCCTGTCACTTCCGCGGCGGCAGCCATGTTGACGAGTGAAAAGAACTACAAAGACCATGTACCCACTACTTGCCCAGACAAGCCTGAGCCCGCCTACGGCCGCCGCTGATTCGTCGGGCCGGCATGGCTCGACCAATCATCTTAACTGCCTGTGCGGGTCCAGACCGTCACGGAGAACCAAATGAAATGTGAGTTCACGTGACGGGCGGTTTACCAGGCTACAGAACAATGGCCTGTTCACCACACACACCCACCACTCCCTGACTTGAGGAAACCTGTTTGATAGCCTCACACAGATCAATCAGCATCCAGATCTACTGGATCCCAGTTGATTTAGTACCTGGAAAGATCTGGTCCAGGTGACATATCACACTGCAGGATACCATGCGTCCTGGTGGCTCACCTGGTAGCACATACGACGGAGGCTCGGGTCCGAATCTGACCTGAGGTCCTTTGCCGCATGTCATCCCCTCTCTCTATCCTCATCTTTCCTGTCTGCCTACTGTCCTATCTAAATGAAGGCAGAAATGCCCCCCAAAAATCATCTTAAGAAAAGGCTGCAGGTTATTTACTGAAGATTTTCAGGCTCTTAAGTCCGGTAAAGAACTTCCTAATTGTGAAGCGCAACTTTCTTTTCCAAATCACACACTCATATTCCTCTCTTATCTTATTCTTGTCAGACCTACTTCAATAGTCACAGATCAAGGTTTAAAGCAATATGAAAACATCACAACAGGGATTGGGCTATAGCTCACTCAGATATGCTGTGTGATGTTCCAAGGTTGTTTGTTCAATCCCTGCCTCAGGCAGCACCTGTGATGCTATTTTTTATCATCATCAGTAGTTTGAACACTGATAGAAATAAGCTGATGTAGGAGTCTAGTCAGTCTCTGACTCTAGCTCAGTCAGATAAACAGCTGCTCACTCGTTCAATTCCAACCTGTGTCATGCTTTATGCTCTCTGTGTTGTTGTCAGTGTAAACACAGTGTGAATTCAGAAGGTGACTTCCAAACAGCTCATAGCTCAGCAGGATGAGTTGCTGTGTCTGTGTTGCTATCTGACAGGTGGATTATTGGTTGATTCCCGATGGAGGAGACATATTACAGCACCGCCATGTCTTTAATGTTACCAGTTTAAGTGTAATAAAAACTAAAAGAAGATTGTTATGCCTATTTCCACTTTTATTCAAATACAAATAACTTTGCTGCCTAAAAAAACAGAGCTGAAAGTTCAGTCTGTGCACATCCCAGAAAAGAACTTACAACCTCTCTTTTTGAAGGCAGCTGACACACACAGCGAACCACAAAGGCAGTGCCACTGATGCTGTATTTCTCTCTGTATGACTGTATTTCATTCTGTATGACTTGAAGTGCCTGCATGGCTATGTAGGTCAAAATCTGGAAAAGGCTACTGTATATTTTAGCTTTTAGTCAATTTAGAAATAGTTAAGTAGACTCGATGGAGGAGACGTATTATAGCACTGCCCTGTCTTTAACATCACCAGCTGTTTACGCCTAGCGGCCGGCTTTAATATCCTCAAATTACTGTATTATTATGTTTACCATTAACAATTTTCAGAAACTTCACAAACACAGAGACTGTGTTTTAACAGTTCAGAAAGTCTCTCAAAGTTTTTAACAGCTCAAATGTAATGTTTATGTTGATTTACAGCTGAAATTGGGTGAGAGAGCTGAAATTGGGTGAGAGAGCTGAAATTGGGTGAGAGACATAGAGAGAGTGATAAAGAGAGTAGGTTTTTGGTGAATAGCCCACTGTAAAAAGTTAAACCAGACAGGTCAAACTTTTCACAGTGCACTATGAAAAGTTCGACCTGTCTGGTCAAAGACTGGTTTTCATTCTTTCCTCTGGCTGTTGCCATTCAAAAGTGACTGAGGCTTGGTCGGGGAAGGGGTGGGCTGACTGTCTGTAGGAGGCGCTCTGTCAGCCGGTGTGTTTGCAGCCATGTTAGAGAGATGGGAGATCGGTTTGTGGAACAACATTTCTCCTCCATCGGGAATCAAAACGACACTCAGCCCATCATGCAGAGACAGAGAAACAGCTGCTCATCCCACTCAGCTGTTCCTCAGTGTGAGTATTAGCATCTGATTTCTACAAGTCTTCATACAAGTGCTTCAGACAACACTAGCAGTTCCAGTAGGCCTACAGTATGTTCAATCTGGGAACCCAGAGTTTATCAGTCTGGCGACTACTGTTGACGACTAATATTTCGGAGTTTACGCTATAGAGCTATGGGTAACACTTCATAATACTGTATCACAAAAAATGGGTAGTTACTGAGGAACGAGTAAGGAACGAACCATTAGTTCATGAATAGTTAATGATTAGTTAATGAGTAGTTGATAGGTAGTTCCTTAATGGTAGTTACTTAAGAACTGACCATTAGTTACCATGTTAACGAACCAGTAAGTAATGATTACTTCCCTAAAAAAATCTTTTTTTCATTCGTTTTCATTCACTAGTTCATTAATAGTTAATCGGTAGTTCCTTAAAGATCCTTAATGGTAGTTACTTAAGAACTGACCATTAGTTCCCATGGTAGTTACTTAAGAACTGACCATTAGTTACCATGTTAACGAACCAGTAAGTAATGATTACTTCCTTTTTTTTTAAATATATATTTCACTAGTTGTTAAGTAATGGTAAAGTAAGCAGGAAGTAATGGTGTATTCCTTAGTAACTACTCAGTAAGATGTACTGCTTTACTTGAGGGGGCACAAACATGTTAAGTAATGGTAAAGTAAGCAGGAAGTAATGGTGCATTCCTTACTAACAACTCGGTAAGATGTACTGCTTTACTTGAGGGGGCACAAACATGGGAACTAATGGTAAAGTAAGCAGGAAGTAATGATGTATCCCTTAGTAACAACTCAGGAAGACTGCTTTACTTGAGGGGTCACACACATGTTAAGTAATGGTAAAGTAAGCAGGAAGTAATGGTGCATTCCTTACTAACAACTCGGTATATACTATAGGAATACACCATTACTTCCTGCTTACTTTACCATTACTTAACATGTGTGTGACCCCTCAAGTAAAGCAGTACATCTTCCTGAGTTGTTACTAAGGGATACACCATTACTTCCTGCTTACTTTACCATTAGTTCCCATGTTTGTGCCCCCTCAAGTAAAGCAGTACATCTTACCGAGTTGTTAGTAAGGAATGCACCATTACTTCCTGCTTACTTTACCATTACTTAACAACTAGTGAAATATAAAAAAAAAAAAAAAGGAAGTAATCATTACTTACTGGTTCGTTAACATGGTAACTAATGGTCAGTTCTTAAGTAACTACCATGGGAACTAATGGTCAGTTCTTAAGTAACTACCATTAAGGATCTTTAAGGAACTACCGATTAACTATTAATGAACTAGTGAATGAAAACAAATGAAAAAAAGTTTTTTTTAGGGAAGTAACTAATCATTACTTACTGGTTCGTTAACATGGTAACTAATGGTCAGTTCTTAAGTAACTACCATTAAGGAACTACCTATCAACTACTCATTAACTAATCATTAACTATTCATGAACTAATGGTTCGTTCCTTACTCGTTCCTCAGTAACTACCCATTTTTTGTGTTACAGTATTATGAAGTGTTACCGAGCTATGGTCCCGCCCCTTCCGTCATTGTTTACAATCCGACGACGTCTTATAGAGCTATTTATTATTATTATTAGATGAAATGTCATCTGGACCTACAGTACAATCAATCATCTGGACCTACAGTACAATCAATCATCTGGACCTACGTCACCTACAGTACAATCAATCAGCTCCAACTCCATTCTCACGCCAATTGGACTGTAAACAATGACTGCAGAAGTCTTGGCGCTGACATCCACTATACAGCGGAACCCCCTGAATATCGACGGTCTATGAGAGTGATCAGACTGATCAGGGTGCCCAGATTGGCCTATGTTACATAATCATAGGCAAGCAATATAAACATACAAGTGAGGTGTTGCCTGTGTAAGCTGTGTTGTGTCGGCCCCCCGCAGCTGGGAATTGACCTCGGAACCTCCGGCATGGGAGGCGGCTAACATCCCATGGGCTCTAGCGTTGGTCACTAGGGCATCTCTTGAGGCGTCTGGGAGTGAGGTTTACTCACTGCATGACCGCTGGCTACCATTACACCTGTCAAGCTGCCAAGCCGCAATGCTCATTAAGGGATTGGTAAAATGGACATTTGACAACACACTTTCAATGCCAGAAGATCTGTCTTCCTATGAGACTTTGACCGTAACTTGTTTTGTTTACACAGGAAGTGAGTGAAGTTAGCCAGGCTAACTACTAACATGTGAACCAGACAGACCTACTGTATCAGAGACATATATTATTTTGTGCCAATCCTCTTGCTAAATATTGGGTAAGATGAAGGGAAAAACACCCTTTATAGTCCTTTGAAGGGTCTGTCTGAAGGCATTTATTTGTTTTTGACTCTTGGAAAATGGGAAAAACAGTAAAGATTCCCCATTCTCCTTTTGGTCCCAGGCCGGCCCTGTTGACTAGTGTCTTGTTAGTGTTATGAAGGAGCAGATGTTGTGATGAACTGTAGCAGTGTTGTACCTGGGGTTTCAAGGCTGTGGGTACACTAGTTTGGTTTCTCCTCAGAATACGCAAATGTTTTGCCAAGTAATTCAGTTTAATATATGGACTGGCATGTACACTTTTGGACAGTCTGCACATATCTTTCCAAGATCATGAAACACTATCATTTTATATGCCTTTTTTAATTCAGAAATATACAGAAAATGTGTGATTGTTCCATTTAATGGTATTCATGTAACTTATTTAACAGGATACGTCTATGCCTCTGAGCATGAATTATAAAGCTCTGCTGTACAGTAAATCTTCCCTGCAAGACATCTCAGTTGACCTCCTGTGGTGTATGTTAAATAAAGACAAATGCAGATGAGCCACCTGCTGAGAACCGCATCACGCTGCATCTGTTTGATCCACGCTGAATGTCCTCACCTCACCTGACCTCCTTTCGCTATTAGCTGCACCACACTCTGTTAATTGACACATCTGATAGTAAAATCCCCAAGTTCCTGTCTATATCTTCTGACCTTTTTAGGCAAGTCGCAACAAATAAAAAGCCTGGGGAGGGGGCGGGGTTGGGAAAGCAACTATAATACATGCCTCACTGTTTCAAGAATATACATTTCAATGTGTCTTATTCATTCTCTGAGTGAATTTAGTTCCAGTTCACGTCTTCTCCGCTGTAATTCCTTGTGCATTTGCAATACACTCGGCATCCGAAGGCCTGTCAGCACAGAGTCAAGGAAATGACGAAGAGGATGGAGAGAGGAAGGACAAGGAGGAGTGGCTTGTTGGGGACGGAGGCAGTGGACGGCGGGGCTCGTTTCTTCTGCCGCGGCCCGTTACACAGCGGCGTGTTGCAGCAGCTGATACACACCGAGTTCAGCTTGCCAGTGCAGAACTGCTGGTAGCCAGAGGAGGCAATGAGGCAGGCTCCAGAAGAGGCGCAGGACTTGCGGTAGTGAATTCCTGCAATAAGGACAGAAATGGGTTAGAGCAGTGGTTCTCAAACTTGTTCACGTCAAGGACCCCCCCCACCTAACACAAATTAGACCACCGATCCACATTTGGTTAGATTTTGTCCCAGGCTCCCCCATCTGATAAGATTTTTGCTTTTAGATGTTTTATTACAGAAAGTGTATGACACCCATGTCCAAAATAGTGATATATTATTGTGTTACTTATGGATGCAATTATAGTGAAAATAAATAATTCCCCATGTTTGCTGGGGACCCCCCTGCATGGACCCCTGGGGGCCCCCGGACCCCACTCTGAGAACCATTGGGTTAGAGCCACACACACACACACACACACACACACACACACACACACACACACACACACACACACACACACACACACACACACACACACACACACACACACACACACACACACACACACACACACCAGGGGAACATAAGAATCCATGATTTCATCTTGAGTATCCCCTACTAGAACTTTCGCGATCACAGAATAACTATATTTTCTCTAGTTCAATATGAGGAGTAATGGATTACAGGGAATTCGTTAAATGTTAAAAATGGCTATATTCCTTCTCCAAATTGTTCTCAATCAAACAAAGTTTGAAGTCCTGGCATGTTCGATGTACTAATGTACATTTATGAGCGCCATTTTGATCTGGACTACGTACAGCTCCCAGCTGGCACCAGGCACCGACTCAGTTGTTTTTCTGCTTTTTTAAGACGGTAAAGAGGGATCAGTGAGGGACATTCAAATGACGACTAGTTTCTGATCTACACTATCCAGTAATACCAAGATGCATTAAATGACAAGTCTGGACTCACAAAAATTTTGACAAAATTTAGACAAGAAAAGCTCTGGAAGGAAAATTTCCCGTCATATCACAAAGCCTGGAGATTAGACCTGTCTTTTCCATTGAGAGACAGGACCTGAACCAGGCATTTACAGCTTCTGAAATCTACCGTTTGGCTTGACAGCTGTCACTGTACAAAGGATCTCTGTAATTTTCCCACATCCAAAAACTTAACATGATTACTGACATCGCCAGCCACAACTAAAAATGTAGACACAACCCTATGCAATAAGTCAGGCTGTGAATTCAACAGCGATCCTCTGGGTTTGAATGGACACAATATAATCTGTCGGTCTTTATCTTGAGCAGTAATTGGAAAATAGCAAGAGACTATCAGGCAGTAATTGGAAAATATGCTGCAATAAAAGTGGAAAGTGTCACAGGCAGAGAGAAGGAATGCTCTTTCCCTCAAACAATCACTGACGAATCACATTAACTATTTTTACTGCTTTGAACCAGTCACTGTTTATTCCCATTTATTTTATTCATCTATTTTAATATAATTGCTGTCAACTTTCAATTGCAAGTTCAACATTAGCTTAGGACCATGTTCATTAAAATACAATGAAATGTTTCTGCCCCGCTCTCTTTACCATAAAAACAATACAGCCTAAAAAAACAGTCTCACAAACGCATGGCACAAAATGTGTTAGATCAGAAAACCAGATTTATGTGCCTGGTATTTGATTAGCGTGAGCACAAACAGGGGCGGACTGGCCATCGGGAGTCCTGGGAGTTTTCCCGGTGGGCCAATGGACAATTGAAAACTAGAAAACTAGAAATAAAGTGACCAACAACATACAAAACAGCAAATAGAAATACAACGATGTAGCACAGCTCAGTCTGGTATAGACAAAGAGTTCCATGATAACAAAATGCAAACACAGGGAGAGAGAGACAGAGAGAGAAAACACACACACACACACACACACACACACACACACACACACACACACACACACACACACACACACACACAGTAAACTGGAGTTGAAGTGCTGTGTAAACTGGAGTTGAAGTGCTGTGTGATCGACCAGCCCACACACTGGCTACTGGCCCGCTGTTGGAGGAGCGGGGAGCCGTGATTGATTGGGTATGGTCTATTTCGATTTTACTAGGGGTGCAGTTGCACCCTCTAGTGGTCAGATGAAATTTCTATAAATACCGGTATGTAAACAGACGTCTGCGGCCAACATTGCTGTCTTTTCAGAGTGAAGCTCCTGGTATCATATGAGAAACTAGAAGACCTATAAGGCATCCATTGGTACCAACCATTACGATTACGATTACGAAAACTTTATTGTCCACAAGTGGAAACCATGTCATGCTAGCTTGTCAGGAAGTGGGGTAAATAATGCTGCAAAGTTAGGCTAAATTGTATCGAGGTAATAACATGTCATGGCCATATCAAAGGGGTGCCTTGACCTCTCACAGCATGATTTTCCTACGGTGTTCCCCAAAGTCTTGTTGCCTTAATGTGGTATTTTTGGAGGGATTTATTTACCTTTTCTAATTCAAGGCCCACTTCTGATTGTTGAAATAATTCTGAGGACCAGCTTCCCAAATAAATGATAGGCTATCATTCTGATATCTTGATGTGAGGTCATCCGTGGCCCACTAGGTGGCGCTCTGAGGCTCAGTGGGCCCAAGCCCCCAGGAATAGCGCTGGGCTGTGAAGCCATTTGAACAGGCCCGGTTTTACAGGGGTGCAAAAGCACGCATTGCACCCTTATTTTAATTGTCTGCATGCTCAGTTGAAAAGAGTGGTAAAAAAATAAATAATAATAATAATAATAATAATAATAATAATAATAATAATAATAATAATAATAATAATAATAATAATAATAATAATAATAATAAATGCGGCAGCTGCACACTTACTGTTTAAACTTGAATTATAATTGTTGTTTTTCTTTGTTATTTGATGTGAATGTATGGCTTTTTGGCACCTACATGTAACCTTTTAAGGTTGAGATAATTGTATTATCATTATATGGTCCAAATATTTCAGTAAAGCACTTGAAACACTTGAAATATTCTTGCTTGGCTGGTATCATTCTACATGAAATGATGGTAAAATGCATTATTTTTAGTAAAATAACATGTCAAATTGATGGCCGGCCGGCCACCCGGGTCGGCCCGTGCATGTGCACCCCTTCCTATCTAGGATGCATCCCTAGTCATCTTGTTCTGGAACCGGCCCTGCATTTGAACATGGTGGCGAAGCTCTGTATTGCAAGTCACGTGACGCCATGCAGCCCAGAAAGGAAAATTTCCATCCACTTGCATGGGGATCCCGGCAGCTGTTAAACCCAGTGGAATTTTTTCCGGGTGTCACTCAAAGTATAAAACGACTCTTTTAATTATCAAATATTTTTTTATGGGGTCAGAAGCCACTAAGAGCCGTATACGGGTGTATTTCCTTCTTATAATACAATCCATGGGTGGGAGGGGTGGGAGATGTCATCGAATACGTCATGGCACACATGCGCACTTCGCCTTGGGCTGCATGGTCAGGAAGTAAAACCCGGAAGAAAAACCCCCCATGATGGCTTCATGCGCCAGTGAGCAGCGTCCGTCCGAATGCATGGGTGGGCGTGACTCGTCCCCTATCCAGTTCTTTTAATACATCCATGAGTGGGCCATGGCCCGGTAGTAGAATATGGAGAGAATAATATTTCTCATCACTGTAAAGCCACAGCATAGTCAAATTTTTTATGCATTGCTGTCTCATTTTGCACCCTCTGATTGCAAAGCCTACAATCAAAAGTGTTTATAGTTTTTAAATGGATTTTAATGGCTCGTTTTGTGATGTAATGTCACGTTACTTGCATAAAAATCTCAAGAATCCAGGAATGAAGGTCTCTAGACACCCAGACCCTTCCTCCTCTCTCTCTATAAGTAATCCATGACAACTGTCAGTCATGGCTGAATATTTCGGACTCTGTATGACATATCAATTATGTGTACATTGAGGATTCAGTCCTCTTCTAATGCAGTTTAGAGGAGAATGTTATGGCTTTAAATATACTTTTATAAGACACTTCCTGCACTCTTGGCTTCATTCAATTTGGTTTATATTAGCTGTTATATATAGCGGATGAGGGATGGTAAATTCCATTCTACAACACTATCTGACAACTGCTTTGTCATTCTCGCGTCCGGAGAGTGGGCCGACCAGGGACAAATTCCCGGGCCACTTTTATTTTTTACCCCAGTCCGCCCATGAGCACAAGCCTTTCATAGAGCCATGTAAATTAATAGGATGGCTTGTGTTTTTGCTTAGAATAGATTTTGAACGTTTCTACAATGGGTAGATATTATAAAGCTATGGTGATGTTATGCGAATGAATTTAAATTAGATGCAGTCTTTACAGTCCGGTGTTATCATTGTCCAGGTCGTCAAACTTCTGTAAACTGTAGTGCCTCCAGTCAGATGCTCTCAGTAATGAAATAATAAAAGTCAAATAAAGGACACCAGTTTTATATCCTTTGCCAAAGTTTTTAAAGCAATACTTATATACGGTTTTTACTGTTCCATAAAAATAAACGGACTATAATATATCTCCAGGGATTTGATGGGGTTGCTGATTAATAGTGTTAAAGGAGTAGAATATCCGCACACTGGAACAGCTCCAAATGTTGAATGATGATTACAAACAACTTTTCAACCCACGCAGTGGGTCTTCATCAGGCAGATGACTAGAAAAAAAGACAGCAGAAAATATATAGAAAATAAGACTAATGACAATGCATTGACATCAGCTGCTGTCAGTCAATTAAATCAGCTATAGCACATAGCCAATATCAGGTGACTAATGCCTTAAAAGGAGCCTACCTGTACGTTGCTACATTGCTGATTAATACCAATTGAATCAACAATTATGAGATTTCTCGCTGTCAAAACTCACTTTTTGGCTGATAACCTGTTTTGGATTGAAATCGCACAGCCAGGAAGCAGGGTGAGGGGACAGCCTTTAAACTGGATCTGGTTCAAGCCTGCATGGTCTGCAAGCAACTACCCTGCTGAAGTGTCCTGGAGCAAGGCACTGAGTCCATATAGGAGCTCCAGTACTTGAACTAGCATGGGTGTGACTCCCAGCCGAAGTAGCTACATCCATCAACAGCCACCTGTCTGCCAAAGAGTCCTTGAGCAAAACGATTAAAACCTTAAAACACTCTGGATAACACCGCCAGCTGGCCTAAAATATTAAATTTTATTCCAAAGACCTCGTGTATGTGAACAACGCTGCAATGGAGTAACAATATGTGTAGTCAGAATTCTGTCTGGTTCTGATTGTCATATGAAACAGGCAAAGGCAATGTCCATTTTGTTAGAAAAAGTCACTTTTTAGCCTGTACTTTATGCTTCAATAAGAGGTTAGCAGCAGTCCTGCGGATCTGCTGTCACCACTGGCATTTTCCCCCAAGCAATTAATATTGATAGTTGCAAAAAATAAAAAAGAATAAGAAGCTGCATAAACTCTTTAAAATAGTGTTTCCAGAATGATGTACTATTACATTGGCCTAGATGTTATGTTTGTTAAAAGCATGTTTTTTTTACATGTAGACTTTCAAATGACTGTGGTCCATGAACTCCTATAAAAGGTATGTGCACTAAAGCTGAAAGACCAAGTGAAATATTACTTTCACAGCAGATCCACAAATAGACTGGAGCCATCCCTGCAGACAAACAGTGCTGCTGCTCGGCAAATACAAAGCTAAAGCTGTGAAAAGGATTCAGACAACACCTCATCCTGTAAACAACACCCAGAGCAACTCCACTCAGGTGAATACTTCAGTGCAGCGGACGCTGAAGATACAATGAAGCATCTCACTTCCCCAACTTTTAGTTAACACAATGATCAAGTAAACAAAACAAAACAAACAAACAAATATTATCCAAGTATGAGAAGCATAAGAGGGAAAGGACTTTTTCCTGACATCCTGCATGGAGAAAAATAAAGGTGCCATAAAAGAACCATTTCTGGTTCCACAAAAAAACAACGTTCTTTAAAGAACCATTTCTGCACTCCTTTGACACCTGCATTGTGTTTTGGTTGAACTGCACAGGTATAGCCTCATTTGCAATTCCACAATATACTATGGGGGAGTTTGATTATTTTCCACATTCATGCATCAACCACCATCCAATAACTAAGAATTAAGAACGCTTTATTATACAAAAGAACTATGTGATTCTTTGTGAAAAGTTCTTTGTGGGACCAGAAATGGTTCTTATTTATGAGGGAACCATTTTTGGTTCCAGTTTACACCTTTTTTTTAAGTTTTATGCACATGATATACAGTTTGGAGAAACAATACCAAACTCTACAGATCATACGGACTTCTCTTCATTCATACTGAAAAACAGCATACATAAAGTTAATTTAATCTAATGAAGTATCACCCTGAGCTTTATCTGTCATTGAAATTCAGGAAGCTTATGCAAATATCATACTGTGTAATGCATGGTGATTGTATTCCATACTCAACACTTATGGGAATTTTGAGCATGAAGAAGATATGTATATGGGACGGTTAAGATTCAAGATGCAATTGCACTTTTTTCCTCCAATATTTCATTTAATTTGTGCATGGGAATTTTAACATTCAACACTTCAATCTAAATTATCCTGTTGAGATACTTTATGGAGGAAAAGATTGAAAGATTCTAATCAGCTCGCCAGTGCACGCTTCAGTCTAATGAGAACCGCCATGGTCGAACGCACGAGGAACACTGAACAGTCTGACTCTGGCATCTCAAAGTCTCTGGAGGAGAACCTGCCGCATTTCTCTTGGAAATGAGATTTCCGCCAACAAATCAAGTAAAACTTTATACAGTATGCGGACGAAGATGCTCCAGAATAGTGTTAATATTCTGTCAGTAGGGATGTTGCCATCTCAGATTTGACGTCCTTTAAATTGAAGAATTCCTGCTGTAGTAGCTACAGCATGAATTCTGGGCTACAGTGTAGCCCATTGTATTTTACTGACTGACAATGACAATCTTATTGATACATGCAGCCACAAAAGCCTTTCTCCCAGCATCACTATTATCAAGGTATAAACTCTGGAGCGTCTCCATTGACATTACATTCTGCACGCTTTGCACGCTCGCTTTCTAGCATCCCTCGCTGCAGGGCCGGTTCCAGAACAAGATGACTCGGGATGCATCCTAGATAGGAAGGGGTGCACATGCACGGGCCGCCCGAAAAATTTGACATGTTATTTTACTAAAAATAATGCATTTTACCATCATTTCAAGTAGAATGATACCAGCCAAGCAAGAATATTTCAAGTGTTTCAAGTGCTTTACTGAAATATTTGGACCATATAATGATAATACAATTATCTCAACCTTAAAGGGATAGTTCGGTTTGTTTGAAGTGGGGTCCTATCAGCTAGTAAGATACACTAACTTATAGGTACAGTGGTCTTGAAGCGGGGCACAGCGTCGAACGAGATCCGGCACCCAGAGCAGCAGCCTCACCAGCTTTTTCTCTGTAAGTCCTGGGGGTCAACAACTAAAACGTAATTTAGCACCTAAAACAACGCCCACCTAAACAAATCGATATCTGTGTACATGCACGCTCTATTTTGACAATTTTCAGCGCTTTACTTTTCCGCAAAACAGCAGTTTCATTCGGCACTGCTTTTTCTCCCAACCGTACAACTACCGTATTCCTCCGCTAAAAGCCTGCACAGAGCCGCAGCACTGGATTACTCCGCAGTTATTTGTGGGTATTTTATTTCTCCCGGTTTGTTAGTGAAGACACAACGAATAAAATACACGAACGAAAATATGAGTGATTTTGATAGCGAGGATGATATGCCATTCACCTTGGTGACAAGAGGATACAATTATGAACCAGAGAGAATACAAGAGGAACTTTTGCAGAGAGTGAACAGGCAGAGAGATGCGCCTGCTGCCTAAATGCCAGGGTGCCCTGCAGACGTTTTTCACGATTTCCAGGATAAATTGTGGAAAACGTCCCAGACCAGAGAGGCCAGGTGACTTGTTGTCTCTAAAGTAAGTCAGTGTTTTATCTCTCTTCTAAGCCTTCCTGTTTTGTAAACCGCGGCTCTGTGCTCTGTGGTGGCTTTTAGCGGAGGAATACGGTAGTTGTACGGTTGGGAGAAAAAGCAGTGCCGAATGAAACTGCTGTTTTGGGGAAAAGTAAAGCGCTGAAAATTGTCAAAATAGAGCGTGCATGTACACGGATATCGATTTGTTTAGGTGGGCGTTGTTTTAGGTGTTTTAGGTGGCTAAATTACGTTTTAGTTGTTGACCCCCCGTACTTACAGAGAAAAGGCTGGTTTGGGTGCTGCTCTGAGTGCGCGGTCTCGTTCCACAATGCGCCCAGCCTGCAGACCACTGTACCTAATTAAGTTAGTGTATCGAACTAGCTGATAGGACCCCACTTCAAACAAACCGAACTATCCGTTTAAAAGGTTACATGTAGGTGCCAAAAAGCCATAAATTCACATCAAAGAACAAAGAAAAACAACAATTATAATTCAAGTTTAAACAGTAAGTGTGCAGCTGCAGCATTTATTAATAAAAAATACCACTCTTTTCAACTGAGCATGCAGACAATTAAAATAAGGGTGCAATGGGTGCTTTTGCACCGCTGTAAAACCGGGCCTGCCTCACTGGCTCGGCCGCTGAACTGGCAGTGGGCATTTGCACAGTGCCAGAGGTGTTGGGGTGACACTGACTGGACTGTTCTCAACATCAGTAATTGGGTTGTTACTGAAAAACGTGTAAATTACACATTACTCATACTTTTCTTAAAAGTAATTAATTACTTTACTTATTACTCACAGAGAAAGGTAATTACTAGTTACTCTTCTCGTTACGCCCTGAAACGATTGTGCTCGGTTTAGCCTACTTGTGTTAATTGTGCCAATAAATACAGAGCCACATTAGCAGCAGAACCATCTAAATACTGAGAGACACTAAAAGATGTTTAATAAAGACAGGGTCATCAGCATTAAATTCAGAATTTCTAACATTGTTGGCTTGTTGTGCGCTCTACTGTAATTCTGACATTCCAAACACGACTTGAAAGCAGGATAGTAACAAAAGGAATTCTAGATATATTGGTAGATATTACGCCAATAAAGAGGTTAATGTGGCTTAAGAATGAAACACAAGTAATGACTCTAATGTGACTGATTACTGACATTGGAACTGTAATGCCTCAATTCCAATTCCAATGCCTCAATTCCAATTCCAATTAATAATTTGAGTGAAATGTCCCTTTAAGAGTCTTGATGAGGCTTATATTCCTGCTGTTGTAAATGAACATAATCACCTTAGACATGTATCAGTCTGCAGTTTGGGGTTTATAATCTCCATCTCTATCAAACTGGACTAGGCAGTGAAATTAGATGACACTTCTTAGATGAAGCAACATAACGATGTCATCCAGATAAACGGCCTGTATGGACAATAAAATTGTTAGGAGCCGCGCTCGGTGATAAAACCCAGTAAAGATTCACAAAGAAATAAAGTTATCAAGTTACAGTATAGCAGCTTTCAAACACGGATACATTCCTTTAGACTGGGTAAGACCCATAGACTGAACTGAATCTAAATTAAGGCCCTAATTAGTTGATGTATACAATCAGAAACTGAGTTTTGAAAGCCAGAAATCTCAGGATCAGTAATCATTGAGTCTTTGGCATTGATCAACAACCCCATACATACCCCATACATCTATCTATCTATGTATCTATGTATCTATCTATCTATCTGTCTGTCTATCTATCTGTCTATGTATATATCTATGTATCTATGTATCTATGTATCTATGTATCTATGTATCTATGTATCTATGTATCTATCTATCTATCTATCTATCTATCTATCTATCTACCTATCTATCTATCTATCTATCTATCTATCTATCTATCTATCTATCTATCTATCTATCTACCTATCTATCAATCAAACGCTGAGTATCCAAAGCAATCTCCACTCTGCTGCCAAACTTCCACGAACGCTGCATTCCCAATCGGACGTACAAACTTCAGGAGCAATTCAGAGTCCTGCACTATTAAAGCGAACTGCTAAACTGCTGTGACTAAGCGCATTCTCATTTCCTTTATTCCTGATAGGGTAAATTAACTTCCATGAATAATAATAGCTAATTTAGATAAGCAGTCAAATTGGGCGAACACAGCTGTGCTCTCCGCTCTACTCCATCCAGCTGTATTCTGCGACTATTAAACAGGCTAGGGACAGCAGCTTAACCTGGGAACACGGTATGGTCTCACACCAGTTGACTACTATTATGCCTTATGTATGTGTGTGTGTGTGTGTGTGTGTGTGTGTGTGTGTGTGTGTGTGTGTAGGTGTGTGTGTGTGTGTGTGTGTGTGTGTGTGTGTGTGTATACATCTATATATACATATGTGTGGTGGGTTGAGCTTAGCCTAGGTAAACCCAGCCCCCACGTGACCTGCTCTCTCAGTTCCCAGTCACTACCTTGTGACTGTAAGCAGGGTGAGCCTGAGAGCAGGTCACTGGGGGCTGGGTTTACCCAGGCTAGGTTGAGCTGTCCCCTTTAATGTCGCCACGCCCCTAATCTTCCCCATTCAGAACAGGTGGGCACCTGACAATACTATTAGGTTGGCAGCTCATTTAAAAGGGAGCCTTGCACAGCTTGTGATAGGCTTGCCTCACTCTTTTCTGACCCTGTTGCACTGCATGTGAGAGATTAACGGCAGACAAGGTGCTTGGCGGTGGCCCGCTTTGCAGCAGCACATGGAGAGGTGTGGTGGTATTCGGCTGATCACACGCCATTGGTTTGCTCGCTGATGGGGACCAAAGAGCATGACGGCGTGGCTTCTCATTTGGCCATAGTGTTGCTGTATTTAGTGGAGGAGGGGCTACCGTGGCAGGAGCTATTCTCTGTGGACCTCGTGCAGCACCATGAATGTGGTTGGTCTCCGTAGCTCGTAGACCAAGGAATAAGGTGCCTGACAATTGGGTGGCCTTCCACATGGCCTAGATTGCCAGCTGTCTTGCTCAGCCAACATAGCTGCGACAGCACGCTCCTGTAGGTTCTCCCTCTACAACATCCGCAAAATCCGTCCCTTCCTCACAAGAGAAGCGACTCAACTCTTGGTCCAGTCACTTATCATCCCTCGCCTGGATTACTGCAACGTGCTCCTGGCTGGCCTACCTGCCACCGACATCCGACCGCTTCAGCTCATTCAGAACGCTGCAGCCCGTCTGGTATTCAACCAACCCAAATTCTCTCATGTCACTCCCCTCTTCCGGGACCTCCACTGGCTTCCCATCTCAGCTCGCATCAAATTCAAGACACTGGTACTGGCCTACAGGGCAGTACACCAGTCAGCTCCCCTGTACCTGCAATCTATGGTCAGGTTCCAAACCTCTCACCGCTCCATTCGCTCCTCCACCAGTGCAGGGCGCCTCGCCCCTCCTTCGCTACGGGCCCTCAAAAGTCGCTCATCCCGATCTCGACTCTTCTCGTCCCTGGCACCCCAATGGTGGAACGAGCTGCCACCTTCGGTCAGGACTGCTGAATCACTGCCGATCTTTCGGAAAAGACTAAAGACTCACCTTTTCAGGCTCCATCTGGGCCCTTCTTGATCTAACTTCTTTCTCTCTCTTTCTATAAAAAAAAAACAAAACAAAAAAAACTAATCCTAAACTAAACTCGTACCACTGTTCCTTCAGGATTTGTAGTTGTCATAGACTGTGCTCCATAGTTGATTGCTCTATTGCTGACAAAAAGTGTGTTATTGTAAGTCGCTTTGGATAAAAGCGTCTGCCAAATGACGTAATGTAAATGTAAATGTAAATTGCTGTACTTGGTGGAGGAGAGGCTCTTGGTACACTGCTGTTTTTGTCCTAGTGTTTTTTGTCCTTTTAGTTTTGTTCATTTTGTTGATTTGGTTATTTTGTTTATTGCATTTTGTTAAACTTGATTTTAGTGTTTCACAAGGGGCTTAGTATTTTAAAGATTCCTGTTTACCAGTTACAGCACGGTTGGGAGGGCCATAGTTCTGCAGGTGGTTTGGGTCACGGGGTGTAGGCCTATGTCCTGGGGTTCCCTAGTGCATATCGTGTGGTTCCCATTTAATCTTCTGTATTGTCCTACTTCGACAGAGTGAAATTGTTGCTACTGCATGCTGCTTCATGTGCGTTAACCTGTGTGCTTCTGCCTTGCAGTGTGAAAGCAAGCAGTTTGGTGTGTGTGCCTCTCTTACTGGTGGTGGTGAAACCCCCTGACCCCCTCCCTTCCCCTCACTCAATCCCTCCTCCTGTGGACTCCACTGGCACCCTCCTGCTGTACTGGTAACAGGGTCTGATTGACGGCCTTTTAACCTTTTCTATAAATTTTGTAATTCATTCATTTAAAATAAATCATTGTGGTAATAAAGGAATATTTTAACCTGAATTTTACCTTGCAGCTCAGTCCTTGCAAGTGATTTACCCCTGAACCAATGCATGGCAAATACTTTGGCGCTTGACTCCATTGGCCAGTGGCGCTGCTCTTGAGGCAAGAGGAGGGCACCTGCATAGGCTAGGAGATCCCCCAAAAGGAAGATCTGATTACCGGAAGTTAATTGAGATCTGCAGGCGCCAGTAGTTGATTGTACTTTTCTGGCCTTCGACCTTTTAGCGACTTACAGCTATTTGCGGCTGGCGCTCCCAACTCGGTCGGGCCTTCGATCTTGATACGTTAATGTTTACTTGGTACGTGCTTATCCTGCCTTCGACCTTTTTTTGCGACTTACGGCTATTTGCGGCTGGCGCTCCTAACTCGGTCGGGCACCTCGCGATAGCGCTTCCCAGCTTGGCCTACCTGGCCGCCTTGGCGCTTCGCGATTGTACTTTTCCGGCCTTCGACCTTTTTTAGCGACTTACGTTATTTGCGGCTGGCGCTCCCAACTCGGTCGGGCCTTCGATCTTGGTACGTTGATGTTTAGCTTGGCGCTTCCCGGCTTGGCCTACTTGGCTGCCTTGGCGCGACTACCCTGACTTTCTCCGGCTCTCTCTTTCTCTATTCCCTCTATTCCCTCCCCCAGCCTCTTGTTACCTGACTAGCGTGACACTGTATCAATTATTTTAGCTTTGGTATTGTTTATGGTTAAGAAGGGGCAAAGCCGTCTCTACTTTCTGAGACGGCTGAGGTCCTTCAACGTCTGCCGGACCATGCTGAGGATGTTCTATGAGTCGGTAGTGGCTAGTGCCTTCCTGTATGCTATTGTGTGCTGGGGCAGCAGGCTGAAGGCAGCGGATGCCAACGACTCAGCAACTGATCCATAAGGCCTGGGGCTGGATCTGGGCTCTCTGACTGCGGTGTCAGAGAAGAGAACGTTGTCCAGGCTACGTTCCACCATGAACGATGACTCGCACCCACTCCACGGCGTGCTAGTCGAACACAGGAGTACGTTCAGTGAGAGACTGATTCCGCCTAGATGCAGTACGGAGAGGCCCGGGGAATCATTCCTGCCTGTGGCCATTGGTCTATTTAATGCCTCTCTTAAAAGAGCACCTCGGAGACGCTCAGTCTCCCTGAGACTGAGCCAGCCGATAGGTTAACTGTGCCTGGCTGAGCCACGTGTAACGTATAGGGCAAGCCGATTTAATATGGTCCAGGGTGCAATAATGATAATTGACACGGAATGTATACTTGCCTGACGTATTTTGTATTTTTGCTACTTACATTCCACTTATTTTTGCTTCTAGCGCATTTACTAGTTATTCTATGCTATGTTGTGTTTTTTCTGCTTATTGCTTACTACTGCATTTGCATTGCATTTACTACTGTTTATTTTAAGCTGTGTGTCCTGTGAGCGAGCTACTGTAACGTAAGTAATTCTGATTCTGCTTCTGAAGAAATGCCAGAGGCATTTTACTTTGAAATTCGTTGAGCACAGGAAGTGGTGTATTAAGACCGGGTAGCTTGACACGGAAAAGACGTCAGCATTTCCCTGGGCCGTCTGGGTTCGGTCTGAAAGTTGTGCAGTCATTCTAGCTGATGCTCAGACAAGCTCCACGGGCCAGGGGTGTTAGAATGGCCCCTTGCGTGGTTATTATTATTATTATTATTATTATTATTATTATTATTATTATTATTATTATTATTATTAAGTTGTGACTCCCGCTGGCCATTTGCCAGAAAGCGATTTCCGCCAGCGTTGCCAGACGTACGATAATTATTGTATGTGTACGATAATTTCGACCTCTGTACGGAATACGTCTGAATTTTACTGGACTGGTAGATTGCCCGTTTAAATACTGAAGTAATGATACTTTCCTCATGGGTCCTTTCGCGTCCGCGGGTGGCTGGTCCTCCGGGGTATGCTTGGTGTGCTGTGGTCGTCGACCCCGTCCTTGGTAGAGCCTGGGGACGCGATGATCGCGGTGCGGAAGCCTGAATGCTTGGACGCCTGGACATGCTGCTTGCTGAACGAAAATGTTAGTCACTGATTGTCAGTCTGAAAGTCTGTTGTTGACTTGGGGCGGACTCCTGGCTGGAGGGAAATGGCCGCTTTGCTTGAGCCGATTTGCTCCGTGAATGGAGATGGCAAGGAAAGATTGACGACGTGAGAGACAGCGTCGGCGGCCCCTCGCAGTGGAGCGCCCCGCGTTGGCCGCCTGCGGCCCGGCCATCTCGGAAGGCCAATGCGCTCCGTGCCGACCCGGAACAGGGTATGCAAAACAACGCTTCGGAGGCCGGCTTCAAGGGAGATGGACTGCCGTGGGCTGCTGCTGCTATGATCGGCCAGAGAGAGAGAGGTGACGTAGAACCCTTGCTATATATATGAGGATTAACTGACGTCATGTTTGACGTCATAGCAGACGTCATACTAGGATTTTTTGACCACGTTGAGATCGGATTACGCGTGAGTGGCCTTCTGCTTGAACTATGGTCGGGAGACCTCACTTAGTTTAAACTGGAACGTCTCTGCTCACCTTCCTTTACTAAACTTGATGCTGGGTATTTTATGAAGTTTGATGTGGTATTCTCTGGGTGAAACTCCCAGAGTGGCGTTGTCTGGTATTCACTTTATGTCCGGGCCATAGTGCCCTGGTTACATATGTATACATATACAGAATACATATTATTATCATTATTATTTTGCTGGTGGTTCACTGGTGGCATGGTGGAGGAGGTTAGCCTGGTAAACCAGCCGGTCACGTGAACTCACATTTCACTTAGTTCTACCAGACCGTCTGGCCTCAAGCTTTCACCCAGTGTTTTGCAGTGGGCGGAAGTCAGGCGGGTGTACTTGCCTTGACTGACAACTTGAAGCTGAAGGTACAGTACTCTAACAAAGACCCTTAAAAGAGACACTTAATCCCTGCTTACACCATAGACTTTTTTGTTTTTTTGTTTTTTAAGAGATGCACATAGTGAATGTGACTGTAATGTCATCCATTGGTTTTTCTGACCTCCCATTTTGAAGCCACTAGTTTGGCGTTTTGGCCACTACCATCTTGGTTCTTATTGCGCAGCTCGTGTGAGACCAAGGCTGGATTCGAATAGTCCCTCCATCCTAACTCCTTTCCTAAACATTTTTCCTTGACCTCGCCGGAAAATATGAGGTCAAGGAAAGATGCGAGGAGAATTCATAAGGGCTTAGGAAGAGACAACCACGGGGCTAAGAGAATCTGAATGCACTTATAGCTACGTAAGTAGGCTATACTGTACATCAAGCTTCACTGGGTCAATAAGGCTTTGGTAACTGAAACATTAATGTGTTAGCAAGTAGGTCTACAAGTCACGGTGCTTTCAATGGTAAAATACTGTAAGTGTTGAAAATCCATTACTTATGGTTCCTGCAAAAAATAATGCATTTCCCCGTGTTAGCAAGCTAATACTGCCATTCCACAATTCCTTGCAGATGTGGGATGGCACGATCGGCTGGGCATCAAACCCCGCCTCTGACCCTAACCCCAACCAATCATCACTCCTCATGTCCCCGCGGCCGGCGATATTTTTTTTCGGATGATGGTGAAGGCTGGAGGCACCCTCTCTGCCGGTGATTGGCCTAGCGTCAAACGTTCATCCAATCACATTCGCTTGGCTATCCTGCGTCTCTTTCTACAGTCTGTGGTCAGACAGACAGCAGTTTCGCTTGCTAGCATGCATGAAAGACGCCACTGTGTGTTTATGTTTTTGATATAGTCTGGTCTCTGGTTTACAATGCGGCCGCTAATCTTGGCGGTGCACGTATGTAGTCTACAGACAAATAAAAAAGAAAAGATAAAAGATTAATGAGAATTGATCAAGGGTTATATAAAAACAGTGTCAATGCCCATTTACTCCTTCTAACACAAGAGTGACATGTATTTGAATTGAAATTATGTATCAGTATGTGGTGTTTGCCCAGCCCTTCATTGGGAAATGCATCTTTATGGAGTGGGATCACGTGGAGATGGTCTTCAGAAACTTTGATGAGATTGACAGTAAGTAAACATCGTTTCAGATAGATGGTGTAGTCGTGGAAAAGTGTGTGTTTGGAAGAGGAGTGCACCACTAGGTGGAGACATGCATCCATAGCAGTGTTGATTTCGTAGACGAAAACTATGAGGAAAAATGTTAGTCGACTACCTATTTTCACTGGTGAAAACTAGACTTAATGTTAGGGAGGGACGAATTGGGAAGAGATCCAATCAGAAGAGAAGAAGACGTTAAACATCTGTGTCTGTATTGCACATTCAAACCTTAAAACAATTCCAGAATAACAGATTCATATATCTTTACAATAAGTCACTCAGGTGTGTTCCTGAACGGTGAGGAACTCGCTCTAGTAAGCGAGTTCAAATATCTCGGAGTCATCTTGGACTCAACCCTCACCTTTCAGAAACACATTAAGAAAGTGACCAACTCAGTCAAGTACAATCTGGCGAACTTCAGACAAATCAGAAATTTCCTGACGGACGATGCTGCCCTGATGTTCCTACACTCTATGATTTTTTCCCACATTGATTACTGCTTAACGAGCTGGTCGTTGGCATGTAAAACAGCTCTTAAGCCGATTTAATCTTTATTTAAAAAAGCCCTAAAGATCTTCGATAAAAAAAACAATCTTTACCCATACCTGTAACATTATAAAGAAGCATGATTTCCTTGATTTTTACCATTTTAAAACCTTCAGACAGGCCTGTTTTGTTTTTAAGTGTCTCCATGGTCTTGCCCCACCCCCTCTGGGAGAGTTTTTTAAACGGAGGTCCGTTTACCGAGCACATGACCACCAGGGCGTGTCTAAGAGGAGACTGCGAGCTGGGCCATAGACGCACCACTTTCGGGAAGAACGTCCTGTCCATTGTGGGCGGAAAGATATGGAACAGTCTCCCGGCCGCAGTAAGGGAATGCCCCACTTACCCTACTTTTAAAGTCAAAATCAAGGAATGGCTCAAAACGACACAACAGTGCACCCATAATCAATAGCCTTCTCTTGGACATTTTATTTTTCTATAATTTTATTATCTTATCTGTTTGTGTGTATTGCTTTTATTCTGTGTATGTATTGTTATCCCTTGTGTATGTTTTTTTTTATCCCTTGTGTATTTTTATTATATTGCTTTTTTATTCCCGTATTCTGTATTTATCTTGTAGTTTTTAGTTGTTTATGTCCCGAGGACTGCGGGTGAAAATTAGCTTCGGCTAACCCCGGCACTTTTACCGTTGTCACGTATGGATGATTCTGTACATGTATAACTGTCTTATTAATGTGCATTGTCCTGTCTAAATAAACAATAAAGTAAAGTAAAGTAAAGTTTGGAAATTCGGTAACACTTTACAATAAGGGTACATTAATTAAGGGTTAATTAATGCTTAGTTAATGCTTAATAAGCATGAATTAACATGAATTAACAGGGTTAGTAAAGCTTAGTAAGCCTTAATTAACCCTTAATTAACATTAACTAATGTGCATTAAGTAAGGGTTGGTTAATGCTTAATAAGCATTAATTAACACACCGTAATTAACATGACTAGTAGTGCTTAATAAGCATCCATTAACCCTTAATTAACGTTAATTTGAGGTTTGCTGGTTCCGTTTCTTCATGTGGCCCTAATTTATATGCATGTTCTATAAGCATTACTTAACTGTAATTAACCATATATTAATGCTGTTTGCGACCCTTATTGTAAAGTTGCAAACATATATCCCTTAAGTAACACTTAATAAAAGCTTGAGTGTGCCTAATAAGCATTACTTACCTGTAATAAACCATGTATTAATGCTCTTTGTGACCCTTATTGTAAAGTTGAAAACATGTATGCCTTAACTAACACTTCATTAATGCATTAATGTGCTGAATAAACATTACTTATCTGTAATTAACCATTTATTAATGCTCTTTGTGACCCTTATTGTAAAGTTGAAAACATGTATGCCTTAACTAACACTTCATTAATGCATTAAAGTGCTGAATAAACATTACTTATCTGTAATTAACCATTTATTAATGCTCTTTGTGACCCTTATTGTAAAGTTGAAAACATGTCTGCCTTAACTAACACTTCATTAACAGATTAAAGTGCTGAAAAAACATTACTTATCCGTAATTAAGCATTTATTAATGTTCTTTGTGACCCTTATTGTAAAGTTGAAAACATATATGCCTTAACTAACAGTTCATAAACTTATTAAAGTGCTGAAAAACATTACTTATCTGTAATTAACCATTTATTAATGCTCTGTGTGACCCTTATTGTAAAGTTGAAAACATCCCTTGAATAACAACAAGCGTAAGAGTGCTGAATAAGCATTACTTAACTGTAATAAACCATTTATTAATGTTCTTTGTGACACTTGTAAAGCTGAAAACATGTATGACTTAAGGAACATTTCATAAAAGCACAAGAGTGCTGAATAAGCATTACTTAACCGTAAATAACCATCTATTAATGCTCTTTAACAATAACAGCCCTCGGAGCAGAGCTTCCGCAATTCCGTTATGATGCGTTGTGATGTGAAAAGCGTCACAGCTGAACGTTTTGCCAGAGGATGAACTGGGAGCTCTCAGTCTGGAAAACATGTAGCAAAGGTAAACATTGCCCATCTGCTTATATCAACAAGCATTATAATGATACAAAGTGAGTTGATAATCGGTAAATGAATGCTCTTTGATGACTGTAGCATATGTACTGTAATTCTGAATAATAATAATAATAATAATAGAATATTAATATAAATGAGCATGGACAAGTACCAGATTTTCAGAATGACCAGAGCCCTTAAAAATGTATGACAGCAATGAAATTAGACAACACAGAGTTTTGGCTTTTAGCAAGATTATCTTAGTAAGAGTTAGATGAATTTAAAGCCTTTTGTTTGTAAACATGAATTCAGTACTTCAGCTTTTCACAGTTGACAATTTATAATTCCCCAAAAATAATAAAGTGCACCCACAAATAAAATATGTTGTCCCTTCAGTCCAAAAAATAAAATAAAAAATTGTTTGGGGCCAAAAGTCGATGGGTGTCTGTACGCGTCCCGATGAAGTTCATCCGCTGGACTGTGTGTGTAACGACCGCTCCAGTCGTACAGCAGGGTAGTCCTTGATGCTACTGCAGTGAATGTGTGGATTGCTCTTCTAGATGCTCAGTGGTGGCTCGCCATCCCAGTCGACTGGGAGATCTGTAGTCTCGCTGTATTCCCCTGGATCCTGGGATTCATCCTGGAAGTCCCCGTCTACAAAAATCTGACAAGGTCACACCATTTCTCTCAATTACTATTCTGTAATCAAATCAATTGGTACAGGCTACAATATTTATAAAATTTGTGTAATATCCCAGTAAACCAATAGTAATTCAATCTACAAGCTACAGTGTAGGGATGTTCATCAATAATCGATAATTGATAGTTGAGGAATGAATTCGATCACGTGGAATTTTTATCGATTTTTGTTTTGTTTTTTGTTTTTTGCGGACTAGGTTTGGGTGGAATTCGTTCCTCCTCGCCCCACTCCATTGCACAGCCGACTAACGTGAGGTGGAGCTTCATATAGCCTCTAGTTTAAAACAAAACTGTTTTAAACATGGGGAATTCACAACGGCATGCGCCGCGGACACAAACAAACGCACCCAGTGGTCTGTGGACCTCAGCGAGGCTGTTATAACTATGACACTTCACACACTTCTCTCCTAATTTTCAACAAAGTGTGAGTAGCGGTACACGTGTTTAAGTGAATTCAAGTCGTTTTATTTGTTTATAATGTTATGAACTATGAAGTAGCAGCAGTCAGCATGGACTCAGCTAGCCTTTAGCTGCTAACGCCCACCTGAATCAATTCACACACATCTCGGCAAATAATAATATCCACGCGTCGGACTCTGAGAGCAGCTGGATGGAACTCGACCATCAGGACAGATGAGGTTTTTGTCACGAGTTTATAAGCCTGGAAGCCGCAGCCGGTGAGCTGCCTGAGTTCTACTTTCAAAATGTGAGTACAGTAGCCTAGCTAGCTAGTGTAAGGCTGTGTGACTGTGGTTGTCAACGTTACCGCAGGCGCACTCATGACGTAAGGACGCGCCGAGCTCAGGCCTGTTGATTTGACTCTTGTGCTGTCAGCTAAGCTGGAAGACGCCGATTGCCTTACATCAGGGGTGGCCAAACTTTTTTGGTTGTGGGCCGCATACAGAAAAATATAAGGAGTCGCGGGCCAAACACTATTAAGCGCGTCAGTTTTCGCGGCAAAAAAATTGGACCAGAATTTTTTTTTATTTCTACCTAAATAAATATATGACACATAGTTTATTGATGCGCTCACCTATTACAATGGGTATTTCTGTATGTTATCAAATTTTATTTTCCTGTGCCAACAGGTTAAGACAGAGATAATTTAACATAACATTAGTATTAAACATGAATTCAGTATATATATATATATTTTTAATAAATAGACCAGGTCAGGGTGCCCAAGTATAACCCATTTTCAATGGTTTTAAATTGAAAAAACGAAATGGGGGGAATCCGTTTTTTTGTTTTTGTTTTTCAGTTTCTTTTTCTTAATGTTTTTGTTTTTCCGTTTTTTCCCCCGTTTTCGTTTTCGTTTTCCGTTTTAAACTTTGAAACAGAAAAACGGAAAAACGTTTTTAGCAAAAAATAAATAAATAAATAAAAAATGTTTTTTTTCTTTTCTAAATTCATGGCGGCCACTTAAAAACGGGCAGCGGGCCGCAGTTGGCCCGCGGGCCGTAGTTTGGCCACCCCTGCCTTACATCATGTAACCCAGGGGCACTCAATTAAAATTCATAGAGGTCCAGTTAGAGAAAATGTCCTGATTGCAGTAGCCTAATGGTACAATGTCTGTATGTAGTCAACAACTATGTTAAATCAAAATAAACATCAACAATGTTTATTTAGTTTTCATATTTAACTGGATTAATTATAAATAACTAGCCTACACTAATAATAAATACATGTTATTTTCTCATTTCAAGTAAAATAATGGCTGCATTTAAAAATAACATACAACAGAGTGCTTTGGGAAAATGTGCATCTTAAAAGTGCTTTAATTTGAGAAAGAAAATCTTTTCTTCCCTCAACTCCACCTTTTCTCTTGAGAGAAGTGAGCTCCCTATCTATCTATCTATCTATCTATCTATCTATCTATCTATCTATCTATCTATCTATCTATCTATCTATCTATCTATCTGTCTGTCTCAATGTCTGTCTCTATGTATCTATCGGTCTGTCTGTCTCTATGTATCTGTCTGTCTGTCTGTCTATCGATCGTTCGCAATGCAAACGTCACATGCCGTTGGGCAGTGAATGTGTGAGTGTGCCCTCAGTCTGGATTTGAGTGTGTTTGCTCGTGTGACGCTTTCATAGACAGGTTAGGATCGCATCGCACTTCATAATGAGACATACTGCCTGGTTTTGAGCTGCCCGTGAGAACAATGAATGAACATCTAAGAGTCTGCCTGCTCCGGATTAAAACAAAATCTTTGTTTTTGCGGTCTACTCGAGCACGCCATGTGAAATGACTTATATCTCTCGCATATCTCCGAGTCTCTCGTCTCTACTTCGTCCATGTGTCACTGACACTCTCTCACCTGCAGCACTGGAACCGACTGGAACAGGCAATATCGAATCGGATATTTGATTGGCTGAGTAGCATTCAGACGGGCAAGTCTCAACGCTTTGAGCTCAAGGCTTTGAGCTCAAGGCTTTGAGCTTGACTTGCCCGGCCACGACTCATTGCTGCGCAGCAGCTATAATTTTATTTTTGTTTTGTTCCTACCGTCCTACCGTTAATCTCGTAGTCTAGAGGCGGAACTAATCTGACGCACCCGTATTTATCGGACAATTTAGAACGTAACACACACACACCTCGATACCACATTGCAAACTGAGCGCCACGGAGCCAAGAGCTCACCAAAGAAAACAAATAAAAGATTAAACTCTGAACCTGCAGCCTAGAGGAAGGATGACCTAGAAGCAAGACATTTTATACCCTTTAGTAACAAGCAGCCTACCAGGTACGTTTAGAGTTTTAAATTCGTTTCTGTTTGATACATGTGTTCTGTGTTGTGCTAATGTGCTAGCTAGCATGCTAATGTTGGTATAGCTGTCACTGGTTGTGGTGATTGTTTGAGGCTAATTTTTGGCGTATTTTCTGTTGTTGTGGTGGTACAAGGAGTGATTAAGCACATTGCTAGCTAATGCATCTGTTTTGTTTATATGAGTTACTAGTTACAGTAACTATGGTTCTGTGACTAAGCACATTATCTAATGCGTATATTTTGTTTATAAAGTTACTCTGTATCTGCAGTTCCTGATACTTGAATTACATTTACACAATTTACATTTTGTTTGATTAAATTATGAATTAATGTAACTGCACTTTTGATACCTGAAAGTATAGATCCACACATTGTTGTACAACTAAAATGAGATTCAAATGTAAGTTATATGTAGGTTTACTGCAATAATACATTCCTTTTATTGTCACTGTAGTAGGGATGTTAATTTTGAATCAATTTCCATAATCGAAATTCAGGAAAATAAACGATTGATTATCGATAGCGTAATAATAATAATAATGTTTTTTTTTGTTTTTTTTTACTCTAGTCTGTTGCGCGTTCTCAGCCAGGTATAATGGCGTTGCCACTGTGTAGTAAGAATATCAGACACTAGCGCTGTGGCCAGGTAAACAAACATGTTACATGATGTAGGCAATCGGCGTCTTCCAGCTTAGCTGACCGCACAAGAGTCAAATCAACAGGCCTGAGCTCGGCGCGTCCTTACGTCATGAGTGCGCCTGCGGTAAAGTTGACAACCACAGTCACACAGCCTTAAGCTTCTGGCATACTCTTAGCGCACGCGCTGGAGGCGGGGCTCCGAGGAGGGCGCGCGCACTCTGCGCAGGCCAAAACAGAACATACTCAGTGCTCAGCTCGCTACTCCAGGCAGTCTGAATGAAATTGAATGTAACGTTCCCAATTCTATGTATTAAATTCTAAAAAACGACCCTCAACATTTGGGAAGGCTAAAGGCTGAATTATGCTCACCCTGCCGTGAAGGGCGCGGGGGTGGAGCGAGGGCCGGGCGCGTCAAATTACGTAAATTTGTTGGGCGTGGTTATTCGCTAGCTCCAGCGGCCGCTCGCGTTGTGCCTGATTTTTTTTCTAACAGCGCGAGCTTCTCTCCAAACATGGCTGCTTTCGAGCCACTGAACCCTGAACACTGAGCTGTGTTTTCACCACATTTCTTGACCCATGTGGTAGGCTATAAACTTAGATTTGCAACTGTTCGTTTTTAGTCATTTCACCAAGTAAATGTGTTGTGTTGAGAGCATGATTGAGAGAGATTAAAAGCAGCACAGAGTAGGCTATCAGGGCTGAGAAGTAAAAACGGCTTTCAGTAAAAACAAGTTTGGTGAGTCCTTCATGTGCTGATGTGCGGTCGTTTGAGAGTGAAAGCGCACTCAGTACTGCACAGAGTTTCATTGCGACTTTTCACGGGCTGTTCTCACCATTGTACAATACATGCTGATCACTTTCTGAGTATAATGGCATCTGCCCCAGCGCGAGGTCTACACGGTGACTCACGGAGACTCGCGGGCCCCCACCCCCACGGAGCTTTGCTCGAGTATAAGAGCACCTTAAGCCACACAACTAGTTCGTTATAATCGAACGCCATGCTTCAAAGGCAACTTTACGACGCTGAGGACTCAATCACAGCAGATATCCGCTTATAGCCTACCACGGAGATCTCACAGGCACAGGCAGCAAAACCCGACGCGCTCATAGAAAAATCTCCATGGACGCGCCGTGCTGCGCTCAGGCCTCGCCCCCCGACACGCCCCGTGCGATGACGCCATAATCGCCGTGCGCCCTATGCGCTTGGCTGGGCGCGAAGAGTATGCCACAAGCTTTAAGCTTCTGGCATACTCTTCGCGCACGCGCTGGAGGCGGGGCTCCGAGGAGGGGGCGCGCACTCTGCGCGGGCCAAAACAGAACATACTCAGTGCTCAGCTCGCTCCTCCAGGCAGTCTGAATGAAATTGAATGTAACGTTCCAAATTCTATGTATTAAATTCTAAAAAACGACCCTCAACATTTGGGAAGGCTAAGCCACACAACTAGTTTGTTATAATCGAACGCCATGCTTCAAAGGCAACTTTACGACGCTGAGGACTCAATCACAGCAGATATCCGCTGATAGCCTACCACGGAGATCTCACAGGCACAGGCAGCAAAACCCGACGCGCTGATAGAAAAATCTCCATGGATGCGCCGCGCTGTGCTCAGGCCTCGCCCCCCGACACGCCCCGTGCGATGACGTCATAATCGCCGTGTGCCCTATGCGCTTGGCTGGGCGCGAAGAGTATGCCACAAGCTTTAAGCTTCTCGCATACACTTTGCGCCCAGCCAAGCGCATAGGGCGCGCAGCGATTATGACGTCATCGCACGGGGCATGTCGGGGGGCGAGGCCTGAGCGCAGCGCGGCGCGACCATGAAGATTTTTCTATCAGCGCGTCGGGTTTTGCTGCCTGTGCCTGTGAGATCTACTCCGTGGTAGGCTATCAGCGGATATCTGCTGTGATTGAGTCCTCACCGTCGTACAGTCGCCTTCAAAGCATGATGTTCGATTATAACGAACTAGTTGTGTGGCTAAGCCTTCCCAAATGTTGAGGGTCGTTTTTTAGAATTTAATATATAGAATTGGGAACGCTACATTCAATTTCATTCAGACTGCCTGGCACTGATCGCCGCCATTTCTGGAGCACTCACTATGTTCTGTTTTGGCCTGCGCAGAGTGCGAGCGCCCTTCGTGGAGCCCCGCCTCCAGCGCGTGCGCGAAGAGTATGCCAGAAGCTTTACACTAGCTAGCTAGGCTACTGTACTCACATTTTGAAAGTAGAACTCAGGCAGCTCACCGGCCGCGGCTTCCAGGCGTATAAACTCGTGACAAAAACCTCATCTGTCCTGATGGTCGAGTTCCATCCAGCTGCTCTCAGAGTCCGACGCGTGGATATTATTATTTGCCGAGATGTGTGTGAATTGATTCAGGTGGGCGTTAGCAGCTAAAGGCTAGCTGAGTCCATGCTGACTGCTGCTACTTCATAACATTATAAACAAATAAAATGACTTGAATTCACTTAAACACGTGTACTAGGGATGCACCGATTGCGATTTTGTTGGCCGATTTCCGATTTTTTAATAGTCTGACTTGCCGATACCGATTTTTGCCGATTCCGATTTTCTTCCTAAGAACAATAATTGATGGGTTATTTTTTTACGTTATTTTTTTTTTTTTTTTACTTTGCTTTAATAGAAAATTTACATTCATGTCACATTTCTTATCATTTGCATGAGGTAGGACGATCTCACTCAGAAACATCTCAAAATAAAAGTGTTCCAGGTTACTGGACAGAGCTGTTCTTTTTTGTGTAAATACAATGAATATAAAACAATTAATTCCAGTATATCCCACAGCTATCATGCATTTACTTTTCCAAAAGAAAAAACGTGCAACAGAACAGGGGCTTCAGATGGAAAGTAGCCTATGGCTAAATCTGTTACAAAGCATATCTTCCCCTATGGGGTTTAATGTTTTTTTTGTATATGTCCCTGCCAAATAAACAAATAAAATAAAATAAATAAACGTCAAAATGTTATCCATGGACAAGGAGTTTATAGCCTATAGGTCTGGAGCCCAGAGACCTTCGAAGCCATGCCCACTCTACAGTTGTGGATTTGGCTGTTATTGAGTAGCCTAGATGAGGAAATGAGTTTGAGTTGACTCAGTTTGAATATCGTAGTTTACACACAGTCCGTTTTTTTTAATCCGCCATTCGAAAAAAAATCATCTCGCACAGTAAACCTTGCACACTGGTCCGATGCGTTTTATTATTATGTTCGTCGTTCTATTCGCAATACGAAACAAAAGTCCTCTCCTGTATCCACGTTACAACGTGACTGGCAGATAGCAGCAGCAGCAGCAGGCAGCGGTGATGTGGAGTGCAGCTGGTCGCGGAAGAGGGGTGAGGTGAAGCGAGCCGCTCAGACTGCAGTGGACTCCAAACAACCTACCCAGCCCCTCCAGTCCGCGGCTCCACACTGACGAAGACATGCTGTTGCATGTGTGTAGTGGCAGCTTTTGTTTTGACTGCAACTCATCCGTCTCGGTCTCGCTGCTTTTGGGTGCGCGCACGTCACTTGAAAATCGGCTCACAGAATCGGCATTTTAGAGTGACCGGCACAGATCACCGATCGAGGCCGATCACGTGGAAATCGGCCATTTCCGGTCACGTGCCGATCGATCGGTGCATCCCTAACGTGTACCGCTACTCACACTTTGTTGAAAATTAGGAGAGAAGTGTGCGAAATGTCATAGTTATAACAGCCTCGCTGAGGTCCACAGACCACTGGGTGCGTTTGTTTGTGTCCGCGGCGCATGCCGTTGTGAATTCCCCATGTTTAAAACAGTTTTGTTTTAAACTAAAGGCTATATGAAGCTCCACCTCACATTAGTCGGCTGTGCAATGGAGTGGGGCGAGGAGGAACAAATTCCACCCAAACCTAGTCCGCAAAAAACAAAAATCGATAAAAATACCACATGATCGAATTCATTCCTCAACTATCAATTATCGATTATTGATGAACATCCCTACACTGTAGCTTGTAGATTGAATTACTATTGGTTTACTGGGATATTACACAAATTTTATAAATATTGTAGCCTGTACCAATTGATTTGATTACAGAATAGTAATTGAGAGAAATGGTGTGACCTTGTCAGATTTTTGTAGACGGGGACTTCCAGGATGAATCCCAGGATCCAGGGGAATACAGCGAGA
Source organism: Poromitra crassiceps (assembly GCF_964638095.1). NCBI lineage: Eukaryota > Metazoa > Chordata > Actinopteri > Beryciformes > Melamphaidae > Poromitra > Poromitra crassiceps. Next base: position 27,269,115 of record NC_139627.1, on the reverse strand, counting down.
CTACAGATCTCCCAGTCGACTGGGATGGCGAGCCACCACTGAGCATCTAGAAGAGCAATCCACACATTCACTGCAGTAGCATCAAGGACTACCCTGCTGTACGACTGGAGCGGTCGTTACACACACAGTCCAGCGGATGAACTTCATCGGGACGCGTACAGACACCCATCGACTTTTGGCCCCAAACAATTTTTTATTTTATTTTTTGGACTGAAGGGACAACATATTTTATTTGTGGGCGCACTTTATTCTTTTTGGGGAATTATAAATTGTCAACTGTGAAAAGCTGAAGTACTGAATTCATGTTTACAAACAAAAGGCTTTAAATTCATCTAACTCTTACTAAGATAATCTTGCTAAAAGCCAAAACTCTGTGTTGTCTAATTTCATTGCTGTCATACATTTTTAAGGGCTCTGGTCATTCTGAAAATCTAGTACTTGTCCATGCTCATTTATATTAATATTCTATTATTATTATTATTATTATTCAGAATTACAGTACATATGCTACAGTCATCAAAGAGCATTAATTTACCGATTATCAACTCACTTTGTATCATTATAATGCTTGTTGATATAAGCAGATGGGCAATGTTTACCTTTGCTACATGTTTTCCAGACTGAGAGCTCCCAGTTCATCCTCTGGCAAAACGTTCAGCTGTGACGCTTTTCACATCACAACGCATCATAACGGAATTGCGGAAGCTCTGCTCCGAGGGCTGTTATTGTTAAAGAGCATTAATAGATGGTTATTTACGGTTAAGTAATGCTTATTCAGCACTCTTGTGCTTTTATGAAATGTTCCTTAAGTCATACATGTTTTCAGCTTTACAAGTGTCACAAAGAACATTAATAAATGGTTTATTACAGTTAAGTAATGCTTAATCAGCACTCTTACGCTTGTTGTTATTCAAGGGATGTTTTCAACTTTACAATAAGGGTCACACAGAGCATTAATAAATGGTTAATTACGGATAAGTAATGTTTTTCAGCACTTTAATAAGTTTATGAACTGTTAGTTAAGGCATATATGTTTTCAACTTTAAAATAAGGGTCACAAAGAACATTAATAAATGCTTAATTACGGATAAGTAATGTTTTTTCAGCACTTTAATCTGTTAATGAAGTGTTAGTTAAGGCAGACATGTTTTCAACTTTACAATAAGGGTCACAAAGAGCATTAGTAAATGGTTAATTACAGATAAGTAATGTTTTTTCAGCACTTTAATGTGTTAATGAAGTGTTAGTTAAGGCATACATGTTTTCAACTTTACAATAAGGGTCACAAAGAGCATTAATAAATGGTTAATTACAGATAAGTAATGTTTATTCAGCACATTAATGCATTAATGAAGTGTTAGTTAAGGCATACATGTTTTCAACTTTACAATAAGGGTCACAAAGAGCATTAATAAATGGTTAATTACAGATAAGTAATGTTTATTCAGCACATTAATGCATTAATGAAGTGTTAGTTAAGGCATACATGTTTTCAACTTTACAATAAGGGTCACAAAGAGCATTAATACATGGTTTATTACAGGTAAGTAATGCTTATTAGGCACACTCAAGCTTTTATTAAGTGTTACTTAAGGGATATATGTTTGCAACTTTACAATAAGGGTCGCAAACAGCATTAATATATGGTTAATTACAGTTAAGTAATGCTTATAGAACATGCATATAAATTAGGGCCACATGAAGAAACGGAACCAGCAAACCTCAAATTAACGTTAATTAAGGGTTAATGGATGCTTATTAAGCACTACTAGTCATGTTAATTACGGTGTGTTAATTAATGCTTATTAAGCATTAACCAACCCTTACTTAATGCACATTAATTAAGGGTTAATTAAGGCTTACTAAGCTTTACTAACCCTGTTAATTCATGTTAATTCATGCTTATTAAGCATTAACTAAGCATTAATTAACCCTTAATTAATGTACCCTTATTGTAAAGTGTTACCGGAAATTCTAATGAATAGTTATGGTTTTCTTTGACTAAGATGAGATGAAAATACTTAGACACTTAGTCGACGAAAACTTGACTAAATAAAATCAGGATGAGGTTGACTAAATATGATAAGAGTTTGAGAGAAAGTAGATTATAGCTCACTCAGATAAACATGTGAATGTTGTGTGATAAGGTTAAGTACTGACATTATAAGCTGCAGCAGTGATCCTTCTTTATCATTACCAGTAGTTTGAACACTGATAGAAATAAGCTGATGAAGGAGGCTAGTCAGTCCCTGACTCTAGCTCAACTCACTGGTACAAATCTCACCTGTCTCACTCTTTATGCTCTGTGTTATTGTCAGTGTGAATACAGAGTGTAGAAATCAGAAACTCAACTCCCAACAGCTCATCGCTCAGTCGGCTGAGCGGCTGTGTCACTGTCTTTGTCTGACAGGTAGACTGTTGGTTCGATTCCTGATGGAGGAGACATATTACAGCACTGCCCTCTATTTAACATCACCAGCGTAGCACCTCCTACCATCGACCTATATAAGATGGATGCCACTTCACCTCCCGTTTAGTGAAGCCCCTGACGCGTGATTTCTAACCCCACATAGGATAAGCAATAACCACGCCCTGTGGCGCCGGGATTGGCCAGGAGCATTGAAGCTTGGGACTAAAGCACCTGGGGTTTTTCATCTTTTAAAATAAAGATGTTTAAAAAACTATTGCTTGTTACATTTTCAGTGCTGTACCTTTTCTCTGGGTAAGAATTGAGCTTGAAATTAACGATATGATACATTATATGAGCTATGAACGTGAACACAACACCGTTTATATTATTGCATGTTTTTGTAATTGTGTAGATTGTGTAGATTACAATTATTATGCTTATTATTATTATTACTATGCTAAGGAAGGTAGGTGACCATAATTCATTTCAATGTCCGCTCTCAATATCGCTGTCTGTTCTCAAGAGCTATTCAGTTGGTTCATGAAATCGCTGGGCTGCGTGCCCTCCAGTGTTGCTCCTGGCCAATCCCGGCGCCACAGGGCGTGGTTATTGCTTATCCTATGTGGGGTTAGAAATCACGCGCCCCTGACGGCTGAATCCAGTATTAGGTCACAAGGCCCGCCTCCCCATGTTAGTGGATGGGAAAATCACAACCAAAATAATCACAGTATACGTCAGATAATTTTTTTCCAAAGGTGGTTTGTATCATTTTAGATAGTCATTATCATGCTAATGCCTGTGCAAGTGGTCATTTTTCTGATCAGTTTGTTTTTAAGTAGTTATTTGACATATAAAAAGGGATAAAAATGGATGATTGACAGCTGTGGCAGCCAGTCTCAAGCCGTCATTGGCTGGACAGGCTCTGCACATCATAGATCTATCGTCATAGACAACACACACGGCTTCATGTTATCTAACGCTCCCGGGAAGTCGGGTGGCTCATGTTGGCTGTGCTGGCTACCAGACATCAATGGACCCCAATAAAAAGAACATTGTTTTGAGGAATGAAAACAAATGTTTTGTGCGCGAGGAATTAACGTTGGTTGGGGACTGAAGTAAGTTCAGAAAATATGTGTTTTATGAGTTACTCCAGCTACGTTATAAGTAGGCTACACAATGGTTTTAATGCAGGCTAGCATTAGCTGCTTGCGCTAGTCGGCTGTTTTTCATATTACTATAACTTAACACGTTGAGTGCCATAGCCGAGATATCTCGTCTTACATAATCCAACGGTTAAGTGCCATAGACGAGCTATCTCGTCTTACATAAACATTTTTTTTTTTTGACGGTGGGACATCAATCAACCCCTTTTACGTCTTCTCTATCACTATTGGAGGAAGAGAATGTGTATAATCTATTTTACCGACCACTAAGTGGCGACAGTTCTCTCCCAAGACAGAGAAAGCCACAGCCAGCCACAGCCAGAGCAGCCAGCCAGCGCGCTGGAGAAAGCCACAGTGTAATTTTCAAGGAAGCAGCTCGGCGAAAACTCCCTCGATCCCACACACACACACACACACACACACACACACACACACACACGCGCGCGCGCGCGCGCACACACACACACTCGACCATGCTGTACTCAACGGCTAATATCTACATAACTACTAACTCTGCAAACTAACTCTTTTAGACAGAGAAAGCACACATTCTATTAGTTATTTTTAGATGATTGGTGTTCACGAAGTCTTAACAGAAAAGAATCCTCGGCTGTTGTAAAATGAGCCAGAATCCTCAAAAAAAACCCTGGCACAACTTACCTACAGGATTGAAAAAATGGCTGGCACTCAATGTGTTAACAACCGATAACGATAGCTGGAATAACACAATAATAGACACATATTTTCAGAACTGACAAGGTTGTCCAACTGACAGGAAATGTGTTTTATAACGTTAACTCCCGTCCCGGGTATAAGATGAGATGAGGGCGGCCTAGTAGTACACAACCACCATTAGCTCATCGCTAACGGGTTAGCATGACATACAAACAGACGTTTTATTTTTTGTAGGCTATTAAAGCAACAAACGTTTTTATATGCATATCTGGGGGAAATGCTTTTGACTGTGGGGATGTTCGTTCTTCACAAGCTCCTCTCTTAGTAACGATATACCAGGCAATAGACCAGGCAGCCTGGCTCACGCACGCTAACGTTAGGTTGGGCTGCCCACACTGTACCGGGGGGGTACAACAACGTAGCCTAGGGTGACCAGACGTCCCCGATTTTCGGGGACAGTCCCCGATTTCGGTGCTCTGTCCCCGGCTGGAGCTGTCCCCGAAAATGTCCCCGATTTTGGCCACAAAGTCAAATAATAATACTGCAAGAAACTTCGATAACAGAGCATTTACGGCACCACAAAAGCCTGTCATTGTGCACGTTGTGCAAAGTGCTGCCTGTGTGTGACAGAGTAGATCACAGAGAGAGTAGATGTCCTCCCTCTGCCCGTGCCGTGGTTTTCCCAGGACCCAGCCGCACGCAACTGAAGCCCCAGAGGTGGCGAACGAGAGGCGGAGTCTGCTTGCTGCTTTTGCTACCGTCCTTGTTTACCGGACCCCATTCAGCGGGTTATCCATCCCAGTTGTTTTGAATAGTTAAAAGTACAGTAAAACTATCTGGTAAGTAAGTGCAGTAACTAACTCAAAACATTTTTGCAGAGAAGTCAGTAACGTTTTTATGTACACCAAACTCCATTGAAAAAAATTACAATTTTTAACATGATTGGCGATGGATCATTGTTATCTAGTCATTAGCCTACTGTTCCCTAAATTGGCCTTCAGCCATCAAAACTTTGATAACCCCTGGTTTAAATTAAACACAATAGGTCATATTTATCTCTAGATTACAATTTTAATCATTAAAATTGCCTTTTAGTATTAACATGATTTTTTAAATTATTTTGTCAGCATTTAATATTAAATTTGCAGTTAATATGGTCATGTGGCCATTGAATACTTGAAACTGGTGAGCGACACCCTAAACTCAAGGAAAGTGTTTACTGAGGTAATAAATCACTACTGTAATGTTTTTGTTTTGTGTAAATAAATTATCCACCAGTTGGTGAGGTCAAAGAGAGAAGTTGTCCCTCTCTTCCTGCCACTCTACACAATACACCAGTAGCCTATTTCCCATGAATTACCTAGGCTGTCTAATTTGTGGTAAATTGTGCCAGATAACTACCGTAGTAACCATTGTAAACTGCTTCTTTTTCAATTGTTTCAAAATCACAAAGTTCTTCATAGATCTAGCCTTACTTTTGCTCTCAAAGTGCACCAGATTTATGCATTTTACTGTAAAATGTACGCAATTTTCTAAAAGCCGGGGGGGCACAGTCCCCCCTGGGCCCCCCTAGCGGACCAGAAAATGTCCCCGATTTTCATTTGAGAAATCTGGTCACCTTAACGTAGCCTCACGGTTAGATATGTTAAACCAACATTTGCGCCAAAAGAAATGTAATCATAAAGTTAATCAAAATGCCACGGAAACATTAGGCTAGCTTAGTCAACACAGCAATCCCCCCAGTGAGGCTGAGGGTGAGTGAGGCCTGCCTCCACTTCCGGCCCGGGCTGAGAGCGCTGAGAGCACTCAGCAGCAGTCAGCAGCCCGGAGGTCTAAAATCTCCGACAACCAAAATCAGATTTTCGTACAGGCGTCATTTTGATAAACTGATCTCATAGTGGGACTCCTCCTGGTTACTTTTGGCGAGACAAAAAATATTACAACTTAAAGTGTTATATTTACAGAGCTAGACTGTATATAAATACCCAACGCACTGTGCGCATTCTAGAAACAGCAGCTCTACATAAGAAAGTTCAGAGGGGCATGGAGCTCTCAGAGGTTCTCAATCAAGGGCGCTACTGCGCAGACTCTGGTTCAGTGATCTGGCCGGATTTTGGCTTCAAAAGAACATACAGGGAGGAGATAGGGACACTCCCTCCATTCATATTATATCTCAATGCCTCCTACAGGCAGATACTGTACACAGAGCGACACAGCGCCTCCTACAGATCCACAGAAATGGACACTGACTGTGGACAGACTGCAAAGAGATCCAGACATGTCATATACTGAGTCTAGAGCAGTTTTTCAAAAAGTTATTTTTATGCCTAGGTCAGGGGGGAGAACAGCCCCCCCCCTTAGCGCCAGGTAGTGGCAGCGGAACAGGAATCAAACCCACAACCTCTGGCCCCGGTGTCTCTGTGTGTATTATTCCGTCACACCACCAGCTGCCCTTCACACTCACACCTCTTCTCCAGGCACTCTTGTCTCTTCCCTCTGCCTGTCACCATTCAAAACTGACTGAGGCTCGAACCCACGACCGCAAAAGTAGGTGAGGTCTCAATATTGCCAGACAGCTAGCCTAGTCTCTGTGCCACCAAGTCAGACTCATTGAATGAGGTTTTCTCAAGGCTTTAAATGATTCTTTCCTTTGGCTGTCGACATTCAAAACTGACTGAGGATCGAACCCACAACCTCAAAAGTCACTGAGGCTCAAACCCACAAGCTCCAAACCGCTAGACAGCAACCCAACTCTCTGAGCTAGTGGGTGATAGTGATTTAGACTAGAAGATTAAAGTATAGTCTTTATGCATCTTAAAATATGTTTTGAAGGGACCTTTTAAGTTGAATAGTATTTGAATTATATTAATATGACGTGAGTTTCTATTCGCCTTGCACAGAAAACCTTTTACTTTTATACTTGAGTACATTTCAGAGCCTGTACTTTTTTCCTTTTACTTGAGTAATTAAGTTGAATCAGTACTTCTGCTTTACCAGTCTTTTTTTTACACAAATAACTGTACTTCTACTTAATCAGAGCAACAATGTGATTAAATTTGGAATGACAAGAAAAAATTACACGTCTGTGCAATAGGGTAAGTAGTAGTGATGCGCGGGTCAGGTTTTTTTAAGGCCCGCCCCAACCCAACCCGTCATTGGAGCCAGCCCGCCCCGCCCGCCCCGTTAAAATATCTGAAAATTCCGAACCCAGCCCAACCCAGCAGCCCGCAACGGCCAATTTAATGTAATATGTCTCCGGACTAGGAGGAGCACAGCGGAGCTTCCAAGGTGTGCAGTAGCTAATAACTCTGTCTCTCTCCCCCCTCTCTCTCTCTCTCTCTCACACACACACACACACACACACACACACACACACAGACACTCACATGCTGCCTGCGCGACAACAGGCCTGCTCTGGATGAGTTGCGCTGCTGCTTTCATGTCGGTCTTTCTTCAATTAATCCATGGTCTTCAGATAGCGCGACCGACTACGCTTCCCCAAAGTGCGGATGGCGTGACCGCGCAGTGTTTCGAATGGAGGTAGCAGGTAGAGGTAGGCACTAGGCAGTAGTGATGCGCGGGTCACCCAGAACCCGCCGGGTCCCGCGGGCTGGGCCGCCCCGCAGGCGGGCTGGGTTGGCAAATTATGAAAATATCGCGGGTGCGGGCGGGGCAGGCTCAGAACGTGACAAAGCAACATTATTAAATAATTTAGAGCAATGAAACACGCAGAGTAATTAACCTTAAAGACGTTAACTCTCTCTCACATGTAGGTACAGACAATCAGACAGACTCCTGCTGCACTCTATAGCCTACATGGAGTAAAGAAACGCTTCAATGAGGTAGCTAAAACAAACATTTTGGAAGGATTATTCGCTGTAATTATTATTTGAAGTGTCCATATAATGCCACCGCAGATTTTCTGTTGTGGACTCGACTGTGATCTATTTGTCAACTTTACTGCAACGTGAGTAGGCTGTGAACAATTGAGTGCGCATGAGGTAATTAAAAGAAATCAGACAGCGAGTCTGGCCGTATCTGCAAGCCGTGTGCGCACCTGCTGCACTACTACGTTTAGCCTACTACTGCAACATGGCCAATTGAGAGCGCATGAGGTAGGCTAATTAAAATAAATGGGGAAGAATAAGAACTGTTTCTGTAGCCTGCCTAGTAGTAATGTATGTATTACATTACAATGTGTAGCCTCAAGTGGCCATTCGAGGAAGTGCAGTTTTGCAGTTTTTTGGGGGGCATTTTTGCATTGGCCTCAATGCAACCAACAGAGACACGGTTTACACATGAGATACAGTGGATTGAAGCTGGGGGAAATCTTTGAAACGTTTCATCCAAACTCATTTTCCTCCCTCATCATATCTGTAATATCCAATCATCACCTGCAAAGTGTGGCGCTGTGCCACATTCACTGAGATTGCTTGATATTCAGACGGCCTTTCAGAACAATCTGAGGGGAGTCATTATGCTTATTTGTCTTGTCACCACTTAGCATGCTGCCTCTCAGAATACGGTGTGATGATAAACATCTTCAGAGAAACCACAGGAGGGACTGAGGCACCAGGCACGTGCAGAGGAAAGGGGGCTCAAGCACCTGCCCCTTTGCTCTTTGATGTTCAAGTGGCCTTTTTGTCCACGGCTGATATGACTGTCTTTCAGAGGCTGTACCGGGGTCATTTTCAAAGCTAGAGTGAAGGTGCTGAGATCATATGAAACTAGAAGACGCAAGGAATCCATTGCTACCAAGCATGAAGTATGACGTTACTCAATGCTTTCAAGTTGTTGATGACGACAGAAATCGTTGGGATGCTGTCATGATGTCATTGCTGTTGGGTGAAAAACGTGTATCTCTAAAATGTCTATATCAGAAAAACAGCCTTGCTTTCAGCTTGACCACCATGCTACTTTTCTGTTTATCCAATGGCAACCAAATCGCCAGGATAAAATGTTGGCAGTGTACATTTAAAGAATCCATGGAAATATTCATATTTTACATTTCCTGAAACAAAAATGTTAAATATGGACATTTCGGTCCTCCAGCACAGACACGGCTTTTCCTGGCTCGCCACATACGTACATGTATAATGTAAATGATTCACATTACATTACATTACATTACATTACATTACATTACGTCATTTGGCAGATGCTTTTATCCAAAGCGACTTACAGTACAATAACACATTTTTGTCAGCAATAGAGCGATCAACTATGCAACACAGTCTATGACAACTACAACATCTGAAGGAATAGTGGTAAAGTTAAGTAATTTTTTTTTTTTTTTAGAGAGAGAAAGACAGAGTGGAAAGAAGGATTTGGAGGACAAGGACAGAGGAGAGGGATGAGGCCCTAGCAGTGTGAAGGGCCTATGTGACTGCAAGAAGAGCTGTCTCAGTAGAGTGAGAGGCCTTGAAACCGGACTGCAGAGGGTCCAGGAGGTCATTCTGGGAGAGATAGAGAGTATCACGTACCCATAGGGTTAAAACTTGAAAACTGTGTGTGTGTGTGTGTGTGTGTGTGTGTGTGTGTGTGTGTGTGTGTGTGTGTGTGTGTGTGTGCGTGTGTGTGTGTGTGTGCATGTGTGCGTGTCTGTGTAGTGTGTATGTGGTATGTGTGTGTAGTGTACGTGTGTAGTGTACATGAGTGCATGCGTGTGTGTGTGTGTGTGTGTGTGTGTGTGTGTGTGTGTGTGCGCACACGTGTGCGTGCGTGATTACATTCAATTATTTACTGTCTCTTGGAAATGGCTTCTGAGAAAACGAAGGGTGGCCAATCCCACATCCCTAAGGACAGAGCATCTGAGGCAGCTCTCAGTACCTCAGGCCCATCACTTGTCCACTGACACAACACACACATGCACACGCGCGTGCGCACGCACGCACACACACTCATAAAACACACTCTCCCCACCTGACATTCAAATGAAAGCCGGCCTGCTGAAACAAGGCAATCATCTCCCCTTGGAGGATGGTGAGGGAAGAGTGCTCTTCAGCAAAACCACAACCGTCACTTGTCAGAACACAATGAGAGGGGAATAATAATCATGATAGTCATAGAAGATGGGTTCTGATGGGAGGTCAGGTCCGTCCCTCAGTGCCATGCAGAATAATAGCCTTCATTTGAATGGAGTGTGTGTGTGTGTGTGTGTGTGTGTGTGTGTGTGTGTGTGTGTGTGTGTGTGTGTGTGTGTGTGTGTGTGTGTGTGTGTGTGTGTGTGTGTGTGTGTGTGTGTAGGTGTGTGTGTGCGTGCGTTTAACAGAGGATGTGCTGTCTTGTGCGATGCGCCCACTTCAGTGTTCTGCCAGCCAGCCACTTTCCCAGCTAGGGAGCCTTGTGAAATCAAGGCAGCAGATGGACTGTGTAAACCCTCAGGATGTGGTGGGACTAATCCCTCAGCTGGGGGAAAGGAAACAGCCCAAATTAGGACGTACTTCACTGTTTCTATATCTTCTACATCTACAGCATGCCAATCACAGGCTTACAGAGGTAATCAAAGGACAAGTATACTTAGAAAGAATCAAACAGCCGAGCTGATTTTTATATTCTTATCACTTGAGCCCAAACCACTGAGGTGGCAGTGCTGTGAATGTATATCTATTACGTTTCAAACAGCGGTATAAGCACGGTCAGTTGGCTTTCCAAGCCCTCCTTTTTATGGAGAGGAGCAGTAATGATAATGCAGGGGGATAAAGGCACGGATGTACATGAGCATTCATGCAGAAATTTTCTTATTAGAACTGTCGACTTTATAGAACGCTGTTCCTGCCCTTTGGATTTGGTTTGGGCCCCACATGTCATGATGCATTCAAAGACAGGAGCTTATTGCTTTTACTCATCTGGAGGGAGAGAGAGAGAGAGAGAGAGAGAGAGAGAAGAGAGAGAGAGAGAGGAGAGAGAGAGAGAGAGAGAGAGAGAGAGAGAGAGAGAGAGAGAGAGAGAGAGAGAGAGAGAGAGAGAGAGAGAGAGAGAGAGAGAGAGAGAGAGAGAGAGAGAGAGAGAGAGATTTGAATTTTAAAGGGGCCCTATTATGCATTTCTTAATTTTGTATCATATATATGTTGTTACAATCTTGGATGGTCATATTAAACATGGGCTAAGCTTCAAATAAATATGTGAAAGTGTTTTAATGTTACCCCCCATGAACCCCCCTCCCGCCCATGAACTCTCGTAGATGAGATGCCATGGATTTATGCTTTTTTGTGCGAGAACCATAGTTTTGGTGACGTCAGGTAGGACTTGTTACCCTGGCAACAGCGTGCACGCCCTTGCCCCCACCCTTCCCTGTGTTGACATTTCTCCAGTACACTGCCGACCGACACGACAGTAGCGCTGCTAATTTCCACTCGTCGAAGTGAGCCAGGATGTAGGACTGAAGTGGTAAGTTCTGAAAATATGTGTCTCATTCCAGCATCGGTTGTACCTAGCAGCTAGGAAGTGCTAACGTTACTTACCGCCGGCTGGGTAACGTTAGCACTTGTTATTAGCCTAGCAGCACAGCTGTCTTTCATAGACATGAACAACCGATGAATGACGAAGGCACACATTTTCAGAACTTGTAACGTTAGTCCAACTTGCTGACTTCTCCAAGTCCTCATTTTGGTTTGGTCCGTGTAGCCTTTGCTAGGAGAGGCACACTATAGTCACAAGCATTTGGGAAGTTAGCTAACTAGCTACATTAGCTGTTGTGTTGTGGCTTGAGTGTGAAGGGCGGGGAGCTGTAAAACAATTATATAAACGAGCAAGGGATTGTCAAAACGAATCTGACCATCGATAACAAACGTGACTTGGGCGTAACAAGCAAGGCTATCAATTGATATATCAACATCCCCCTAGCTATCTATCCCCTAGCTCCGCTCGGCCCGGGCTGTGCCGGGACATTTCCTTCGGCGGCTGGCCGAGCAGGGCATCACGTTCCGCGGCCAAACACAAAAATTCCTCGCGCTGCTCTCCTGGAGTATTTTCCAGAGGGTGGGGGTTCAAGCACAGGACCTAAAACAGAGCGTTTCATACAGAGGCTGAACTGAAGGGGGCAGTGAGAGCCAGTACAAGATAAACTGAGTTTTTTCAACTATGAATGATGCAATAAGTTACTCTACTGGAGGCCAACAATAAAATATTAATACATTATATTAGCAAAATATGGGCCCTTTAACAACACTTTAATTAAGAGCTCAGCTCAGCTCCCAATACTAGCACATCTTCATCAACAGAGCACAGCACTCCTCTGTACCCCCAGACATTGCTTTATAATAATTAAAATCTATTTTCAATCTGGCCTTTACCATCTTAATAAACAGACATACAGCATCATGGTCCATTGATTGTTCTACCTTGTTCCTCCTACTGAGATACACCAGCGCTTTTGCTCTACCTAAAACAAAGTTATAGAGCTGACATTTGCTTCTCTTTCTTTGGGTGTATTTGTAACCCAATATAAACATCTGTTTAGAAAAAACCTCTTCAAAAGACCTGAAGATTCTTTCTAGCAGGAGGAACAGCGACACCAGCCTAGAACAATCCATGAAACAGTGGAAGATTGTTTCCCTCTGTGCACAATAACGACAATTAAGGACAATTGTCTGGCACCCACTGCACCCAACAGGAAGTGGAAACTGAGTTGCACTTTCTAACCTCCTGCAATCTGTACCAGGACATCAGAGACACGTACTTCCCACAGATAACAAACACTCATAAGGACTTTGAGACCACGAGTGATACCAAAAAACTTCCATATCTGCTGGCCGAATTACAACAGTGCGCTAACACAGCAGCAAGGTTTGTAAGCTGTTGTGACAGGAAAAGGATAAATGGGACACAACCACTCTAAAGCTTAGGGTCCGCCCTCTGCACATCTTGTACATAGACACATACTGTACAGATATCTTCAACTCCTTTTATCCTATTTTTAAACTTTTAAACTTTGTCACCTAGCCTATGTACATATTTGTTTGCAAGACCGAAATGTTTACATATCTCTGTATTATAACAGGCTAACATTATAGTTTATATTATTGTTATTATCGTTACTATTATAGTTTTGTGCTAACCTTTCGGTTATAATTGTGTTACTTTGTGTGTCACACACACACACACACACACACACACACACACACACACACACGGCTGTGTACTGTATAACTCATGCATCAAAGCCAGTGGACATGGTCAGAAGAGAGGTTCAAATGTGTACAGACATTTTAGAATGGTATCACCGGCCCTAACCCACATGGACATTGGTTATAAGATGTGTACAGACATATTAGAATGGTATCCCCGGCCCTAACCCACATGGACATTGGTTATAAGATGTGTACAGACATATTAGAATGGTATCCCCGGCCCTAACCCACATGGACATTGGTTATAAGATGTGTATAGACATTTTAGAATGGTATCACCGGCCCTAACCCACATGGACATTGGTTATAAGATGTGTATAGACATTTTAGAATGGTATCCCCGGCCCTAACCCACATGGACATTGGTTATAAGATGTGTACAGACATTTTAGAATGGTATCACCGGCCCTAACCCACATGGACATTGGTTATAAGATGTGTACAGACATATTAGAATGGTATCCCCGGCCCTAACCCACATGGACATTGGTTATAAGATGTGTATAGACATTTTAGAATGGTATCACCGGCCCTAACCCACATGGATATTGGTTATAAGATGTGTACAGACATATTAGAATGGTATCCCCGGCCCTAACCCACATGGACATTGGTTATAAGATGTGTACAGACATATTAGAATGGTATCACCGGCCCTAACCCACATGGACATTGGTTATAAGATGTGTATAGACATTTTAGAATGGTATCACCGGCCCTAACCCACATGGATATTGGTTATAAGATGTGTACAGACATATTAGAATGGTATCCCCGGCCCTAACCCACATGGACATTGGTTATAAGATGTGTACAGACATATTAGAATGGTATCCCCGGCCCTAACCCACATGGACATTGGTTATAAGATGTGTATAGACATTTTAGAATGGTATCCCCGGCCCTAACCCACATGGACATTGGTTATAAGATGTGTATAGACATTTTAGAATGGTATCCCCGGCCCTAACCCACATGGACATTGGTTATAAGATGTGTATAGACATTTTAGAATGGTATCACCAGCCCTAACCCACATGGACATTGGTTATAAGATGTGTATAGACATTTTAGAATGGTATCCCCGGCCCTAACCCACATGGATATTGGTTATAAGATGTGTACAGACATTTTAGAATGGTATCCCCGGCCCTAACCCACATGGATATTGGTTATAAGATGTGTACAGACATATTAGAATGGTATCCCCGGCCCTAACCCACATGGATATTGGTTATAAGATGTGTACAGACATATTAGAATGGTATCCCCGGCCCTAACCCACATGGACATTGGTTATAAGATGTGTACAGACATTTTAGAATGGTATCCCCGGCCCTAACCCACATGGATATTGGTTATAAGATGTGTACAGACATATTAGAATGGTATCCCCGGCCCTAACCCACATGGACATTGGTTATAAGATGTGTACAGACATTTTAGAATGGTATCCCCGGCCCTAACCCACATGGATATTGGTTATAAGATGTGTACAGACATTTTAGAATGGTATCCCCGGCCCTAACCCACATGGATATTGGTTATAAGATGTGTACAGACATTTTAGAATGGTATCCCCGGCCCTAACCCACATGGACATTGGTTATAAGTCCTCGTACCCACATGCACAAAACAAAAGCAACCTTCAGAACGTGGCTGGCTCCAGAACATGCAAACCACATCTGAGGAAATCCAACCTGCAAAGATACTAATCTGTGCCATTTGTAACACCAATGGTAACACCGCCTGTTGGTGGACTTTGAAACCCCTTTTCAGGCATGAATACATACCTGTGGGTGCTGCAGGTTCTTGATGACAAACTAGACAAACTGCTGTGGAGTTATGGCTAATTTTGTGATAGCCTACACCAGTAGATATACTGGTTAATGGCAGACAGTATTTATATCTGATCAGATATATTTGATGCAATATGATTCGGGTTTTCTGAAACATGCAAGAGGATAGAGCAAGGTGAGCTGTATATATAGGCTATGTACTATTTATATACTCTTTGTTCTGGCTCTCCTGTGAAGTTGTCACTTAAGCTTAATTTATACTTATTAGAAAGTGTCGCTCAGCCCATGGTCGCAGACGAAAAAGAAAGTGTTGCTCATGTTGCTGCATTTATGCTTCTCTCCTCAGCTCAACGGTCACGTGACAGTCGAACGCTATAGACAGAGAACTAGTGCAGACAGCCAAGAGAGGGAATGCTGTCAGTGAAAGCACGTCGGAGGCTAGATGTAACGTAGCCCTTGGCTGCAGCCGCATAATATAATAACGACACACAACCACAAAACTCACCTCTCTGGGAAATTGTCACTCACGGTGTTCTTTGTGATTTTCAGGAAGTCATACATCAAGCACATGCTGATAAAAATAGCGGCCGGGGACATGTTCATTCATTTAATTTCAGCGAAAACCAAAACAAGGAAGGCAAGCGTGTGCCGTATAGCCAATCACACTTGCGCAACACTATGTGACGTAGTCAGCGACACTAGAAATTTCACTAGGTAACAGACACCTCTCGCCGACACTTGAAAATGACGACTCAAGCCCTCATTTCTGTCGGCGACGGTTTCAAAAGTGTCGACAGACCAAGCATAAATTGGGCTTTACCCTTACTGTATGCTCCTCTGGTTCTCACCCCTTGATAAACGGTATACAATACTACATTTCTATACAAGCCATAGTAGTTATAGAGCCTTGTAACCTGTCCAAAATCGTCTTCTAGACACTATAATCCACAACATAATTCTGTTGTGGGCTGTATTCTGGGTAGGTTTTTGTTTTGGCTCTGTCCTTGCAAAGATATACTGATGGCCAGGAAGAACAGCAACTACAACAACACTCCCACAGGTGGATTATAAGGTTCCTATGCTAGACGACATAGTGATAGCTGCTTGACACTGGAGAAATTTGCAACATTATTTTTATGCTGAGAGAGTAAGAAGTTGTTTTTCAGACCGTCTGCAGATTGTAGAGTGGCCTTAGGCTGGGAAGTGTTTCCTTTGAGACTGAAGGTCACAGCCCTGAACAAATGGGCTGCAGAGAACATTTGGAAGTCTATTATTATCTGAACGGTGCAGTTACCTGAGTCACCATAATAAAATGTCCGAGAGCTGAGGCTGTTAGAAAAGCCTGAAGATACAAAGGATACTCTAGTCTACAACATGTACCCACGTGCAGTATGCAGAGCATGAGCAGAAACACTTTCAATTCAAATCTAAATTAAATCATTTATAGTCTGGACTTCTATACTGTAACCAAGACTTTCATCCTCTGATAGTTCTGCTACAGCCAAGGGCCAAAACAAAACCCGTCTGTGAGGCCTGGTCTCAGATCAGCTGGTAACTGGGCTGGGGTTCTGTGTGATAGTGAGCATTTAAAACAGGGGTGGGCAACTATTTTTCATGGGGGGCCACATGAGAAACCCAGATTGTTGCCGGGGGCCGAACAAATATTGTCATGCCGTAACCCATGGATGGGCAACTTTGATGATAGAGAGGGCCACAAAAAAAATTCCTCGCTACCAGATTTTGCTGAGGGCTGAACGGCGCCAGCGTGAAAAATTTGGGGCATTTGAAGCCAGGTTTAGAGGAATACCTAATTTTAAATTAACAATTGTGATGTCATTATTCAGTCTTAACCACCAATATTTGATCCTTTTCCTCACTCACTCCTATGTCACCACCTGCTCTCCCTTCAGGGCTTGAAATTAACTTTTTTCACCACCTGCCAATATGGCTGCTAGATTTTAAAGTTACCAGCCAATTAGAATTTCCACTAGCCGAAATGTTTTTCTTGAAATAAACCAGAATATGAGTGGGTTAATTTAAGCATAAGTATCAGTAAGTGGCCCGGGATTCTCAAAGCCTGTGTTGAGGGTCACACAAGAACAAAAATGCACTCTTGAAGCTAAATAAATCCAAAACCAACAAGTTAATTATTAAAATTTCTACTTCAATGTAGAACAGTCATTTGTTACTCATGAGATTACTTTTAGCCTTTTAGTCATAAATATTATTGAAAGATATTCCATATTCCAGACTGAAATGCTATAACAGAAGAGTATTGCCCAGAATGACATGAACATTTGGACACTTATTCAGCGGGTATATTGCATGTTGCTTTCAAGTGTACTTTTTTTTTTTTGCAATTCCATCGCGGGCCACACAGGGGGCGCCCGCCCGGGCCGTATGTTGCCCATGTACGATTTAAAAGCTTTCTTTCTTTTCTGTTTCAAATTAAAGGGACAAACCATTATACGTGCGAGTGATACAGTCTGTTCCTTTTGTATCTTTTCCAACCATCCTCTTGTGTTAGAAAGACATCTTCATCAATAGTTGCTTGTACAATTCATAACATACACATGGCTTTCCCGACAATGTCCCGACAACACCAAGGCACTCGCCATGTGCCAACCTTTGCCAACGCTAAACTGTTCCCCAACTTGTTCTTTTCCCCAAAATCATTATCACTTACATTTCAATGTAGCCTACTGTAAATTGATTTATTGGCCCTGCAAATAGCCTTAGGATTTGTAATCAAATCTCTATCTCTGTTAGCTTCATTATGGCTAAAGAAAAGGTGTAACATATCTAATGACAGAAATCCAAGATCAGGATCATCAAAATTGAATAATTTTATCCTTGGCTCAAGGCCAGACTGTCCACCAAATTTCACTGAAATCAGTTCACACATTTTTTAGATATCCTGCTGACAGACAGACAGACAGACAGACAGACAGACAGACAGACACAGACAGACAGACAGACAGACAGACATACCGACAGACAGACAGACAGACAGACCGACAGACCGACAGACAGACTGACTGACTCACTGACTGACTGACTGACTGACTAATGGGTGAAACACCATGCCTACTCGCCTTTAGAGTTTTATTTCCACTGCTTCCCACATCTCCCACAGTGGCAGCAGGGTTTGTTTCCAAGTTATCACAGAGATGATGAGGATTTGAGATGAACTCAACACTTACCGTCCTCCTTCACCAGCACCTCCTTCTGGCACATGTCCTGCACGTTGACGGTGCAGTTGACAATAAACTCTGGGGTGGAGCAGTCGTTGTGGGTCATCTCCTCACACTGGTAGCACTGGATCTGCAGAGCCAGTCCTGCAACACACACACACACACACACACACACGCACACGCACACACACACGCGCACACACACACACACACACACACACACACACGCACACACACACGCACACGCGCACGCGCGCACGCTTCAGTACTTATTGCACATTATTACCAATTTTTGGTATTGTTAGTTAGTTAGTTAGTTAGTTAGTTTATTTCGATCAGAAAGCAAAGAATATTCACAGAATAGGAAGAAAAAAAAACAGAAGAAAACAAAAGATACATAAGGCTGACCGAAAGGGTTTTAGGGCTGAAGCTAGCTAGCTTATAAAATGCCCTTACCCTTTTTCCTTTGCGTTATATGTAAACATATGCAGTACATATGCATACACATGGATACATACATGCATTGGTTTACACACACAAATAGCACATGCTCCTAATTATTCATACATGCCTATACACACATAGGCTACCTACCACATATAATTACACATACATAGCTAATACCAAACTTACTACAGGAAATACAAGTGACCCATAAGTCCTGATTATGTACCATCACGTCTATACTTCTCCAGAATAATGTTTCTATACTTTTTTTTGAATTGCACAAGATTTTTACTTTCTTTGATCTCGTCAGGTAATTTATTCCACAGTTTCACACCACAGACAGACAGATTGTAAAACTGAATGGATTATAGTGGGCTAGCATTTTTCATTTTCTTTCAGATTATTAATTTATTCAGAAGTGGAAACGGTTTTCATGAAATGTTGGAAATCTCCTTAGGTTGTCAATCAATTAATCAAAAATAACATGTACATGTATATTGAATGTGGACCATCAATATTTTTGCTTAAGGTTCTTGTCTATTGTTACATCGCTAACCCTCTTAATACTGCCAAATCATAGCATAGCAGCCTATTCATTATTTGAACTGTGATACATTAATATGGAAGATTGATCAAGCTACTGTATTATCAAAATTCATCCTGACAGGTAGGCTACCCTTTAAGAGACTTCTTATCAAATATTGACACAATGCTGAACATGCATTGTATTTGTTGCATTATCATTTTGTCACCTTCAACAATTAGCTATGCTACCCTGTTAGAGACCGACCAAGTTAATTAGAATAACCTATATTTATTAGCCAAGTAAAAAATCCTGGAGAAAAAACAACAGAAAATACTGTAGGTCCAGCGTCAGGCTCCAAATCCATAAGATGTCTCCGTTTCACTTCCATGCGATGAATGCTGCGCAAACATAAATGCGAATAGGTGAAATGAATGCAGGTGGTAGGCTACAGGTAGACAGGATAAAAAGGCCACTTTTATCCAACGCTGTACTTTATTGCATTGATCACAATTGTGGCTCTGCTGCCTCTGGCTGATCAGCTGCTTCTATCCAAACTTCACCGGATCATTTCAGACAGGAGGCACTAGGCAGCGCCATGGGAACATTTCGGAGAATCTCACCTGGGCGTGAATTGGGGTTGACAAGGTGTGGCACGCTATACGGGGTCCAAAATTTCAGTTTCTGAGCACAATTAAGGGCAAACATCATAACTTGCATGCAAGAAATCTCATGACATGAGGGGTCAGGGGAGCGTCCAGGACCAAAAGCCTCCCTCTCTAAACTATGCGCGTCCTCTGATCTCTGCATCTGGTCATCATCAGTCGTCAGCGGCTTCTGTCCGAAATACGCTGGGGAAGTTTTGGTGGCAGATGCTAGACGACGTAGTAGGCTACTGTAGCCTACATGTACTTGTAGGGAATTGACGGGTCTGTTTAAATCCAAAGTTGTAGTTGTAGGCTTAATTGGAGAAGAAAAAAAACACGAGTGTAACCTACCTGAGTTGAGGAAGAACGAGAGCAAAGTAGTGACAGTAAACATCCGCATGGTCTGCTTAGTGTCGCGCTGGAAACAAACATGAATGATGTCCAGAGGGGAAGAGCTGCTTGCAGGCTGTGAGGCTGGCATCGTGCTGGAGCCAGCATCTCCTGCGACGCTTCAACTCTCTCCTCCACACACACACACACACACACACACACACACGCACGCACGCACGCACGCACGCACTGAGAGAGAGGGGGGGAGAGAGAGCAAGAGCATACAAGCGTAGCCTGCCTCTCATGTGGAGGGGGGGGGGGGGGGGGGGGGGGGGTAGCCTACGTGGAGGGCGTAGTGTTTGGTCTAATATCAACAGTTTTAATCAATGATTGTGTGTATGTATATGTATATATATATATATGTATGGGTTGGCCTAGTTCATTTGAAGTTAAAGTGTAACTTACCCCCAAAACACTTTTTTTCAGCTTTTAACCAATATATGGCTTTGGGGGTGGTGTGTGAAGAATTCTGGTCAACATTTCCACATTTGAGACCAAACTGTTGCCGTTGTACCATTTGTATCATTTTCAGCCGCATAAGTGCCCTCTATGGGTTGAACACTGCTTTTTTTGTGCCCTAAAATGAATGGGATATTTGGTACATCCTGACGTCACGGTGGGGTTAGCACGTGCATCTCGGTGCATCTCCAAAGCCTATAATGTACAACTAGGCAAGATGGAAAAACACTAAGGAGCCCTAATTTAGTTCACATTGGGGCAATGGACCCCCATATGATGAGATTTGGTCTCTCAGATGCAAATCTGTTTATTTTTTTTATTTTTATGTAGCCTAGATATGATTTTGTCCAGAATTCCATATATATTAGGTTGAGAGATAACAGAGAATCCTGGAATCCTCCCAAGGACCACTGGTGGTCCCCTGGCCCCACATTGAGAACTACTCAACCACTTTGATTGTGCAGAGAGAAGAGAGAGAGGATTCTTCTGTGCCCCTTTTCGCTGGGGACACACCGGTACATGGAGCTGCTGCTGCACTGACGCTCTGCCCGCCTGTCTGTGACAAGCGGCTTGTCCAGTCGTATGCAGCGGTTTGCGCAAACAGATGCGGGATTCCCACAATCCTGTATCCAATTTCAGATACTGATTGTGCAGAAAAATGTCACACCAGCGATTTTTGTTTGTGTTTGTTTGTTGTTGTTTTGTGAGGGCGAGCGTCCTAGCCGAACTGGGAGGAGGCAGGAGGCTGTTTCGCCTCTATGAGCAGCCGCCAGCCGGGGCCTGAGAGGAGGAGGGAGGGGGGAGGGGGAGAATGTTCCAATACCCCGCTGCAGCTCTGCTCTGCGCGCTCGAGGAAAAATCTAAGATGCACTACAACATTTGACAAGAATCACGAAAAAGGGAGAAACGAAAATTAAAAACGGATTTCATGGCGGGGAATATGGCAAGTTGGACAAGGGCATAACGTGGAGAAATCTCACATTGTGTTACTCCAGAGCGGGGGGTTTGTCCTATTGTGCTGTGCTGCGGTAACCAGGCTCGCATCACTAGGCTCTTTTAACGATAGTTACACATGCTACATACACACACATGGGGAGTCAATGGAGTCAATTTCTAGTTCGCCACTGAATGGCCAAATTGATATCACTTTCAACCATTTTGAGCAACGCTGTTTCCATACAGGCCACCAGCGTTGGCTAGTTGTTGATATTTATGAAGATATTGTAGCTCTCAAATAACTTATTTTCGAGGCGGTGAGCAAACTGTAATGGCGTCGATTTCCGGAAAAAAATTCCTGAGCTGAGCACAGCCAAAGAGTATTAGTGAGACAAGAGGAGACGTCATTTCTTGGTTTTTCCCATAGGTTTTTTCAAATCAAGCAGCATGCCGTTTTGTTACATATCTGGGGGGTAAGTCCCCCTTTAATGAAAAAATATTGCTTGTAGTCGTAGCAGAGGTGGAGAAGTCAGTTGGACTCGTGTCTGTTTATTCTGCAGGCTGCAGGGAAAGTAGCCTACAGGACTGTATAGTCTGGACTGGAAATTCACATGCGTTTTTAGCATAAAATCACACCTGGTATTCAAATAAGAGGATCTGGAAGGCAGCGTCCTTATTGTTGTGTATTGAAATAGTTTATTTTTTCTACATAAAACAAAGAATATCGGTCATATACAATTCTTAATGCATACAGCTAACATGACCATCACACAAGAACATCACTGTTATCGGGTTCTGGGGGGGGGGGGGGGGGGGGGGGATTACTGTAATAATGAGTAACAATTTGTGCAAGAATGTCAAGTACACAATTATCTGTGCTGAGTACAAATACAGGGTATTAATACATATGAGTAAATGCTAGAAAAATACAATACTCTTGTGAGAGTGACACTCTTCATCATATCAAAACAACCATGCTCCATCTACCCGTATCAATACAGCAGACCTGATCCCTGATCCATAACACGTTGCCTCACCTGTACGCTACATATTTCATTTATTACATGTGTGTTGCTACTGCCATAAACACCACTGCAAACTTACAAACATTACGTTTGACAAATAAATGTATAGCAAGTGAAGATCAAAGAAGAGGTCAATCAGACCCAAATGATAATATAACGATATTGTGCAACATTACAGTGCTTCAATGTTGAACTGTAAACTAGTACATCAAAAGAATATGGCTATAGTTATCATGACAAATCTGATATGTAGATTTGGTTGCATTCATTTCCTGTATACTGTGATTAGCTGAGTGTTTGGCAAAATGTACAGGGGGGAGGCAGGGAAGTGACAAGGGTGGGAGAGGAAAACATCTCAAAGCAGCTAAGACTGTAAAATACATCAGGATGCATTCATAACACCAACAACATTACTATAGGCCTAAAGAACACAGCGTACATAATAGAGAATACATAATGAGCAGCCATGGTGCAATATATTACAGGTAAATGTATGGTTACTGACAAAAAGTAACACAAGAAAAATTTTGAGTTCAGGTAATAAACAGCTAAAGTGAAATCTATTGTATTCAATGATTGCACACGAACAGTTGTAGGCTACATAGTTAAGGTAAAAATTGAAGTTGAAGTATATTCATTATATCCACAGCATCTATCAAGTTGATCAGAAACCACAAATTATATTTTCCCTGAGCTAGCACAGCAATGTCCACAATGTGCCTAGATAATACATAGCTACTGTAAGGTTACATGCAACATACTCACTGGTTTAACTTGATGTCATAACTGTGGAATATTTCAAAAATAATGTTTCAATCAGAAAATGTGGCATGATAACTATGTTTTTTTTTTACACTTGCTTACAAAACAGTGACATATCCTACTATGATATTTATATATATATATATATATATATATATATATATATATATATATATATATATATATATATATATATATCAGCAACGCAAGTACTGTCTGCAAATAATGCAAGTACAAGAAGGTATTTCCCCCCAAAATGAAACCGTTCATATCATAGATATCAGTTTGCATCTTCATTTCTCCTGTTAGAATACGCCTGAGGGTGGTTGCATGCAAATTCTTATTAACATTGTGACAACAAATAAATACATTAAAGTTTAACAATTCAGTTCACACAGTGCTGATAATCCTAATTTGTAATCTTTAAGGTCCCACCTGATACAGTATTTTGGATGATAAATATTCTCGTTCTATAATTAGATCTTCACCTGAACTTTAACTCATTAAAATGTTTAAATTAGAAATCTCTCGCGTTTCATGCGTTCCTTTCTAGTGTCCTTCGCTGCCTCACACGTTGTGCAAAGCTTTGGGCAAAAAGTTGGGCAAATTACTTTCAAAATGTAATATACTACATATTACTAGTTACTTTCATATGAAAGTAATAAGTTACTTTACAATATTACTGTCTGTGTAGACTACACAGACAGTAATATTGTAAAGTAACTTATTAATGAGTTTCTCGTTACTTATTACACTATACTTATGTATTACGTTCAGCAAAATAACAGCAGTAGCAGAATGACATCGCTGCCCTGGAACATCCAGAAACATAATTTCAACCGTCTTGAAGTCAGTGTAAACCGTCCAAAATTCTAAATGTTATCCTTTTCCTTTGTTATTATGATCTATAGTGGTTATTTGCATAAAAGACACAATTTGATTAAGAAATGATTGTATCTTTATTTAAATATGCTTGATAAAAAAAAGTAACTCAATTTGTAACTTGTTACTTGACGAAGTAACTGGTATAATATTACTGAAATACTATTGGTAATAAGTTCCATTAATGAGTTACTGCTAAAAGTGTTACATGTAATATTACTTTTGTAATGAGTTACCCTGAACACTGGTTGCGGGTGCTCAACTACAGTACTCTTAACTGGCAGCGCTCATTTCTACCTACAGTGCCTCAATGGTTTGCCCTCAAGGTCGTATCACCCTGCCTTGCACGTTGCGCGTGCTCGCAGATGCAGCTCAACTGCGATTGTGGGCTGCGGACAAATTCGCCTTAGATTGGTAGAAAATAGAGTCTTTGCGGTTGTGTCACAAATTTGGCAACCAGCTCTGGAGCCATCATGGAGGTCCACTAGAGAATTTGCTGAAAAAAATATTGTTATGGTGGGATAGCATGCATATTAGCATGCAACTACTAGCCACTAGTTTCTACAAAGCTTGTGCAAAATCATGTGTTTTTACTGCGATGTTTGGCTATGCTAGCTAACAAGCTAACCACATCTATTGAATTCTGTTGAGATAGCCGAGTTGTACATTTAGAAATCCAGTCAGCTGCTCACAGCCACTGATGCCAAAGAGATGTGTTCCTCCAATATGGCCTCCAGAGGGTGAGTTACATCACCTGAAAGCCTAATATGCTCTGTATCTCAAAACCCACACTGAGTGCAGGTGGAACCGTACAAGTCCAGTCATCCAGTCCTGGCTGTTTCATCCTGGCACACACATGCACCATCCAAATCCGGGGATTTAGGGACGATATTGCAACTGCTTGCTCCCTCGCTTCAGATTGACTCATTCGCTCATAATCAGCTCTGGAACAGAAGATGGGGAACAGAGTGAGATTCTGCAACTGTGTTTTTGTTCCAAAATGAAATACAGTACATTGATAGAAATTGATATATGACACAAAATTAAAACAAACTGATGTGTCACTGAAGGGCATCAGGGGACAAAATGATAACACTTTGTATGTCGGTTGATGATTGGTTAGGTTTAGGTGTGAGGAGTGACAATTGGTTGGTTCAGGCCAATCAGAGGCAGTAATCCGTCCGGCCGATCCATTGTAGTACCAACTTTCATAGTTCGAGGCAGATGGGGAAAATGGGAGCGCGGTCTGCAACTTTTGAGGGGGTGGTGGAGATATGCACATTACTTCACATCTCAGGTGATGCTACAGAGTAACGCAAAAGTAATGTAATGAGTAGTGTAACCAATTACTTTCTCCAGGGAGTAATTAAGTAAAGGCATAACTTTTTTTAAGTAATGTGTAATGTGTAAAATATTACTTTTTTGAGTAACGACCCCCAACACTGGTCATTTGCTTGTTTATGTTCTATTATTTACTCATTTTACATACACACTAAGTAATTGATGACAAGCTTAATCACCACACTTGAAACTAGCCTTTAAATCAGGCTAGCCAAGTCTTAACAATAACTGCAACATCTACAGTACAGTGGTGAAAAACACAATGGTATTATTCCAGTTTGGAAGAGGATATTGAAGGGACGCAGCTTTGATAAGTCAAATGGAATAAGACTACAAGGTTTTTTTGCTTGTTTGTTGTTGTTGGTCCAAATGTGCCACTTGCCAAAAATCTACTCCAGAGATGTCTTTCTTACAGTTGGCAAGCTGGAGTCTGGTCTGCTCTTTCTGTTGGCTCGGAGAGGATCTGATATAGGTCAGCTTCTTTGGTTCCATTCCACCTACAAGAGCGGATAAAAAGAAAGAACCAAACAACAAAACTCACTGAGGCGTTCTTAGCAGTCACTCGTCATTCCCTCTCCTGTCCAGACGAGGCAGCAGATGCGGAGAGAGGAGAACAGAGTGACACTGACAGACTAAAATCTGAAGCCTTCACACAAGATAGCAAAATTATAATTCTGCATTCAACCTGGCAGGAGAGTGACATCTGACATCTGCAAAATATAACAAATTCATAATTCTGGCTTTATACTGATGGCAACAACCCCCCCTGGCCATGCTGCTGAAACACTGAGCAAATGGAGTCGGGGCTTAGGAATGAGAGCTTGAGTGTTTAAACATGAAAACAAACAACTTGTGTTCATTGTTTGAGTGAAATGAGAAAGTTGATGCAAAGATTTTTTTAAATCCTGTCTGAGAATTGGTTTGTTTTTTAGATTATTTTTTCTGCATTTTGCCTTTATTTAGATAGGACAGTAGGCAGACAGGAAAGGTAGGAAGAGAGAGGGGATGACAAGCGGCAAAGGAACTCGGGTCGGATTCGAACCCGCGTCGGCCACGCAGAGGACTGAGCCTCCGTGGTATGCGTGCTACCAGGTGAGCCACCAGGACGCACTGAGAGATGGACATTTAGGTGAGCATTACATCAGGTGGATTTAGGTGGCCATGATTTTGTATTTATTTTTACAGATGAGTTTATATTAGCTGTATTCTTGTTTTTGGGAGGACACTCTGGCTGCCTTTGCCTAATGGCAGACCGCCCCTCTCTGTGGGTCAGGGAGGGCTTCAGTGTCATGTCTGTCAGACACTCTCAGGTATGGACACGAGTCACATGACACTCTCAGGTATGGACACGAGTCACATGACACTCTCTGAAAGGGTTCGAGTTCATCAAACAGATGCCCTCAGTAGATGCAGCCCAACCCTGCTGCTGCCTCGATTTTGTTTTTTGTTTTGTTTTTGCAGCAGTGGTTCCAGTATTTTGGAACTGCAATAACCATAAAATGTGAGACACATTTCTTCCCATCACAACTCTAACATAATCCTCCCACCACAACACCAATAGTGTGATAAACAGCACTGTAGCCAGATCCACTCAGAGTGATTTGAATAAGAATAGCCTGTCAATCTGTTTCCAATATTAAAGTCAATCAACTGCAACACAGTTTAAGTGCTTTAACTGACAGCTTAATGGTTTATTTGGTAAAATGTCCCTCCCCACTGGCATTGCAAACACGCTACGTCTCCGGTGACTGACTAGCCTTGGGGCTCTGATATAAAACATGTTATTTATCTCTTAAAAAGCCTTCTAATATGAGATACATCTTTCCTCTTGACAGGGTAAAGCAGTGGTTCCCAAACTGTGGGCGTGGACCACCAGTGGTCCGCAGGGCTCCGCCTGGTGGTCCGCCAGAGCTTTTAAGGCAAGTTACACAACTAAGTGTATAACCTATCATGTCAGCTCTCAGGAAGACTGCTAATGGTTATTTGTGCAGTTACAGTATCCCTGACGAACAAGTCTATTTTTAATGTTGTAATTCCCCTTAAAAGCACATGAAAGGCCGGTTTTAAAAAGAAAAAAAATTGTGTGTGTGTGTGTGTGTGCGTGCGTGTGTGTGCGCGCGCGTGCGTGTGCTTACTGCTTTGTTACATCTGTGACACATGCACAGTGTCGTACATCAATAACCTCTGTATAGGGGTACTTACTTCCAAATGTCCTTTCCCCTCTAATGATGCACACACTCAGCTGGGCCCCTGCTACAGCTTGTAGCATCAGCCCACAAAGAGAAGAGATGGAAAGTCTTCTCCTGCACTGTCTATTCTTCCAGCTCTTGTGCCGCAATCACAGACATTTCCCATTTGGGGACAAGTGTGCTCGGGAATGGTACCTGGGCGCCAGTGTGAAAGCAACCTAAGCCAGTGGTGGATGGAGTACCTTAAAGCTGTAAAAGTAGGTTTAGATCTTACCCGGAAATTAATTTGTGCTCTAGGGATAGGAAGCTGGTATAGAGTATGTATTTCAGTGGGTGAGTGATTTGAGTGAGTGAGTGAGTGAGTGAGTGAGTGTGTGTGTGTGTGTGTGTGTGTGTGTGTGTGTGTGTGTGTGTGTGTGTGTGTGTGTGTGTGTGTGTGTGTGTGTGTGTGTGTGTGTGTGTGTGTGTGTGTGGGACATTTGCTTTGCTACATAGTGGTACTTGGTCTGAAAAGTTTGGGAGCCCCTGGTGTAAAGAAGCTGCATTGGGGGGGGGGGGGGGGGGGGGTGATGATGTTGATAGCATGTCCTCTGAGATAAAAGATATTAGTGCCTTGATACGGGCTTCAGTTGTTGTAACACACTATGATCACTGTTGCTTTCAGGACTGTATTTACATCAAGTTAGTGATTTGCTGCTTCCATGTTCCATCTCACTGGCATCCCAGGGCCAGGGTGTGTCTGCTTTAGACAGGGATCTGCTAGCAGGCACAGTGCTACTTCAATCTCCATTTATGCATGTGCTGCATTTTACATTCATGAAATGTATTCCCTCCTTGACCTTGAAATGGTCTCATATGGATACAGGAATTATAACTTAATAAAATACCTGAGCGGGATTTTCATTGAATACACCCTTTTCAAATGAACTTGGATGGTGGCATTTGGCAAGATGTCCTACTACAGCCTGTTCTATAGCTCAAACAGTATGAGGTCCCATCCGGTTTTGATGTATGACTTGATGCACCAGTCTAGTGCATTACGTCTATAAAGGTTACAGAACTCTGAAATGAGATCCTTGCCGTGACGGTGTGTAATGTATTTAATCAGGTTGGTGCTAAAAAAGAAAGCGAGTGTACTGTATCCAGCAACAGCGTACCCTAGATAAATAAAATAGGGTTAGATATATCAGTTTAACAATTAGCTGATATAGAGTGCCGCAGGGATGGCGTATTTTTGTAGGCCAACCCTGAAGTTAGCATTGCCTGGTTCCCTAGTCAATGAGACATAGGGATTACATTTTCCATGTGTCTCTGTCTGTCTGTGTGTCTGTGTGAACGGCCAATCAAGGCAGGTTCAAGGTTTCAGGCAGGAAAGCAGGCAGGCAGGACTAATACATGTAGGAGAAAAGGCAATTAGCCCCACTTGGCTGGGGGGGATGGGGGCTCTTCTTTTTTTTACACCACACACAACTTAAAACTACAGAAGGCAAAAAAAACAAAAAAAAATAGTTCTGAGTTTAAGTCAGGATTCAGAATTCTGGAAAATAATAATTGTCATAATTCTGAGATTGAAGTCATAATTCTACTAGATGTATGGACTGTCGCGCTGAAATGGAAGACACGGAATCCTGACAAGAAAACGTTTTGAGCTTTTATACTCCGTGCGGCTTCTCCTCGCAGAAGTGACCGTTGTTTTTGAAAGCTCTACTTTATCTGCCCAGCCGTCTCCGCGTAGTTTGAAAATTTGGGGTGTGCACGGCCAGACGAAAACCCGCCATACGGGAGCCTCGCGTAGGGGCGTGTCTGCTGGTGTGACGTCACTTGGCCGCACGGACACTCGCGGTGCTCGCGGATGCGTCAGGTAGAATTCGCGCTTTAAGGGGGTAGGCTACCGGGGGTGAGACATACAGTATCTGGCGGTTGTTATATGGGTATTTGATGCCTGAAATAAGGTCTATGGTTAACAGAAGTTTATGAAACGGAGACTTTTGTGTTCAGCAAGATAATCCTCACAAATGAACACTACTTTTATTATTTTTTAAGCGTACCGATCACCAAATCACCAAAAATCATGATCGCCAGAAAACGCTTTAAAAACTATTTAAAAAAAGGTGTTCGTTTGTGAAGATTAATTTGCGAAACACAACGTTCAAGTTTCATACACTTTTGTTAACTACAGTTAACATGTTAACTGCATTTAACCAAAATCCCATTCAAAAAACCTATTGACTGTGAGGAAACCAGGCGATGCTAACTTCTGGGTTTTAAGACTCATTCCTGTGGCACTCTATTGGCCTTTTATTTAATACCAAATATCTGCCCTGTGGTTCAGTGCCCATAGATGGAAGTTCCTGCCTGAACACAGCTACATAAAACAAAAGCTACAGGAAAAACTCTGCAAATAAATTTTATTTCATTTGCACATTTCATTTATACATTTAATTGCTCCGTTTTGTTTTTTGGTCAATTATATCTTCATTTAGAGGTCTAATCTATCCCAGAGTTTCCCCTGCCATTGATTATATGCGGTGTGGTGGATCTCCCTGTCGTAAGAAGCTGCGAACCCACCTAGTACAATTTAATTATAGCATTGGTTTGAGTGAATTTTAGTGCCCAATCATGGTTTAAATTCTATTTCAGAGGTTTTTTGCAACTAAAACTACTACAATATTGAAATTGAGAGAAAATCACAATACAGACATAGAAGTGTGTTCCTAAAAATATAAGGAAAAATGGTCTGATACTTCCTGCAGGTATGAGTTCACTATTTAAGTTCACGTACACTTAACCATTCTGTTCCCTTTTTTTCCTAATGCAATGAATATTGAAATGTACATAAAGCAATTTCAAAAGAAGTGGGTTACTTTTCCCTCTCTTTTTTGTAATAGACCCTTTTCACGTGGGCCATTTTGTGTCGAAAAGGCAGGGTAAACACAGGTGCAAGCAAAACACTAATGAGGGTTTGCAACATCCAATCATGGAAGTTGGAAACCCTCCTTAGTGTTTTGCTTGCACCTGTCCTTACCCTGCCTTTTTGACACAAAATGGCCCATGTGAAAAGGGTCTATTGTATGTGGGTGGGGGTGGTGGGGGTCGCCAGTGATATACAATGGTAAAATATGGGTCCCCTAAGGAAAAAGTGGGGAAACGCCTATGAGCAGTTTCTTCACTGCTGCAGTCCTAACTTGAGGCTTTTACCTGGGGCTGGCCTGGGCAGCCTGCTCTGTGAATCAGACACACTGCCAGAGGTCACAATGCATTCAGACTGGGGTTGGATGGGCTGGAGGAAGGCCACAGTGGGGAAAGGCACTGACGGGATGAGGGTCATGGAGGAGTCGGACAGGGAGTTGGGCACCCCCACCTTTAACCCGGACGGTATTTTCCAACGGGGCAACGGGGAAGAAGACACCTCCTCACTGGAGTAACTGGGAGCACTGGGAGGACTGAGGGACTGGTCTGGGGTTGATGAGGATTTGGGGAGGAGGTGCAGGATGGAGGAGAAGAAGGAACAGGATTCAGGAAGCGGGATGGTCCCGATTCCACTGTCCAACGTTCGCATCTTGCAGCCAGAGCCTGCGGCACAAGGAGAACAGATGGAGGGGCTCAGGGCGGCGGCAAGCAGGAATGAGACAACAGGGTGTAAATGGTTGAAGTGGCGCTGCAGAAAAACTCAAAGCGATTCACTATTCACAGATTTCTAGTGCTGTCATATTTATGAGTGAATAGCTATAATAACAACATTGGGCATAACATATGTCTCTACAACATCAATGTTGAGTGTGTAAGTAAGACTCCTTGTGAAAAACGACAAGCTGTCAAGTGATTTTAACTCGTTTCCAGGCCTATCAAGCTTATTTTTGCGTGTGATATTTTTAGTCAAATTATCTCACTGCACTGGCAGATAATCATGCTGGTTTCAATAAACTACACTTGATATATGCCAAAAATGATTTTGAATCAAGACATAATCCTAAAAGACAATTTCACTTGCGTTATCCTGATTGCGTTTCTACATTTTGTGGTGTTACGTGAATCAGTTTGGAAGTTAAGTGTCTTTTTGTGATTGGCCACGGTCATTGCCACACCCACTGGCCAAAAGGGGGTGTGGCAATGACCGTGGTCAAAGTTAATCAGTTTTAAGTTGGCCCAGATTTTGTGCAAATCTGTTCATAACTTTTTGAGATATCCTGCAGACAGACAGACAGACAGACAGACAGACAGACAGACAGACAGACAGAGAAAAACATCTACCTCCCAGCCAACTCATCGGCAGAGGTAAAATAAGTTGTTAACTAAGGACACAAGATAAAGGTCAGTTTCTGACTTTGGACTCGACTGTGTGGTGTTGCAGTAATTGGTATGTATTCTTGTAGTGTGAGACTGAGGTGCTCTGCACCAGTGTCACCAAGACAACCCTGGCTACGGCTGCTCTACTTGCTCATTAAAGTGCTTCTTAACCTCATGGATGAAAAGCCAGAATGATAATGTGGGTGATATGATTTCAGTAGCAGCAACTGCATTATCAAAGGGCAACAACACTGATTTACCCTAAGACATTTTCTCTGCAGCGTGATTGGACTGTTTGCCTCCTTGTCATTACTGTAGGGCAGGGTTACACAGAGGGAGCTCTAAGCAGCTGACACCAGTTGCACCTTTTGGTCATTCCCAAAGCATTCATGCAACTTTTTTCCTTCCTCCGTTTGATGAGGCAAAGGATTTACTCTTTAGCGCCAAGTCGAAGAATGGTTGTTCAGTTCAATCTACTGCAATTACATAAGTGTGATGCAGGGTAATGATTCCTAGCTAATTACACAGTAATATTGCTACAGAGAATGATTCAGCCAAGAGAGACTAGCCCACTTGAACCACACTGCTGTAAACTATGGACACTGCTAATGGGTGTGTGACCAGTGGCATGCATCGTTCACACTGAGTATGAAATGCATGACGCATGAAATGAAGTTCAAATACATTGCCAAAGCAGTGTATTTATTTTAATTGCAGCATATCAGTCATAACTGTCAAACACACATGGGAAGGGTTACGGCTATGTTGTGTGCATTATTTCTCAACTTTGAGATTCAAGATTAGAAACTTTATTGTTCATACATGCAAGCAAGAAATCTGCCTTGGCACACACACACACACACACACACACACACACACACACACACACACACACACACACACACACACAGAATAATATATTTCTCAACTAAGGAACTAGGAGCTCTGTGAAGCGTCAGGGTCCTTCACACTACTGTTGTACAGAGAACAATAGATTTTTTTTAAACAACTCTTCCAGGAGACCGTGGACCTCCAGCCATCAGCTCCACAAAGCTTCTCTCCCAGGAGTTTTCCTTACTCTCGTTTTGCCATAAAGTGCAGAAACAGACGTATCACAGCAGCTATCAGTCCAATGAGCTGACACACAAAACAAGAAAATATATCCTGAAGCTGTTGTCAAGCAGCCTCATTTGAAGCCTGTAGGCAATCAAGCAATGGAGCAAAAGCAACAGCTGCTCCCCATTTATTAATTAAGGCATCGTGAACAATTACGTTTTTGCACCACAACTCTCGATTCCTCAAAAGTTTACTTGTCTTTAATTTTTGCTCCTGGGTATTCTGAGTGATCATTCTTCAAATGAAAATACAGTTTCAAAGAATTGTGATGGTGCAAGTCACACCATGCCAAGTCTCTGAGGGGTGTCAAACTCATTTTAGTTCACGTGCCACATGCGACGCAATTTGGTCTCAAGTGGGCCAAACAAAGAAAATCAATGCATAATAACCTATTAATAAATAACAACTACAAATGTGCAGTTTCTTTTAGTGCAAAGAATTACAGGTACATTTTAAGAACATGCTTTCACATTCAAGATTCAAGATTCATTAAAAGTAAAAGACCTTTGAAGTGACATATGGAGGGGGAGGGTGGGTGTAGGATAGTATCCATGGGAATAGGACATAGGGTTATCTCAGCTACCATATGCCTATCATATCAAGTCTACTGTCTGTAACTGTGCATTACAGTTGACGGTAACTGTGCAATTCTCTATAGTCAAGGGTAATGAAAACAGTTTACCGTGATGAACCTCTTAGCCTTTACAAGTGCATCAAATTAGATTGAATGACTTCTCAGTGCAATGTTCACACTTGGCAAAGTCATCCAGTGGGCCGGATTGGACCCTTTGGCGCTGCCCCGCGGACCGTATGTTTGACACCCCTGATCAGGGGCGGACTGCATAATCGGGCACGTCGGGCAAATGCCCGGTGGCCTGGCCTGGCCTGGACTGCAAAAAAAAAAAAAAAGAAAAAAGGCCACTCACTGAACAGCAGGCCAGGCGCCGCCTACTGGTTTACTAGTGGTTTTATTACTTTATTCAGGTTTAAAGTGGGTGCATCTCATTGTAAAATTGGACTTGGCCCAAATTGGGCTTCAAACGGCCCAAATCGGGCTTCAAACGGCCCAAATTGGGCTTCAAACGGCCCAAATCTGGCTTCAAACGGCCCAAAATTGGGCTTCAAACGGCCCAAATTGAGCTTCAAACGGCCCAAATTTTTCGGCGGCGCCCTTCGGACGCCGGCACGCGCGTCGGCCTGTATTGGCCTGGCCTGCTTGGTATCTAATGCCCGGCCTGAATTATGATCCCAGTCCGCCCCTGCCCCTGATCTACACTATAATTCCGGTTCTGTCTGTGTGTGTATGTCAAACTTGGGGAAAGGGGGGGGGGCGCTGCTGGGAACCCGACATGCGCACAGTCATAGTGCCACCTATGGGTAACACAAATAGGGGTTTATCTCGAGAACCATTCGTCCGATCGATTTCAAACTTGGCAGGTGACCTGCTGGGGACCCAAGAAAGTGCAGTGCCAAATTTTGTGTAATTTGACCAATCAGAATATGGCTTTCACATATCTGGAGAACCCTTCATTCGATCGACTTGAAACTTGCCGTGTGCACTGCTGGGGACCCGAGAAAGGACAGTGTCAAATTTCATTCAATTCGACCAATCGGGGGAAGCGGTGAAAGCAGGGGGAGGATGGGGGATGAAGAGTGGGAGAGCATGATGCGTGAATGGGGGAGGGGAGGGAGGGGTGTATATATATATATATATATATATATATATATATATACTGTATACCACAGGAAATAGCATTTGAAAGTCAAATTGGGACATTGTACTTTTTTTGTTATTGACAACTTCCATTCATATAATATTCCGTTCAATATTCACCTCATATTCCAAGCATGCTTAAAAAATTATTTGCAAATACTCTACAACCCAGCTCTGAAAATATCACAGTGGCTTGTCCTCGCTGATCAAAACAGATAGTTTGTAACCACTGATGTCTCTTATTGTTATGTGAATATAGCGTTTATATTATTATATTTGCTTAAACTTTCTGTTTTTGAAAGTTGCAACAAAGTGTTTGAGAATAATTAAATGTTATTTTCATCCTGTCAAAAACAGGAACGACTAATTAGAGAAGACATGGAACACGGACATTATTGATTAGGTGGGTCTTAAGTTGGAACTCAACAACAGCCGCCGTGACATAGTCTTTCCTGGAAAGGCAGAATCTAAGAATTGATCACACTGAATCAATGTCTGCTTCAAGTCACAAGCTAGCATTGTTTGTGAAAGATCATCTGATTTCAGCATTTTAAAAAGGGCAACCATATGTTGAACTTTTCAATTAGTTCTTTCAAATGTAGCTTACTGTGTGTATAGGAATACTGTACTGTAATAGTTGTTGTACTATGTTGAATCATGAGTGAAATAAGTTTAGTTAGAAGGATATGTACTGAATAAATTTATTGAATCCATGTTCTCATCTAAAAGAGTCACAATGCTGGACTGCAACTGGCAGATTTTTTTCAAATCGAAACGATGCAAATCTGAGATCCGTTCAACAAGGCATCTTGTTAGTGAATGTCAGCCAACATTTGCAAACAAAAACAAAACTCTTATATGTTAGCCAAATATGTAAAAATTAAGAAAAGTTAAAGACATTTTGCACACTGCCAAAAAGAATCAGCTGGACAAAAATCTAGCAAAAACAGTGACTTTAACACAAATGTTGGTCTCGACCGAGTTTCAAGATGGAGACCGTCACGTTACCTCAAATCACTATAGCTGATGTCTGTTATGACGTGTGTCTTGTGACTCATCACCCCATCCTCAATAGCCATCGCTGCTGAGCCTATGACGTGGCAGTATATATAGCCACGGTCAGCGCGTCATCAGCCTCTTCCTGACCGTTCACATCAGTGGCGGCTGTACCTTGTCTGATTGTCTTCTCTGGAGCTGTGTTTCGCCCCACCCACCTCCCCAGTCCACCACCAACGTCTTGACGTGAAAAGCTTTTTGCATTCTTGCTGGTTGTACTGGATTTGTTTTTGTTGGTCACAACTTTATCTTCAAATCGAAAACTCCCTAACCAATTATGCCGCCAACTCTGGATGATATAAATCTATATACTGTAAATGCTCCCAATGTGAGTTGAAGGTAAAGTTAATTCACTCAACAGCAGCTTGGATGAATGTGCTTAGTTGGCACAGTGCTGAAAGGTTAATGAGGTGATTAACCCACACAGTCTCTCTCTCTCTCTCTCTCTCTCTCTCTCTCTCTCTCTCTCTCTCTCTCTCTCTCTATATATATATATATATATATATATATATACTATATATATACTATATATATATATATATATATATATATATATATATATATATATATATATATATATATATATATATTTTTTGTCACCACATGCAATTCTATTTTTTTAATTTAAATAAAAGGAGTCTAATTATACATGGTGTATATCAATTGTGTGTGTGTGTGTGTGTGCGTGTGTGTGTGTGTGTGTGTGTGTGTGTGTGTGTGTGTGTGTGTGTGTGTGGGTAGTAGTAGTAGTATTAATAATAGTATAGTATATGGTGTTGATTTCCATTGCTGTCTATGCATTACATTGTCATGCTTTATGTTTATTTTTGTTTACTTTTTTATTTTTGTTTGTTCTTTTCTCTTGTTTTTTGTTTATATTGTATGCTTTGATGTAATAGTTATTAATATTGGTTTAATCTCTCAGGTGAGACCTCATATAAGCCCATTAGGTTTTCTTGTCTCTCTACCTGCACAATATTTTTATCCATTTGTTTCCTTGTGTTTGTTCTTGATTTTACTGTGCAAAAAATAATCAATCAATCAATCAATCAATCAATCAATCAATCAATCAATCAAGCAATCAATCAATCAATCAATCAATCAATCAATCAATCAATCAATAACAATGGTGATATGACCTGTCTTAGCCCCAAATCAAATCGACTAATGGAAATAAATACATGTAGAGAGGCAGAATAAATTAAACCAAAAAAGAAAAAAGAAATAAAGGATTTATTTAGTACTTTTGCTATGCCGTTATTATATTTGGCTTTATTCACTGCCGACAAACTAAAATGGTATAAGCATTGATAAAAACATAAAGACATAATGTTAGCATCACTCCTAATTTCACTCAGCTGTACACTACAAATACCCAGATGTGTATTTACAGTATCATTTATGTCTATAATTCTTTAAAATGATTCTTGTAACATTGACACAACAGAGGACTGAAAAATCTGACCTATTACAGGATCCTGGCCGGGGCTCTTCAACGCAGATCCATTTTCACCATCTGCTCTCTGGTTCATCATCTGCGTCTTTGCGTTTTGTGGAAAGACCAAAAAAAAAAATACCATTGCTCATGTGTTTCTTATATACCAGGGACGTGCAGTGGGGGGGAAGGGCGGAGCAAAGGCTGCCCCTTTGCTCCTTGATGTCAAACTGCCCTTTTTGTCTGTGGCCGATATTACTGTCTTTCAGAGGCTGTAGCAGGCTCATTTTGACCAGGAAGGGGGGTAAATAATGGTCCAAAATTAGGCGACATTTTGGCGAGGTAAAAACAGGCATTCAAAGGGGTTCTTTGACCTCTCACCTCAAAATATCTGAATGAGTACAGTATGGGTACCCACGAGTCTCCCTTTTACAGACATGCTTTATGGTAATTCCATGCTTTTTTGGATGCAGTATTGTTATTTTAGTCTAATCTATTTGAATATTTCTGCATACTGGGGCTCCTAAACAATCTTGTAATTGGGGGCGCGAACCTGCAACCCTCGTGTCGTCCACTACACATGCAAATCCTTCACTTGTCTGTCTACTCTAAATAAGAGCAAAGAAGATACAAATGCACATTTCAAATAAACTTGAAACTATCTCTTGAAGATCATCTGTGCCCCAGAAATTGCTGGGAAGCAGCAAATATGGCCGCAAGGCACTTTGAATCTTTGGTGATGGAAGCTCAATTGCATAATGCAACACAGTGCTCAGTACTGCCTCGTGGTTAGGAATAGTGTGTACAACTGCTATTAGATTGATGGAGTGCATCCTAAAAATTCATACATAATTGCAGTAAACCTGGCCAGCATGGGTCAAAAATAAACTACAAAACCCTCCATCACAGTCCTGTGACAGGGGTGTGTCAACTGCTCATTTATTATGTCTCGTTGGATAAAGACATGACTTAATTCCTGAAAGTGTAAATGTTTGAATTTTTTTTTATATTGTATTATCCTAGACAACAGTGCAGTGAGTATGCATTAACACTGCTAGTGAGTGGTTTGAGGTTACAGTAGATTCCCACAAGGGAAACTGAGGATACAAATGTATACACTCATGGTATTATAAGATGCTTTGAATAAAAAGTATCCACCAAATGTCAAAGATTAGGTGATACACTGATTACCGTACATGGGATTACAGTAATTTAATTACAAAACATCTGTTATAGCTACTGAAAAAACTTTGGTTACAGATGCTTTTGAAAACTAGAAGCAATTACTTGGATTATTGAGAGACATTATTTGATGGGGAAAAGAGGCACTGATGGTGGGATTATGGACGCAATGATGATTTGAAATAAGGGTTGGAAATGATAGTAGAAATGATGAAATGTGTGTAAGGGTGTTTGAAGGACTCTTGCTGAAATTAGCCTCATACAGTATTTTCTGTCTAGTGCTTTTCATTTCTATCCATCTAACTTTTCTCTTTTTTAAATTTTTTGTTAGGGCGTTTTAGGTCACTGTCTTACTTTTATATTGTAATGTTACACACACACACACACACACACACACACACACACACACACACACACACACACACACAGATGCATTGTACACATTTCCCTGAGTAAAACTAAAACTGAGCTTGTACTAATAACATAACTGGCCTTTTTGTATTGAGTAGTGATTGAATTTACCTTTGTGTCCCCTAAGATGTCAGCATGTCCTTGCATCTCATTGAGGGATATTCCTGGGCAGGGCATTGAGATGCAGGCCCGCACTGCATCATGAGACTCTCTCCTCCCTGCAGAGCTGAAAGACAACAGTTTTTCAACAAACCACTATCATCTGAGATTCTCTGATATTGATTCAACATGCCCAGGGTGCTTCACCTGATAAATTACCCTATATCTTTTTAAACCTGGCTGCGATGTTCTGTATGAAATGTGTCTCAACTTGGCTCAGGGCTAAGAGGGGTGATAAATGTCTCTAAGACCACTTGATAAAAATGGCCCAGGTTATCCAGAGCTGTAAATCACTTTGCTGGCAGAAAGACTATGAAGATATCTGCTGGATCAAGTGCGGTTGGTTCAGTGTTGAGATGAAATATGAATGAAAGCCAAGCGCTCAATACGTCTCAAAAGGCACGGGTGTTGAGTTTAATACACTAGAGTCATAACTAAAGTAGGGCACTGTTATTACTGATGGTCTTGCTTTAGACAACTTTTAACAAGAAGATTGCATTCCCTGAAACAGATTGTCTCATCTCTGTAAACATGACCCATAACTGGAAAATGAAACATACTGTCACAGGCTACTGTTATAACTGATAGTTTTGCTTTGGAAAACTTTTAAAATGATTGTACCGTAGTGTGTGAAGGAGTCTGTGTGATATTGCAACTTTACATCCATAGGTGTTACAAAAAAATGTTGGCCATCCCACAAAAAGAGGAAAGAATGATGTAATGGGGGACATTTGGTGTACACATTCAACCTGAAGCCAATATTGTGTTTAAGTTAACAAGTATTGGTCTCAGATTGTCAGATGAATCTGTAATTTGGCTGCTGAGTTATTTTCTTGTTTGGCCTCCCCCATCCCCCCCCCCCCGTATATGTAAAACACACACACACACACACACACACACACACACACACACGCACACACACACACACACACACATACACACACACACACACACACACACACACACCACACACTCACACACTCACTCACACACACTCACTCACACACTCACACACACACACACACACACACACACACAGACACACACACACACGCACGCACGCACGCACGCACGCACGCACGCCCGCCCGCACACACACACACACACACACACACACACACACACAC
Organism: Poromitra crassiceps; assembly: GCF_964638095.1. Lineage (NCBI taxonomy): Eukaryota > Metazoa > Chordata > Actinopteri > Beryciformes > Melamphaidae > Poromitra > Poromitra crassiceps. The sequence continues at coordinate 27,228,655 of NC_139627.1, read as the reverse complement.
ACACACACACACACACACACACACACACACACACACACACACACACACTACTTTGAATAGATATTATGGATTTTAAGTTTTGGCTTAGTGTTGCTTTGTTTACGAACTATGATTTCACATGTATTATATCTCAGCAGTAATTTCTGTCTGTCCTAATGACTGTTGTTATCTTGGGTTGTTAGGTTACTTCTATTTCTTACCAGTCTTTTCCATCACTTTTTCTTCTGTCCTTCTTTTTGTCAGACTTTGTCTGCTTCCCCCCCAGGAGTGATGTCATCTTTTGCTCCCTCTTGTCTTCTTTTTCTTTAGGTGGATCAGCCTTTTTGCTGCTTGGAGCAGGAAGCTTACTCTTGCGAAAGCCAAACCAGTTTGCCAAGGTTGAGCCAGATTTTTGCTTTGCTTCACTGGTTCTCTCCTGTTCTTGAGACTTATGCAAGTTTTCCTCTATTCCAAGCATAACTTTCTCCTCGATCGTGGTTATAGTAGTTTGTCTTTCTGGTTCCTCAGAAACTGGTTCACCAAAGGCGCTCGAGAACTGTTGTTCAATCTGAAGACGCCTGACCTGCTCTCGTTGCTGTTTTAGACTTTGAAGTCTTTCACTGGAAGACGCCAGATGTGAAGGTATTGGTAGACCCTCTTCAATCAGGAAGTTGTTCAAAAGGGATCGGTTCATTGGACAATGATAGCTACTGGAGCAACTCATACTTCCTGGGAAGACATCACTGAGAGTGTTTAAAGAGCTCCCCGAGTGAGTTTTGATCTGGGTACGGACCTTTCCAGATCTGTTGAAGTTTGGCCGGTCCATGTATCGTGCACCAAAGCTCTGGCTACGAACCTTAGCCCCATTCATGCCCATAACTGGCTTGAGGGGAGGTCTGGTTGACACAGACACAGAGCGTTTGAACAGCCAACCTTCCTCATCAAATCCCCAGTCTAATATAACACCACTGTCTGCAGCAGCACATTGTACTGAGGGCTCCGAATCCAGTGAGCTACATCGGGTCTCAAACTTTCTCCGGGCTCTGTTCTGTGCACCACATTCATTAACTCCATGTATCATCTGTTGAGCATGGGGATCACAAGTGAAAGGCTCAAATGTCTGGAGACATTTTGTAGTAGTGTTTGTATCACCTTTGATATGCCTTCCGAGAACTAGGAAGGTACTGGTCCCCGGTCCTGGAATTGCCTCATATGATTTAGCATTTACAGGGAGTGCTGTTTTCACATCTCGGGTGGAAGTCTGAGAATTATGGCCAATTCCATGGTAGTAAACATGACAAAAAGCCTGAGGCAAGCCTTCGGAAGGTTGTGGCTCCTCAATGCTCTGTTGGGATACTGGTAAGAAACTTTGATTTGGTAATATATTTTCATCATGGCATGTGACAGTTCTGTTCATAGAAGATGTGACAGAGTCCGAAACGTGTGACTCTTGAACTGGGATGGAAGTTGTACATGGTATCCTGGATGACTGTGTATGGTAGACCTGGGTAGGGACATGTTTAGGTGACTTCATAACCTCAGCAGCCATTTGTGGGGCCATATGATGACTGTCTTTTGCTTTGTTAAAGTGTTGAGGCTGCATCTGTAAACCAGATGAAAGCTGGTGTAATTGAGGCTTGGTGCTGGTAGCTGTTGCCTTCCCAGTGTTAGAGCTTTGAGGTTGACCTACAGATTTCTTGGGTGAAGAGTCATAACCAGGTCTAACGAGAAGAGAGGTGGTTCGACCTGGCGGTGGTGGTGGGGATGGGGACCTAAGCTCTGAATGGGAAGCCTCAGAGTGCTGCTCCTGACGCCGTTGTTTGAGTGGAGAGCAAGCTGTAGAGATGCCTTCAGAGTCATTACTTAATGGAGGTTTAGTGATTTGCCAAGGTGCTTTTGTAGGGCTCTTGACCCCAGGAGGCTTAAATGCATTTGAATGTTTCACAGGGGAAGACAGGGGAGAACTTTGCCTGACACTGTCAAGAGACTCTGAAGTTCTCGTCTCAGCAAGATTCTCACCTTTCTCAACTTTAGGAAATGTTCCCTTGCCTGAACCATGCATTTTGCCAAGGTTCGATCTCTTGCCACGAATACTGTGTCCAGGAGAGTTTGACTGTCCTTTGGACCTATGGACCTTAATAAGCTTTTGTTGTAGAGGAGAATGTAATTGCTTGGTTTGATCTGGTCCTCCATCTGCACTCTTGCTCCGCAGAATAAAAGCCTTCCTCGCTGAGTCACAAGGTTGAGGTTTTAGCTTCCTTTGCGGGGAGTCCAAGATGGCGTAGTCCTTGCTGCCACTGCCAACTTGACTTGCCTGATCTCTGCAATGAGGAATGTCCATTGAGGAGCTGCGCTGTCTGGCTTCGCTAACACAGCTCAGAGCTGTTGTTGCAGTGTGCTGAGCGGATGAGCTCCCTGCTTCCAGTTGCTTGCCTATGAGTCTGTTCTGTTGCCGTTTGACATCATCAAGTCTAGACTTACGGTCAGTGGACCTTTCCTGGTTATTGTTTCTGTCATTTGACTTCTTCAGGCCAGATGGCTTCTCTTTTTCTAGTGAGTCTTTGCTCTTTAATTCATCCATGTTGGTAGGGTTCTGTGTTGGGCTGACACCCGGTTTCACTGTGGGCCGCTCCAAGATGTCTGTGACAGCTGAGAGGAAGCTGTCAGGATTTTCTGTGAGTTTGACAGGGTCTTCTTGAAAACTGCTGTCAGCAGGATCTGTTCTATTACTAGTAACATTGGCTTTCTCCAAGCAAAGAAGCTCTTTTGTGGCTTGGTCACAGGGTTCCCTGGATGGGGATTTAGGTGACTCATCATCTGCATCATCTGAGTCTGAAACTAGGGCAGCACCCCCTGCTCCTGCCTTGAAAGGTTTGCCCATAGTGACTGCTTGTTTGGGTACAGTCCCCTGTGGCGCACACTTGATACCAAGCGAGTATATTCCCTCATTGGAGGTCATGCAATCTTTGTAATGTTGCACAGATGCAAGTGAGGATGTTTTTTTGGAGCTGCACATTTGGAGACGCTTCAGGCCTTTCAGGATGTGCCCTTCCTTCCATCCCAGGTCTGTCTGCTCGACTGGCGCGGAAGCATTGCCGGATACTGACCCCGTACTCATCCTCTTCTCCCGGCTCATGGCGCTCTGCATAACAAGAGCGAATTACAATTCTTTAAATGTTATAGATCGATCATTCATTTTTACCCAAAATGCCAAGAAGGCCTACTTTATATTGTTAATTGATGTGGTAATTAATTTGTAGGAAGATAACAAAACCCACCTGCTTGGAGGAGCCGCGTCCCTCCGCCCAAGTATGGGAGCCACTGGAGTACTCACTACAACCACTGGATAATGACACCTCACTGCTGCTGCCACTGCAGCTACTGCGTGGGCATGTTAGACTCAGCAGACTGGGCCACCTCCCAGCAGGAATACCCGCCTTTCCATTCCTCTGGACCTCCTGGAAAGTAATTAACTATATAATCAGCCAACAAAAATTAAGCAAACTGACACTATGAAGACATGGATATAGTACCTAGTGTATCATATTAATGGCCATTGTAGGCTGATGTAATAAAATGTGAAGCAACATCTGTGTGTCTGTCAAATTTAATGAGACCTAAATATATGAGATACATATTTATGATATATAATTTAAGAATTTAATTGATCAATTTTGACAAATCTTATAATTATTGCTAACCTTTGCACCAGTCAAGTAAATTGCTTGTTCATCCATATAATCCCTGGCATTGTATTCAATAGATTCTCTTCACAATAGATTTCTCTTAGCAGTCTGAACTATACACAACCCGTGAGGATGCCCCATGGCTCTGCATTTGTATTTGTCACACGTCTCGAAGAATCGATATGCTGGATACATTGCTGTCTCTTTCCATCCAAAGGCTAATTGAGGAAAGGAATGGCATTTTCCACTCCACTAGTTAGAGGGCTCCTGCTCTATAATGTGTGTATCTACTTTTCTCTAGTCTTGCAGGTATGTCATGATTACTTTTGGGAAGTTGGTCAACTGAGGCATTTTATAGAGATGCCTCTGTCTGTCCTGATATAAAGGCACACTGAGCTCGCAGCCTCTTGGCGTGTCATTCATATTTCAAACATCAGTGCACAATGAATAACCAATTACCAATAATAGATGAGTAATACTCTTGTTTGGTTGGAGCCTACAAGATTAACCAAAATCAATATTCACACAGTGTTCCTCTGAGAAAGCAGATTCTTCATCTCATCTTTGACTTGGTAGAGTCATTGTTTAGCCCTAATCCATCTATAAATTTGACAATGTGGACTCTGTCTCTCGGTCTGTTTCAAGAATTTTGGCCGGCCACAGCTGTGCCGTTTTACGTGCAATCGGGCTGAAACTTTCAGGGGGTGTAAAGAGCACCTGTGCGGGTGACCTGACGGAGCTGTGTTTTTTAATTAGGGCATATTAATGGCCCTAATTGCCCTAAGGCTGATTGCCCTAAAGCTTAGGCTTAGGCAGTTCTGTGATGATGTCATCAGTGACACACACACACACACACGCACACACACACACACACACACACACACACACACACACACACACACACACACACACACACACACACACAAGAGAGAGAGACTGAGGGAGAGGGAGAGAGGAGAGGGAGAGAGACTGAGGGAGAGGGGGAGAGAGGAGAGGGAGAGACTGAGGGAGAAGGAGAGAGAGGAGAGGAAGAGAGACTGAGGGAGAGGGAGAGAGGAGAGGGAGAGAGACTGAGGGAGAGGGGGAGAGAGGAGAGGGAGAGACTGAGGGAGAAGGAGAGAGAGGAGAGGAAGAGAGACTGAGGGAGAGGGAGAGACTGAGGGAGAGAGCGAAGGGGAGAGAGACTGGGAGAGAGAGAGCGAGGGGGAGAGAGACTGAGTGAGAGAGGGAGACATTGGGCTCTATCGTCCCACTGGCCTTAAATTAGCGCTTAGTGCCAGGCCAGCCCATATTAGTGGGCGTGGACCGGCGTAGTCAATATTTTCGTGTCGGCGCTACATGTGGCCTTAAGCATTATAACCACGCCTTTTAAGCGTAGAATTATTCACAACGTGCTCATTGGAGAAGTGCAGTAAACGAATCACAATGTCCCTTTCATGTTCAATTCCACGGAGCGATCCAATCCGGTCAGAAAAGCCCAAAGCGCTCTGAGCTCCCGCCTCCCTCTTTCATCCCCGTCTGTCTCCATATATATTATTCCATATTATTATGCTTCTCAAACCAATCTCACTGCAGTTTAAATGCAGCAAGCATGTAAATACGCTACTATTCATAGCTTTCAAGGGGCGTTACGTAAGTACAAGGAACGCCCCTTCTGGCGGTCAAAACTCAAAACAACAATGGCGCTGAACACTGACCAGACGCAGCAAAAAGCGGTCTTTTTTCCTCCAGTTTCCAGTCAGGAATATTTAAACGCAGCACAGCTCTGTTTCATTAGTGACATACTGACACGGTGAATCGATTCACTTTGCACCGTGACTCCAGTGTCTGCTTCATATTGGAAACGCGCAGCACAGCTCTGCCAGTAAAAAGCAGTTCCCTCGTAAGGGGACTGGTGTGGGTGTGGGTGTGTTCTCCGACGGCATTCTGTAAAAGCACAAGCCAGGCGTGTCTCCTCGTCGGTTAGTGCAACCGATAGCACAACAGGTATCCGGCATTTTCGCCTGGCTTGTGCTTTTACAGAATGCCGTCGGAGAAAGAAAACACACACACACACCATCAAAGTACACACGTCACACGCCAACATTTCATCAAAGGTAAGCTCAAGTAACGTTAACGGGGTATTTTAATCATTATTGTAACGTTACTTGAGCTTACCTTTGAGGAAATGTTGGCTGCAAAGACGTGTGTACAAACGGCTGAACAAACACTGCGTGAGAAACTAGTCGACTTGGCTGGCAGCGAATGAACAAGTTTGTTTTTTGACCGCCAGGTGGGCGTTCCCGGCAGCACGTAACGCCCCTTGAAAGCTATGAATAGCAAGATCAACGTGAAAAGAATGTTCTAAACGCATCGGCTAGAAAAATATAGCCTATCCCTGGATGTCATGATGAGATTAGATTGGTGAAAGTTTGGGCAGAATGATATCGTTTTCTCTCGCTACCATTTCTTCTCCCCCACGTCACTGCACAGGTAGGATGATGTAACAGCCTCTGAATGACAGGGGCTCAAAACTACGGTATAACAACTTTTTTTTCATCTGTCATTGTGCCTGTCTGACGCGCGAGAGAGAGGAAGTGAGAGAGAGAGGGGGAGAGAGAGTGAGATGGCAGAGGAGAGCTGCGCAGCTACGCACAATAATATCCCCGGTGCACTGAATAAGGCCTGGTTTTGAAAAGCGCTAAACGCTAAATTAACGCCAGGGGGGAAGATAGCGTTAGGCCGGTATTTAAGGCCCATTTATATTAAACGCCCATTCTGGCCTATTCTGGCACTGTGCCACGCCTCTTCGGCGTAAAGCGCATTTCAGGGCCTAAAAACATGATGCTATCTTCCCGAGGCAGGTGCAAAGCGTGTTTTTTTGCATTTAACGCCAGTTTAGCGCCTAAGGCCAGTGGGAAGATAGGGGCCATTGTGCGCGCGCCAATAGGGCAGGCGAGGCCACGCAGCAGCCGAGCTGCATACGCGAGGGCCAGCTCGGCGAGCTGCAGGGCGGGCAAGCCTGCACAGCAGGCCACTCCTAGGAATCAAGCGTGCATCGCGCGATATGCCTAGTTTGTATATATTTGCCAAAACACGCTGATAAGAGAAAACTGCTTTCTGCCAGTGCCAGTGAGCACGCACCCATAAATTCAGGCGGTGTCTCATCATAAACGCGTCGCCAATGGGTCAGCATGGAGGAAATCCTCCCGTTCTCCCCATTCAGCATAGTTAGCATTTAGCTGCTAGCCCAGCCCAGGCAGACAGGATCGCAGACAACCACCGCAGTAAATGCACATCAGAACAGACGTCTATGTACCTGCTCTAGAATCCCCAATCCTCCTGTAATGTAGAGCCACAGCACCGTCCTTTGATGAGTCAGCCCATTGAGATATATGGGGGGTTTTCCCCCACCGTCTAGTCTCGCCAGCCGTAGTAACATTTTGTGGGCATTCAAACACACAGACCAACTGTATCTATACTGTGCCTGTTTGTCACAGGTGACAGGGGAAAGAAAATGGTTTGTAAGCTTATGCGGGAGAAGAATGATGATTAAATACCATTCTACTTGATGGAATAATTTAGTGTAATAGTTGGATAGTTGGCAAAAGTATAACTCTGCAAAAGTTGGAGAAAGCAGATACTACAACACAGTGAACTACCAGAGAAGACAGATGTAGCTTCACCAGCAGTGTGGGCTCTGGCCTCTGGAGGCCCTGGCCTGGAATATCATTCTGCATACATTTTATTTTGAAGGCTTCCTTGTTCCATGCTGCTGATTTGTACAGTGCACTGCTTGTGTGAGTCTGCAGCAGCATTTCCCTGTGAGTTATATACACTAGGACCGACAATTGTTACTCATTACATTATTAGTACTCACTACTCGCGTGGTACTGCCACAGCAGTAAAAGTGTGGCGTTTGTTGTTGTTGTTTTTTTTGGTGTGTGTTTTCTTTGTCATTACAAAAGCCCAGCAGGGAATAGCACGCACAACTCCTGTTTTTTAAGCAGCTTAATAGGTGCAGGTTGCTGGAAGATCGCAGGAACAGAGGTAGGCAACAGCACTCAATTTAGAAGTATAGTTCTTGAAGTTTTAATACATGTAGGGCAAAAACAGATGCGTCTCAGCCTTAAGCCATCATCAGTGTAGCAGAACAAATGACAATGGGTTACATATATACATAGGTGTGAACATCAGTAATAGAGTTAATCTGTGGAAGCTGCAATGCAGCCAATCACAGAGAAGGAGGTGAGGCCACAGCACAAACAGGCAAATCAGCATCAATTACAGAGAGTTACACACTTTTTCTGTGGCACTATTATGCTATTTTTTTTTACTTTTCTAATTCCTTGTCGAGCAATTTGTCCTCTATGTAGTATGGGTAGAGGTTCTACTTTTCTACAGTATTTTCTATATTTTCTATAGTATGTATTTATATTATATTACGGTATACTATTTTTCTATATATTTATCTATTTATGGTAGCCAATTTCCCTGTCTCTGTAATTGATGCTGATTGCCTGTTTGTGCTGTAGCCTCACCTCCTTCTCTGTGATTGGCTGCATTGCAGCTTCCACAGATGAACTCTATTACTGATGTTCACACCTATGTATATATGTAACCCATTGTCATTTGTTCTGGCTACACTGATGATGGCTTAAGGCTGAATTACAATCAACTGTAGCCACGGTAGTGCAGCAGTACAGTGGCCAAATTAAATGAGTAACATCTAGTGCAGATGTCTTCCAAGTGGGAGGCGGGCCTCCCCAGGGGGGCTCCAAGCAGTTTCAGGGGAGGCTCAGTGAATGGAAGTGTTATTATGTTAGTTATTACATTAGTTATCAAAAGGAGATCACATAGAATAGCCTAAAGTGTGATGTGGTTAAAGAGATAATTCATAGATACAGTAGTTTGGGGGAATTGTAATGTTTTTCCCACTCTCCCAGAAACTAAAGAAAATGACTTCAGACAGATCGTTTTTCATTTTTCATTTCATTTTCATTTAGTATGTAGTATATCAAACAGCAATATCAGGTTAACTTGGCTTACTCAAGGCAGGCTGCTTACGTACAAAAGTATTTTCTGCTTTGTGGTTTGCAGGTGCACTGTCACATGGATAAGAAGTGCTTGAAGGACTTGTTGTCCTATGCAGAGAGCCAGTCTGTTGGTGGGAGCTGCTGGCACTCGTCACTGGCATGCTGCACAGCACGCGCTGTGTGCCATTTCTAATCGGAGAGACCCAAAGGCGTCAAGTGTTAGGCCGCGTGTTGTGACCCCATTTAAAACAGCACTGATCTTTCACTGGGCTTCTATGGCCAGCTTCTCCTCAAAGTCATTAGTGTCATCTGTTAGCAATAATTAATGTGAATAGGAAATAATTGCATCAGGGAGCTGGGGACTAAAGTGATTTGGTCCATTCATTTGATATTCACCTATTATTTGATTATCCATTCTATGCTTTATTTCACAAGCAATACAGGGGAATGGCAAATTCGGATTAATCCGGGAACTAATTACAGTCCGAATTGCAGTCCGCCAGACGCCAGTATGTCGAGGGGGTATCTCCAAGATTTGACACAAGTGATAGAGTTTAACAAAACCCTCAACCGAAACGGCGCTGTGCTTGAAGTCAAGGGCAACTTCAGGGCCAACACAGGCAGTGTTCTTTCCCCTCATATCTTAAATGTTTTCCCAGCTCATAAAATGACTTTAGCTTACTATTGTAGTTCTGTTTTTCCAGAACCCAGTGTCAGACATGAGCGTTTTACAAAGTGAAAGAAGATAGGTCCCCTTGATTGCACACCAATACCACATCCAAATGCTCGTCATTTGAAGAATTGCCAAAGGCCTATTAAAAGATATCAGAGGTAGAACGCTATCTGAAGGTTGGCAGAAACTATGAAATTCCCTGGACACACCCCCTGTAATTTTTTCATTTTGCAGGTTACTTTTGTCCCAGTATGAGTCTCACTGGATGGCTTCATCAGGATAATCGATTGCCAATACCAGAAGAATACCAGAGAATAACACTAGGTCATGTGAAAAAGTTGCAACTCTTGCTATTTTCCTGTTTTTATCTTAATTCAAAGTGTACTGCAGTCATATAAGTGCTGAGTAAGCGCCATAACCCTAAAGCCCATGAAACCATGAATAACATAAACACAAACCTCCACAACTGAAAGCATCTATCTAGATGAGATATCGATCAAATAAACCATAAACCTTTGCATTGTTTCTTGATTATGTTAAATCAAATGTAAAACTTCTGCACATAATATCAGACATGATCCATACTTGAACTGTACTTTTATGTGGCAATGCACTTCATATTTAAAAACACAATGCATATTCTTGTGTGCCTTCTATTTAAAATAAATATACATCATGGTCAAATGAAAAAGTAAATAACCAAATACAATTCATGCTTTAACCCCATCACACACACACACACACACACACACACACACACACACACACACACACACACACACACACACACACACACACACACACACACACACACACACACACACACACACACACACACACACACACACACACACACACAGAGCCGGCCCTCCCTATAAGCAAACTAAACCGCTGCTTAGGGAAGATGGCAGAGGTCTGGTCTTGACCAGCTCTCACACGCTCAATTTTTAAGCTAGAGCTGAGCTTCTGGACTGGTTTTTAGCAGCGGAAACTAGACATGCAGAAGAATAGGTAGGTACCACCAATGTTATGCTAGCTTGCTCCATGGTAGGAGTTTAGATAGTCTCTCCCCAGACTCAAATATTATGTTGAATCGCTGCGCTCCGCATACTACATAAGTGAGTCTGTGCCAGTTAACAGCCACTGCTGGTTTTGAAGGCGGGTTGAAATTGAATGAGTGACAGGTCGTAGCACCGATGAGAGAGCGGTTCTAAAAATGGGCTGCGCCTCCCGTGTTGTCTGATTGCAAAGTCATTACTGATTGGAGAGGACTGAAGCCATCACTGGCATATGTCTGGCCAAGTGAACGGTTGCCTCCCATAACCAGCCCTCTGAGGGAAAGTGTCCCAGACCCAGAGAGAGCTCGGCAGCATGCAGTAACGTAGTGTATCAGCGTAAGAACTCTCATGGGTCTGGCGTTGAGACTAGAGTTTAGATAACCGAATAGTAATGGTAAAAGAGGTGCAGACTAAAAAGTGATTTTACTCTTAAATTCTATCTTCCCAGGAATGTTTCGAAGATCCAGAGGAAGTGTTCCATAAGGAAAAGGCTCTATCTATATAATAGTATTTTTCATTGCATTTAGTTCTAGGGCACGGTAACGAAAGTAGTCAAGTAGTGGCTGTTCTAGTCCTGTATGGATGAATATCAGAACCAAATGAAATGTGATCAAACAGAACAGTAGGGTAATGAGTAAATAGGTCTTCTACCCATATCATTCAACACATTCCATAGCTTTTTACCATAATATTGGACTCATTTTATTCTTTGCTGATAGAATTCTCTCTTTTTCACCCTATTCAATTTGGTTACTTGATTCTGCAGTCTACAGTATGCTTTTCTCTCACTAACTATTTTTAGTTTGGTCTCTTTGTGTCATTAAGCACTTTAAATCATTAATCCAGGGTGCACCTTTAAGGATTTCATTGGTCAAACGTATCTTGCCGCATCCGAAAATCCACAGAAGTCAAAGCCTGTCCGGAAAAATAAACCCCCGCACGAATATTCCGCCTCGGTGTGCAAGGTTCAATTGCAACTCATTAAAACATTTTGTTGCAAATCTCCGTGCCGAATATTCGCGCGAAAATCCGCACCGGTGTGAAACGGCCTTTAGACTTGCTGTTTTCAAGCTGCAACCCTTCATTACAAATGAATTGGTAAAACACCTGTTGTGTAGTGCTCAGTGCTGCCATTGTGGCTTGAATATGACCATACTTAGCATTGTAAGTAGCATTTTTCATCACAGTAGGCAAGGCAAGGCAGCGTTTGTATAGCACATTTCCTGCACTGATTGTGGCAATTCAAAGTGCTTTACAGAGTAATAATAATATGGTAAAGGTAAAAGTTTTCCAGTTAAAAAGTTAAAAAGTACAGAAAAGCGATACAAAATATAAAAGATTAAATTGGACTCATTAGAACCACAGGAGTCTTTACAGCCATGTGTGACATAATCAGCTACAGTACTTACAGTAGAGTTTAAGAGCTCCAGGGTCTGAAAGACACAGCATGCAGTTAAAAGATGTTATTCTCGTCTTTCTTTCATATTTCTGCACACTGTGGTGCTTTCAAAGTCAAGGAATTGTAGCAATTAAGCTGATACTCTTGTGAATCCAAAGAGCCCATTCATCGCTTAAAATAGTTGTAATATAAATGTATATACACCCAAACTTATCCTGCTTAGGGCCCCCAGATGTGCAGGGCTGGCCCTGCGCGCGCGCACACACACACACACACACACACACACACACACACACACACACACACACACACACACACACACACACACAGAGAAATGTATTTTCAGTGGATTGTGAACTGTTGAATTGTTCATAACTGCATGGATACTTTTTACGCTACTTTACTTTTTGTTCTGATTAAACCTAGAAAACAGTATCACATTGTGGTGTTTTTCGGGATACTGACATTGAAGTAAAAACTATTTTCAGCAGTGTCCTCAAACAGCCTTGCAGATCAGCAGGTGCGACACAATACAGAGGACAATTCAGACACAAGGAGAGTGCAGCTATTCTTCCACGGATGTCTAAGTTCACTTTCTTTGAATTTCACACTCTCATCAAACATTTTCCACGCATGCCTCTGCTCTGCCCAAAGCAAGGTTAGACTCAACCAAACGTTGCTCGATCGTGCCCCACTTTGCTCCACTCGTCTCCCTGCAACAACAACCTTTCTTTACTGCTCGCAAACAACGGCCACCACCACCTCACTGTTCATTCTCCTCGTTCTCGTCAGATTTGTTCTAAATCTTATTCATTATTACCACTTGCCTCGCTTTCTCTCTTACTAATAATGATAATTGATAATAGTTGATAGCACACTGTCTGGTGCTCAGTGTTTTGCCCTGTGTGCCGTTTCCCCACCATATTACATCTCCCTCTTAAAGTTACTTGTGCTTTTTAGGGAAAGATTGAGTCAACATGGTTCTCATTTTCCCAGGTCATCAAATACTGATGCTTTGGGTCGGTGCACTGGACTGACCACAAACCCAAAGCATCAGTATTTGACGACCTGGCAAAAAATGAGAACTGTGTTGACTCAATCTTTCTCTAAAATCACATATAGCTCCTTTAAGTTTATTTTCCGTCACTTTCCGGTCAAACAGTTAGCAGCTCATATTTTGGGCTGTTTGGACATTGAGGATTCATCTAACACTCACCTGGTTTGAGAAAGGAACGGGATGCAAATCTCAGCAGGTAATAAATCTGCCGAATAATGGATCAACACTGCAACTTTATTTCTCTATGTACCAAATGGTTTTAACAGCATATAGTATTTTCTGCTATTTTGGCTCGACAGTGTGAATATCAGGTCATGACCCAAGCTGAAATAACATTCATAAACTATAGACGTCAGATGATTTCTCATCCACAAAGAAGATTATATCGTTTTTAAACAGTACGTTGCTGTAGGAATCATTAAAATGTGCTCCCGCGAGGTGGGGATGTAATTCTCGGCGGGGATGCAGAATTGAGCATAACACCGGGGCTCTAATTATGCAGTGCTGCTGTTTCACACGGTGTCAGAAGACAACAGAGACGAGGGAGCCGGGGTTGAAAGTATGGAAAACAAAAGCCATGCACGCTCGGTTTGGGCTCCACATGGGGAAATGTGCGACTCTGGTAAAAGACTCCCAGGTGTGAGTGTGTGACGGTGTGAATGTGAAGCAGGCAAGGGTGTGTGTTCGCTAATCCCTTCAAAACAAGATGGAGCCTTAGGGAGAGACTGCCTGTTGTGTTGTGAAGAGCTTCTGTCACGGTTACATGTCTTTGATCAGTTGGCTCGGCTGAAACTATTAAAACATATATATATATATATACAGAGTTAGCTGGCTAGAGTCAGACACTCAAGCCTCGCGCCACTTGGGCTCCATAGGGTTCCATTGCCGTTGCCACCCAGTGATGCGGTTTGTTTACCAAAATGCTATATATATATATATATATATATATATATCACACAACAGATAAAATAAAATGAACACAAATGTTTAGTTGCTTAGCAAAATTTTCTCACATGGGTTTTGTAACCACAAAATCCATAATATCCTAGGGCTTTTTTGCTTCAAAGATCATTGAATTCATTGAATGTACAGACAATAGAGTGGAAGCGCTGCTGGGTCTTTGTAGTGATCACGTACAGGTGCTCTTTGGATATTTCAGGTGTTGTATTGTGCTTGGTTATTCCATCTTGTGAAGGACTCTGCATAAGTAGTATCTTGGTCAAATGTAAAAATGCAAGTTGCCTGCAAAAACAATCCAAGGCACACTGTAGGTTGGAATAATTAAAATTCCTTTATTCTATTCTATTTATTCTTCGCCGAGCTGGCCCTGCAGCTCGCATTCGCAGCTCGGCTGATGTGTGGCCAATGAGACCAGCATCACTGATGATGTCAGATTTATGACATCATTGATGACGTCACTAAGCTAAATCAGTACGATGCGGAGTGCCCCAAGGAAGTTGCCTGGGACCTTTGCTCTACACCATTTTCACTAATGATCTGCCTCTAGTACTAAATAACTCCTCCATCTCCATGTACGCAGATGATTCAACTACCGGTATATACACATCGGCGCTCACAGAAAAATAATTAAATACTGTCCTTGACTCAGAACTGAAATCAGTGGTTGAATGGATAAAAAATAATAAACTTGTATTAAATACATCAAAAACAAATAGCATTGTATTTGGTTCAAGTCATGCTCTTAGTTCTAACCCGGTCTTGAAACTCTCAATAGACAATGTGACAATCAATCAAGTCCAGGAGACAAAACTCCTTGGAATTATATTAGATAATAAATTATCTTGGTCAAAACACATTGATAAACTTGTAGTTAAAATGGGTAATGGGATTTTTGTTGTTAAAAGATGTGCAAAATTTCTGTCGCCTGTGATTCTCAAGCAGGTTATTCAAGCTATAATTTTGTCGTATCTTGATTATTGTCCAGTGGTGTGGTCTAATGCTGCAATGAACAAGCTAAGGAGACTGCAGATGGTACAAAAAGCAGCTAGGATTGCACTTCGTTGTGATCATAAAACAAATGTGTCAGCCATGCACAGCTCCTTGGCTTGGTCATTTGTAAAAAATAGACTACTCTACTCACTTATGTTTATGTGGAATATTCTTGACACTAAAGACCCCTTATCTCTGTATGAAAATGTATCTCTAAGTCATAACAGGCACACATACTCAACTAGACATGCTACTGCAGGAGGTTTTACACTTCCAGTAGTTAGAACAAATGCGATGAAAATAACTGTCATGTTTAGAGGTATGCAGGAATGGAACACCCTTCCCACACATATTACACAAGAGAAAAGCAAAAAAAAAAAAAATTCTTGGTAAAACAGCACTTACTACTGTGATAATGCTATGTATGTGTGTATGTATATATATATATATATATATATATATGTGTGTGTGTGTGTATGTATGTATGTATGTATGTGTATATATATATATAGAGCATATTGAAGCATGTACATAACTAATATATAATATATATGGTGATGGTAAAAGTTATATGTATAATTATATATATAACATATGTGACACCAGCTGGCGAGAGGGACCGTAATTCGGCCGTGGCCGTTCTTCACAGCAGAGCGTCAAAAGTATTTTCTTGAAAAAATGTTTTTTTTTCTTTTTCCCAATAGTACAAAATATATTATTTGAACTATCCATTCCATATAAAATGAAGACGTTTTGGGGTCATTAAATGCGTTAATTTTGTAAAATAAAAGTCCCTGTTTTGTCAAGGAGACGGGAGTGAGCCAGGCTGTGTCTTGGATTTGCATAAGTAGTATCGATTGGGTGTCGGCCGGCCTTTGTTTCTATCCGCCAATCACGGCGCGCGATAGGACGCGCACCAGCATAAATATTCAGTAGCCACCTGAGCTGTACACAACATCAACATTCAACAGCTGACTGAGACTGAGACAAGATGGACAAGCACCAGGCGAAAATGAAGAAAAATGATTCTGCCGTTGCTGCTCTCCTGAACAAATTCACCATTCCAGGTGGAATGGACAGTGAAGAATTGATGAATTCGTATGTCCTGGATTACATGACCGGCGGCACACAGGGCGCTGATGAAAGCGACGATGAGGACGATGAAGAATATTTTCCTGAAGACGTGGTGGCAGATCCAGACCCAGACGAGGCGGAGATCATGCCCGACAGCGCAGTCATTGAAAGCGTGCAAGCGATTTTAACATCAGTGGATCCCATAACCGTGGACACAGATTATGATCAGGAAATCGAGAAAATACGGAACTTTGACTGCAAATGCCAGGCCAGGCGTAAAGAGAACTCTATTCACCAGCCAATCTCCTGCAGTAAGAAACTTTGTGACAACGTCATTTACAACACGAGGCTGGATTACTCTGCTATGTCGCCAGAATGTAGAGATATCGCTATTATGGCTGTGTATCACGCTTTGACGAATGATTCTGACATGACTCAAGCCACAAAGCAAGTGAATAAAAAGCGACAAAAGAACCGAACGCAATACATGGTTAAGGCGACTGTTGTTTGCCGTGAGACCTTCTGCTTTGCGTTTGGGTGAGTTTCATATCTATCTTAACTCGTGTGTGTGTGTGTGTGTGTGTGTGTGTGTGTGTGTGTGTGTCTGTCTGTCTGTGTGAGATAGTGTGAGAGCGTGCCCATGTTTACAGTACAAAGATAGTATGTTGCAAGAGAAGCGTGTAGAGCTGCCATCTTCATGGCATTGTTGGTCATTGTCAAAATGGCGGCAACCTATGTGTGCAAACGTGCAGACCCGCCATGTTGGGTCGTCTTTGTTTGTTGCGCGCCAAAATGGCGTTCGCGCTATTGTTTTTCAGGACTGAAATTCCGACTCTTGCATTAAATACTCTTTGTAAGCTGATAGTCACTAGTGTTATTCTAACCTTGCAAACAAACAAGATTTAGTTTATTGAAAGAGTTTATTGAAACAGATTGAAAGTTTTGAAACAGTCTTTGTTATATATCGTGACATTTATAGCCTAAGCAAGGGACAAACATTGCAAACTAGCTTAGGCTATAATGTCAGGATAAAGACTGTTTCAAAAAATATAAATCTGATTATTAATGTTTTATTTTGTTTATTCCAGCATCAGCACAAAGCTTCTGAAAGCCCTTATCAAATCCTACAAAGAGAATGGATTGGTCCCACGGCAGAGGAAGACACAACCACGCACAAACAAGAATTACCTCGGCTATGATGACATCAAAAGAGTCGTTACATTCATAGCAAACTATGCAGAGGACCACGCTATTCCTTTGCCCGGTCGTCATGCCGCGCATAGAGACTTTAGTGCTAAGCTTCTGCCAACTTCTGCCTCTAAAGCTTCAGTCTGGCGCCTGTACAAAGATGCTATGGAACAGCTTGGTAAGTTTGTATTAGTCTCTCTCTCACACACACACACACACACACACACTTCTATTGTCATAGTTATGCAAACATTCCGCAGCCTTCTCCATTCCAAACCTCTGACCCAATAAAACATGCGACATGAATGTGTGTGTGTGTGTGTGTGTGTGTGTGTGTGTGTGTGTGTGTGTGTGTCTTTAACCATTAGGCTATTCTATGTGATCTGTTTTTGATAAGTAAAGTACAGTGATGCTCATAAAAACATTGTCTTTGCAGGGCAGCGTGCGGTTGGCGAGTGCAGCTTCACAAGGCTGTGGAAGTCACTGGTCCCTCACATTGCAAGCACCAAGCCTAAAACGGATCTCTGCTGGCAGTGCCAACAAAACAACGACCGAATCATCCAGAGCATCAACAAACCAGATGAGTTGAAATCTGACAGTGTCAAGAAGCAGCAAGTGCATCTCGACTCTGTTGCAAGGGAGCGAAAACTTTATCAAGAGATGACTGCCGCCTGTAGAAAGACCTGTGACGAGTTGCAGCTGTCATTTGGGAAGAACAAACCTGCAACCAGGCCGATCACCATGCACTACAGTTTTGATTTTGCACAACAGGTGAGAATACATATTTATCTTATCACACCTCTCTCTCACACACTCACACACACACACACACACACACACACACACACACACACACACACACACAGATTACAGTTTGTATTTCATCTTTTTCCTATCTCTCCGTCTCTCAGGTGCACTACCCCTCTGATCCACAACAGCCTGGGCCTGTCTATTTTTTGACTCCACGCAAGTGTGGCCTTTTTGGTGTCCACTGTGAAGGCATGCCTAAGCAAGTGAATTACCTGATTGATGAGGGCATGGCATCAGGCAAGGGAAGCAATGCAGTCATCAATTACCTGCATCATTTTTTCAAGAAATATGGAGTTGGAGAAGAAGATGTGGACCTTCACTGTGACAACTGCAGTGGGCAGAACAAAAATAACTTTGTTCTTTGGTACGCCGCATGGAGAACGATGCACAAACAACACTTAAAGCTGAGCATTCACTTCCTGATTGTAGGCCACACCAAGTTTGGCCCCGACTGGTGTTTTGGACTGGTCAAGCAGTGTTTCAGGAAGCGCAAAGTGTGCACTTTGGCCGACATCGAAAAGGTTGTGACTGACAGCTCTCCTGTGGCACATGTGAACATCCCCCAGCTTGTCGGACATGAGAACGGCACTGTGTGTTTTAAAACCTACGACTGGCAAGAACACCTGACACAATACTTCAGAAAACTGCCACAGATAAAGAGTTACCAGCACTTCAGGTAATTATCATTCCCATTTTATTTTATTTTATTTTATTTTATTTTATTTTATTTTATTAAGATTTTAAATGTGCCATTTCTTTCTTTTACAGCTTTGATGCGCAGAGGCCTGGTGTGGTTGTCGCCAGAAAACACTGTGAAGCAGAACCAGTGGAGTTTCAGCTGCTACGCAACGTAGATGCCCGTCCGCCATTAAAGCCTCTTCCTGTACAGACTCCGCCTGGACTGGACACGGCCAGGCAGAAGTATCTTTTTGAGAAGATCAGAGAATTCTGTTCTGATGAAGCACAAGACATCACATGCCCTCCACCTGCATGTCTACAGGCTGGGAGGCCTCGCTAGCCAGCCTGAAAAAACCAGCATTCAAGACCCAGCCCTGCTCCGGGGGGGTTTGGCAATGCCACAAACGTTTTTGAGCTTTTGAAGTCAAAGTTCTTTTGATATTTTTTTACTTAACTTTTAGTTAAGTAGGACTGGTGGTTTAGTTAAGAATGTCATACGAAACCGACCTGGATAGCAAGGCACTTCCTGTCGTGTTCTGTCGTTTGTAATTTTTTTTACTTTTTACTTCTTTTTTTTCTTTTTTTTTGGTGCATTAACATTAAGGAAATCTATACTGATGTCATCCAATCAATGCTGATAATGTATGCTAATAGATAAAGGAGTGAGGATAATACAGTACATGCTTTGAATTCCTTAGTTTTAGCTATGCAGTGTTCTAAGCAGACCAGATGGCATGCAGCAGATGATAGAACGCTCATCCATAAGATACTTGAGACTTGACTTGGACTTGTGACCAAAGACCTGAGACTTGACTTGGACTTGTGACCAAAGACTTGAAACTTGACTTTGACTTGCAAAAAATGACCTGTGAGCATCTCTGGTATTACTGAATATTGGTTTTATATTAAATGCCTTTTGTTATAATAAATGCCTTTTTAGGATAATATTTTTGTAGTTTATTTTCACATTTTCACTGACTGAATGGTATATGTTTTCTGCTTACAACTTTAAGGAAAAGGTCAATAGTTCTCAAACTTTCACATCAAAACTTCACCTAAAAATAGACCGCATACCCCCATTTTTGCTTTTAGATATTTTAATACAGAAATGTATGACACCCATGACCATCTATTATTCTGTTACTTATGGATGGAATAATAGTGGAATAATAGTGAAAATAAATTACCCACAGTTGTGTGCACTCTCTCTCTCTCTCATCTGTCATTCTCAGTGACAGAGACTGACTGCTTAATGGTTTGGGAGTGGTCAATGTAAATGAGGAGCCATTGTTAACTCCCCCCTGCCTGGCTCATCCAGGTGTGAAAAGTTCACAATCTTTGAGAGGGGTTTTCTCAGGTTTCTTCTCCCCAGACCTTCCCAGATTGTGAACAATCAAATAAGCATATCTCCTTCAATTTTTTTCAGATTACAATGTGTGACACATCATTTGAAAGCTTACAGTCTGCCATTTCAGAATCTGTAAAAATCAGAAAAATGCCCTAGGCCTAATTGAGGGTCAAAACACCAGCTGGTGTCACATATGGTAATGGTATATATATATATATAGGTATACATAATATGTGATGTAGTTTTATGTATATTCTACACATCTGTAATGGTATGTAGGTAATTCTGATGTATGCAATATCTTGAAAGGTACAGTATGTATGTATGTATCTATGTATGTATGTATGTATGTAATATCCGAAATTGTACCGTTTGTACAGAATGTATTTTTTTATACAGAATGTAAATTTTGTATGTGATATCTTGAAACTATGCAAGTTGTTTGATATCTTGAAACTATGCAAGTTGTTTGACCCCAGGAAGAATAGCTGGGGATCTTAAATAAAGACAAAGACAAAGTCACAGTGGGATTTATGACATCACTGATGATGTCACAGTGGGATTTCATCAGTGGGATTTATGAGAGATTTATGACATCACAGTGGGATTTATGACATCACTGATGATGTCACAGTGGGATTTATGACATCACAGTGGGACAGAGACACAGAGAAACAGACAGAGCCCTAGCTCCCATTTATATACTGATGATGATGATGATGATATCTCTGTTAAATGTTGGTGATAACTAGTTCATTGTGAGCAATGAAACAGTACGGTAAATTAGTTTAGTAAGCAAGCAATCATTAATGAATAATTAGTATGAAATTATTTATTAATTTCTTGATTTGTTTACTCTCCTTTCCTTTCCTCTGAGGCTGTCTAAAAGCCAGGATAGGAGGAGTACTCCTCCTAAGCCAGGATAGGAGGCTCCTCCTATACTGGCTTATACAGCCTCACTACTGATCGTGCTTTCATCTGTTTTGTTTACTGCAGGTGTTGTGAGTCCACACACAGCAGATCAATCAAAATCAAGAGACACATTTTTAAATACTTCAAACGAACAAATCAGTTTGACTGATATAAACTTAGACTTGACCTAATTTAATAATATGGCATCAGCCGATCCAGTAGCTCAGATATAAAATCAAATAGCTGGTGAATAAACTTAGTCCTGAACTGCTGAGCGGGCTGTCTCAAGCCAGCAGTATCAGTATAAACATAGACTTGACCTAATTTAATAATATGGCATCAGCCGATCCAGTAGCTCAGATATAAAATCAAATAGCTGGTGAATAAACTTAGTCCTGAACTGCTGAGCGGGCTATCTCAAGCCAGCAGTATCAGTATAAACTTAGACTTGATCTAATTTAATAATATGGCATCAGCCGATCCAGTAGCTCAGATATAAAATCAAATAGCTGGTGAATAAACTTAGTCCTGAACTGCTGAGCGGGCTGTCTCAAGCCAGCAGTATCAGTATAAACATAGACTTGACCTAATTTAATAATATGGCATCAGCCGATCCAGTAGCTCAGATATAAAATCAAATAGCTGGTGAATAAACTTAGTCCTGAACTGCTGAGCGGGCTATCACAAGCCAGCAGTATCAGTCTAAACTTAGACCTAGACTACCTAGACCTGAATTAGCAGTATAGTATTAGTCATCCTAAAAAATCCTAATAAATTTTGTTTTGACCTAATTTTATTGTTGTCTATAGAGTTAGTTCCACCTCTGCGCAGATTCCCCCGCTCTCTTCTCTCTCTCCCCCTCAGGTGTCCTTCATTGGCCTGACGTACACCCCCGCCGCTGCAGCCCTAGGTCCGGCCGTCATCGCCCTAGCCACCTGTCGTCACCCTAGGCCATCTACCCGCTACTCCATCTACTGTCTGACACCCCGGGCTCTTCACCACCACCGACCCCTATCCTCATCATCCTGGTCACCTGCCTGCCTAAGGGAAGGGGGGGACCCCCCCCCCCCCCCCCCCCCAGCCTCAACAACGCGGACTCTTGGATTCCTCAGATCATCCTCATGGAACTCCCAATCTTGTTACCCTTTTGTCACCTAGCTAATTAACTAGTATTCTCTAAACCTACGAACACTTAAAGACTGCATTTTCTATTTCTTTTTGGACTCTACTTTTTAGATTTTCAACTCCCTTCCCTGATCTTAGGATAATTTAAAAATTACATTTCTATATCCTTTCTGTTGGACTCTTTTTACATTTTCAATTTTCTGTTCTCTTGTACATTTTATTTCCATATTAAACCATTCACAGAGTTTCATTATCGGAAACTCTGTGCATGGTTTAGCCCGGCATCTCTCGGCCTGTCTCGGAGGGGAGTCCCCAGATGGGGGTCCGCTGCTGTGGCCTGGTGGGTGGGCCCGTCCCCCGCGTGGCCTGCTCTCACGCTCTCAGTCACTATGCTGGTGGCTGGGGGCTGGGGGGGCGGGTCGCGTGGGGGCTGGGTCCGCCTGGGCCGCAGCAATTGGCCCCTAGCACAACGACCTCACAAGGTTCCTCCTCAGCCAAGTCACTGGGGCAATCCATGCGGCGATCCATATGGTGGAAAGGTTTTCTTGCGTTCACTGGGGGTGAGGGGGTGCCGCTGTGTCCCGGCCTGGCCTTCCCTCCCACGCCATATGTGGGCGGGGGCCGGGTCGGGGGGCATCGGTGCTCTTCATCACTGGTCGAGGGCTGCCGGTTGGTTTAGAACAGCTTAGGTAGGCGATAGATTAGCTACAGCCTAAGGCTGACCTGTTAGTGTTCAGGCTAAAATCAGACTAGAGCAGGGTAGGATAGGCCAGATTAGGCTGTAGATTAGCTAGATACTATGTCCCAGTTAGCTCTGGTTAATGCTTAGAGTAGTCAGTTGTCTGATCTTCTCCCCCCCCCCTCTCTTTCCCCCTTTCCCCGCTTCTTCCCTTCTTCCCCCTTCTTGTTCTCCTCTCTTTCCATGCTCTTTCCTCCCCCACATCCCACCGCCCCCCCCTCCCTTCTCCTGCTCTCTCCTCATTCTCCCCCCCCTCTGCCCCTTCTCCTCTTCTCCCCTATTTTCCTGAATCCCTGCCACTTCCTGCTCTCCCTTCTCTCACATTCCCCCTGCTCTCCTTCCCCTGCACCTCTACTCTCTGTCCTCCCCCCTCTCTCACATTCCCCCTGCTCTCCTTCCCCTGCACCCTCCCACCTCTCCTTCTCTGTTCTCTCCTCCTCCACATTTCCCATTTTCTCCCCACCCTCGCCCTAATCCGGGCCCGTATCCTACTCCCTCCCTCCACCCTAGACCCTACCTCTACTCTACCTCCCCTGTACCCTCCCATCTCTCCTTCTCTGTTCTCTCCTCCTCTCTGTCCTCTCCCCTCTCTCACATTCCCACTGCTCTCCTTCCCCTGCGCCCTCCCACCTCTCCTTCTCTGTTCTCTCCTCCTCTCTGCCCCCTCCTCCCTCTCACATTCCCCCTGCTCTCCCTCCCCTGCACCCTCTCCTTCTCTGTTCTCTCCTCCTCCACATTTCCCATTTCTCCCCACCCTCGCCCTAATCCGGGCCCGTATCCTACTCCCTCCCCTCCCCCAACCCTAGACCCTACCCCTACCCTGGCTCTCCCTCCCCTGCACCCTCATCTCTCCTCCCCTGTTCTCTCCTCCTCCACATTTCCTATTTCCCCCCCACCTCCCCCCTCTCCTCCCTCCCTCCCTCCACCCTAGACCCTACCTCTACTCTACCTCCCCTGTACCCTTCCACCTCTCCTTCTCTGTTTCTCTCCTCCTCTCTGTCCTCTCCCCTCTCTCACATTCCCACTGCTCTCCTTCCCCTGCGCCCTCCCACCTCTCCACATTTCCTATTTTCTCCCCACCTCCCCCCTCTCCCTCCCTCCTCCACTCTCCTGCTTTCTTCAAATGTTCAAATGTTATCTTTATTCTGTATATTCTTGTTACTGTGTGTTAGCTAGAATCAGCTAGACATACTTTCTGTGAAGCCCTCTGAGACATGCTTGTGAATTAGGGCTATATAAATAAACTTGACTTGACTTGACTTGACTTCATCATACAATCAACTTTTCCTTTAACTCCAGTTCTACTCTAGAGTTCATGTGAGGATCTGGCCTGTTTAACAGCCTTACACAAAACCTCGCAAGTGTTGCTCTGGCACTGAATTCCAATACTCTAATAAGCATGTGTGTGTCTCAAGGTGAAAAACAAAAACACATTTCAATAATTCATACATCATCATTACCTCAGTGTTGTCTAGCAAATTGATCCACAACAAGTGTTACCTCTCCACCATCAACCCCCCCACCTCTCCATCCCTCCCTCCTTCCATCCTCCAGTCTTCATTGCCAGTGATGGGGATAATGAAGTGACATGTATTTCATTTTTGGAGTATTTCTCTGCCGCTGGGACAGAGGAATCCAACAGAGTCGGATGGATTTTGGCCTCTTTGCTCCCTGCTTTCTGGCAAGACAAAGGCCATGATCTCCTGTCTTGGTAGTGTTCTCTCTGTAGGCAGTCTGCTCAATTTGTGCAGGAGGCCAGACTGTGCTCATTAGACAAAAAGGGCTGCACAGGAACAAGAATTCTGTGCCTGTTCCGGTTCCCGAACCTAAGTTTTAAATAGGTTCTTAGCTGGAACCAAAAAAAGAGCTGTTTTTTCCTTGCGAACCATGGAAGGCGAAAGCAGCGAGCGACTCGGACAAACAACAAGGTCGGACCTTTTTGAGCTGCGTGAAAAACACGCAGCGGTCGTACGGCGAGAAAGTACATCCCTACTTTTGGGGGATGCAACGTACCCGATGTCATGCTGCAGCTTGCCAATAACACACACACACACACACACACACACACACACACACACACACACACACACACACACACACACACACACACGCATGCACGCCTCTGCTCTGTCTGTTTCAATATCTCGTCTCTTCTTAATTCTTTTCTTCTCTTCACTCTCTCTCTCAGAAGTCACGGCTGTATCTGTAAGTTCTTCACAATAAATCTTTTGGTAACCATTCTGTTCTCTTGCTGAACGAAGCACACACAGACACACTGCTGCCAATATATTCCTAAAATCATTTACTATAGGATATACTATAGGAGCCACTTCACAGTTGCACAGTAAACACTGGATTGAGGAAATCAAATGAACGACATGCTGGATAAAACATGACGCACTGGACTGCTTCTCCCGTAGCCGGAGAGAGATAAGTTACAGAGAAGGAAAAAAGTAAGAGAGAAAGCAACTGAGTGAGTGAAACAGAGTGTGTGTGTGTGTGTGTGTGTGTGTGTGTGTGTGTGTGTGTGTGTGTGTGTGTGTGTGTGTGCGTGCGTGCGTGCGTGCGTGCGTGCGTGTTTATGCGTCTATGTGATTGGCCACCACAGCGTGATGTCAGGTTCCGTTTCTCCAAAAGTTGAGGCTGTTCCAACTTTTCCACCGGAGGGCCGCTCCCATTTTTTTTAACACAGACCCCCACTGCGCCCACCACCGCAGCCAAAACGCACTACCCCCATTAAAATGGATCGGGCCATGTCTTCACTATTCCAAGCATAAGTGGCACAAGATCTTCCCTTCTGTCTCACCACTGTGTGACAGGTGTCAAGTGTCAGAGGGCACACTGTCTCATGCCTTCTGGTTATCACTGGGATTCACGGGGAACGGGATTCTGGGCCAAAATATTTGATTGGTACTCTAAGGCAGTGGTCCCCAACCGACCGGTACCGGGCTGTCAGCCGGGCCAATTTTTTTTTTAAATAAATATAGGCTATAATATTATAGGCTGTGTGTTGTAGTGGAAACATAGTTTCAAGTTGACGTTTATTTATGTTTGTAGTTAAAACAAAAACATAAATACTGTAGAGGCTACATACAGTACAACACAAAAGGCTGTTATTTACCCTTTGTCACCACCTGGTGAGTAGATGATCTTTGTTATACGGATGGAGAGACTCAGGTTCCTGAGAGCCAACGATTAAAAGATTCTCAACTATCTGGGACCCGTTTTTTGGTTACTTTGACGAGGTTGGGAGTGGCAGGTGACTCGCCCGGCTGATTTTTCGTGGCCCCCTTGCGTGGAACCCCATGCACAACATCTTTGATAAGCACATAAGCACTTTACACAGCTGGTAGCCCGTCTATGTACACATATACAGTATGTATATATATATATGCCTTTTTCTTCTTCTTTTCTTTCTTTTACTGTCTGAGCTTGTTTTTTTTGTTTGTGTTCTAAGGAAAAAATCAAAATAAAATATTGGGGGGGGGGAAATGGATGGGGGCCCAGAATGTTTTCACCATGTCGCCGGAACCTGTCTGAACGTACCCTTAGTCCTTCCCACGGCCGGCCCAGGTTCGAATCCAACCCGTGGCCCTTTGTCGCATCATTGCTCGCTCGCTCTCTCTCTCTCGCTCTCTCTCTCTCGCTCTCTCTCTCTCTCGCTCTACCTTTCCTGTCCATCTACTGTCCTATATAATTAAGGGGAAAATGCCAAAGGAAGAAAAATCTTCAATGGAAATGCAATGGAATCTTAAGTGGAATCTTAAAACATAAAGCTTGTCTGATGACCTCTGGTGCACTGGAGCAGCCCACCGTGACACTGCACTAATATTAACTAATATAAGGCAAAATGAACCCATTTCCACTTCTAACTGAATGTGAGTGTGAAACCTTTGAGGAAAAGAAATGAAAAAGCAGACTAACATTTTAACTTAAAGTAGTTTACCTTCTATTTTTAGGGCCTTTGTAAAGTTAGTAACCTTCAGAAGTGGAGCGCTGCTCATGTAAAATTCAAACAGCCTTGAAGCGTACTCTGTCTGTCAGTGTCTGTATCTATCAATCACACCATTTGGGCCTACCTGGGAGACAGGACTCATGGACATTTTGACACGTTGTTGAAACAGCACACTCAGAATGCGATTCTGTTGCTCCAAGTCAAACACACGTGTCCGCAGCTTCACACATTCCTCTTTCAGGTCCTACAAACACCCCGAAAAAAGAGACAAGTACAGTAAGCAAGGGATTGTACTGACTGTGACCTTTTCAAAGAAATACAGGTGATGATTTAATAACCAATTTAAGAGCTACAGAATATTGTACTCATGTACTGTATTCAAATGCTCTAAATCTTCTTTAAACTAGAGGGAGGGAAGAAAAATGTATTCAATGCATATTTTTCAGTTTCCTCTCATGACAGCTATTGTCATTGAGAAAATGTTGAAAGGTGCTTTGTGTAGCATTTACAAACATCAATACAGTATATCATCAGCAAATTAATTGAAATATCTTACTGTGATTACCGTACACAAATGAGACTATGGTGGAGGTGATTGGTTGGCTATCTCACACTAGTCATTGTTACCGACTGATTGCAATGGCTGACTGGATTAAGTTTCAATATATAGACAAAGACACACCTTCTGTGTGAGGAGCGCTTGGACCACCTGATTCGCCACCTAGAAGAAAGGAAGTGAAATATGTAAAACAAAGGGGAACAGATAACAGATACTGTAAGGCTGAATATGTGGCTGATTGGTCTAAAAAAAACATCTGGGCCCCTATCGTCCCACTGGCCTTAAATTAGCACTTAGCGGCAGGCGCAGCCTATATTAGTGGGCGTGGACCGGCGCAGTGCCTATTCTCGTGTCGGCGCTACACGCGGCCTTAAGCATTATAACCACGCCTTTTAAGGGTAGAATTATTCACACCGTGCTCATTGGAGAAGTGCAGTAAACGAATCACAATGTCCCTTTCATGTTCCATTCCACGGAGCGATCCAATCCGGTCAGAAAAGCCCGACCAAAGCGCTCTGAGCCCCCCCCCTCCCTCTTTCATCCCCGTTTGTCTCCATATATATTATTCCATATTATTATGCTTCTCAAACCAATCTCACTGCAGTTTAAATACAGCAAGCATGTAAATACGCTACACTATAGCAAGATCAAAGTGAAAAGAATGTTCTAAACGCATCGGCTAGAAAAATATAGCCTATCCCTGGATGTCATGATGAGATTAGATTGGTGAAAGTTTAGGCAGAATGATATCGTTTTCTCTCGCTACCTTTTCTTCTTCCCCACTGCACAGGTAGGATGATGCAACAGTCTCTAGATGACAGGGGCTCAGAACTACGGTATAACAACTTTTTTTTTCATCGGTCATTGTGCCTGTCTGACGCGCGAGAGAGAGGGAGTGAGAGAGAGAGAGGGGGGGAGAGATAGTGAGATGGCAGAGGAGACCTGCACGTAATTACGCACAAATCCCCGGCGCACTGAATAAGGCCTGGTTTTGAAAAGCGCTAAACGCTAAATTAACGGCAGGGGGAAGATAGCGTTAGGCCGGTATTTAAGGCCGAAACACCCATTCTGGCCTATTCTGGCACTATGCCACGCCTCTTCGGCGTAAAGCGCATTTCGGGGCCTAAAAATATTATGCTATCTTCCCGAGGCAGGCGCAAAGCGTGTTGTTTTGCGTTTAGCGCCAGTTTAGCGCCTAAGGCCAGTGGGAAGATAGAGCCCCTGCTCTTTATCTTTCAATGGATCATATTTCACTAATTTCTGTGGATGTTTGAGATGCAGAGAAACTAGAAAATGTATTAAATAATCCAGAAAAAAACAGAGAATCTTGCATGTTTTTGTATGTTTTGCATTTTCCTTCCCTTGATGCAATGATGTTGATTTTGTTAATTGGTTTCAGTAAATCACTTTGTAACATTGTTTTGAACGATGCAAAATAAATAGTTTATTGTTATTACTATCCTTATTACCGATCTACAGCTGTATAAGATGTCGTTTTTGAGTGCGAGTTGCTGTTTGTTTTAAGAGAAATTTACCAAATGTTGCATCACAGAGTCAATAGACTAACAGCACACAGCAATTGCCTTCAGTCATTAAATGGATCTTCTGATATGTTGTTGGGAGCGAATGGGAGCATATTAGAAACTCGAGGCAAAACTACATCAGTATTAAACAAATACAAAAAATAGTCATGAGAGATGAGAGCAGCTGTTCTTCTACTTCATCTATTTGCTTGCCTTGATCAAATGAGGAGAAAATTGACTGAATTCACTCTTTTTCTATTCAATGTTTTCATGCCTCCATATGGAAGATGATGAAGAAATTGCCGTTTTTACTTTACTTCTTATTCTGGATTTCAAAAGAAAAAAGACAATCTGAAATACAGGTTTTCTGAACGCTCGCCCAAAAAAGACCAATGCGCATAACTCAAAAACACAAGAAGATAAATTGATCCCACAGCAGCAACTCCAGAATGCTTTAATTGTCCCGTAAGGAGGGGGATGCCAACGATCTCCATGGTAACAATCCCATTAGTGGGGGGGGAGGGGGTTGGACAGTGGCATGGAGGATAGATGGAGGGACAAATGAGGAAGGGAAGAAGCAATGCAACAGGAGCTATTCCCCCTGGGCAGGGAGGCTCTATTGTCTGTCTGCTTCTATTAGAGATGTATACTTCTCTGGGCCTTTCCTCTATGGACCTCACTAACTCCATAGATAGGCTAATTGTGTGTGTGTGTGTGTGTGTGTGTGTGTGTGTGTGTGTGTGTGTGTGTGTGTGTGTGTGTGTGTGTGCGTGCGTGCGTGCGCGTGCATGTGTGAGAGAGAGAGCGCTTAGAAACTGATAGCTATCTCAGATTCTGTGGCCTCAGATAACTCTGTCTGTCTTTCTGTCTGTCTCTGGCGGCCTAAAGTTTAAAATAGGTATCAATGGAGCATTCAGCATAATTAGTAGTCTCTTAGAACAGACGAGTTGGCTTCCGCAATTTTCAAATGCTTCCGCCATACCGTCTGTACTTCGTAGGGGAGAATAGCTGCATTCGCCGGATGTAGATGAGACAGTCTGTTTTAAGAGACTACATAATTAGCGTCTTAACTTTTGTTGATTTTCACCTCAATTGAAGGATTTATATTGTCTTCTATGGGTTGAGAAAATTCTACTCATTCATTGTTTGGCTTATTCTTATTATAAGATAAGACCCTTTAAAACCTCATTGGATAAACTCAAAATGTATGCTAGAAAGCTGCTAGAATTGGAGGATATGCAGTTTCAGCCAACAGTCATGATATTCTATTCATTGGTGACTTTTTTACTCTTCTTTTTTTTTTTACAAGGGCTGAGACTGTCATGGGATAGAATCTGAAAGGGTACAGACAATTTCCAATAGAATACAATAGAAATGCCATTATGGTGCACACATGGAACTTTTCCTTTGGTTTTACTATGGCAGAATTATATAGTATATAAAAAGATACAATAAATATCAATCAAAATCAAACAATAAAAATCATGAAACCTATTGGACAATTATTCTATTTGATTAAAAAGAAAGAAAGAAAAATACTGTTTTTTTTTTTTATATCAAAATGGCATTACCATACTTCCTGGAAAATGCAAAATCTTTGATTGTGACATCATTGTGTACCAGGAGGAGACAACATAAAAATTCCAACCAATAAAATATAAAAAATCTCTCTCCCTAACTGATCTTCCATTGGTTTAGACTTTTGAATGCCCCTCCCACCCCCGCATTTTGTTCCGCCACAATATTCTGTTTTAACAGGAAATACATTGTGGGAGCCATATGCTGCCAAAATGCAGTTTCATTGTGACTTTAAAGCTGGAGTGGGTAACTTCTGTAGTTCAGAAGCTTTGTCTCCCCCTTCTGGCACCTCTGGTAGTGAGAGTATGTGCACTGCATTAATGTGGTGTCGGGAGAATGAGTTCCTGTCCATTTCCTTTGCTCTTTGTTGTCACGCAAACCTGGAAACCGCTATCTACATGTCGTTTAAACACTTAACAATAAAATACAACAGATATTCTTTGTAGCGTCCATGTTGTTTCCCACATTACCATTTAAAAGCTAATGAACACACCAAGGGAGAACGACTTGCCAACTCGGGAAAGGGGACAATCCGAGCAGCACATAAATGCAGCATTTGTCAAAGCCTAGCCGTAGCCTACTCCATCAGGGCTGTAAATCAGTGGACAAATATTTTTGAGTTTTTTACTTCAGAATTTGATACATTCGGTCCGATAACATTTGGAAAGTATAGGACTAGAAGAGTCACACGACTGCATTATTTATCCCTATTCAAGTTAGCAGAAGGCTAAGCGGAAATTTCCGGCTAGGCCGGAACGGAAGTCTCTGATGCGCATGCTCCAGGCTAGTGCGAGAATGTCGCCGGACGACAACAGATTGAAAACTCTGGTCTACTGTGGAATACAGAGAGAGTTAGATGTGGTGCTGATAGGCTTAATCAGCATTATGGGAACTCGTTGGCAATGGTTTATGTAATGGACGTTCATTATATACAGTAAAAGCTACGCACTCGAGCTTTATGTGTTCCTTGTTAAAGTGCTGGAAATAGTATCACTCACCTCGTCCAGACAGTGTTCATACTGCTTCCTCTGGTTGTCGTTCTCAATCGACAGAGCAGAGTTCTCCACCTGTAAAGGCAAAAGACAGACAGCTAAACAGAACATATAGATGATGTTTGGATGTGCTGCCCTATTATAAAAACTAGAAATTGAGCACTCCTTTCTAGCGTCCCTCGCTGCCTAATCTGCTGAACTGCCAGTGCTCATTTGTTGGTTTGCCTTCGTCGCAGATGCAGCTTGCACGCTACGCATGCTCGCCCAGCCTGGCACGCTACATGTGCGCAGCCGGTGCGATGCAGCAAACGTCACGAAGCATACGCTGCACGTAACATGGCCATGAGATTCCAGTTCAAACAAACTGAGTGACTAATATAAGCTTTTGACATTATTCTCTTCTTTGGAAAGTAGCCTCACAACATTATGACATGAGACAAATGCCCGTGGCATTTTCTTTCTGTTTTTTGCCTTGATGTGTTGATGTGTGCTTCTTCTTCTTCTTTTTCTTCTTTTTTTGCTCTTTCAAATTGTACTTGGCCAATTCCCTGTTCCGGTCGTTGCTCTGCTGATCTGGGGAGAGTTGTAGACTAGCACATGCTTCCTCCGATACATGTGCAGTCACCAGCTGCTTTTTTTCACCTGACAGCGAGGGGTTTCACCAGCAGGACGTAGCGCGTGGGAGGATCACACTATTTATTCTAGTAGCGGAAAGCATCATTCAATAGTGGTCAGCTTTGATACAGAGACAATCTCCCCAGGGCACTGTGGGATTTGAAGTCTCCATGGAGAAGGATGCTGTTTAGACCTGTCTGCTCTGCTTCTCTGTCTTGTCAGAACACTTGATTGTTGTAGCAGTTTTGGTGAGTTGGTTGTTACTTCTGCTCTAAAACAAATCCTTCTCAATGTACTAAGTGCTACTCTATTCCTTCAAAAAGTTGTAGCTGTCATAGATTGTTTTGCAAAGTTATTTTCTCTACTGTTTACAAAATGTGATGTTGTAAGGCGCTGTGGATAAAACATCTGCCAAATGACGTAATGAAATGTAAATGCACAATGCTACAAATTTCAAGTGTCCAAACGTCACTCTGCAGAGCTTCCCTGTACCTGTGAGCCTGACTTTAAGATACAGTAGGTGCAATTCAATTACTAGAGGGTATTAAAGGTTTTTTTTTCCCATCGGGGAACAGAATTCGGGAACACAGGAGGTGAATCAAGCCTAAGCCTACTGTACGTTCACACAAAGGTGAAAGGAACGCTTCACTCGCGTGAATTTGCTCGTATGGGCGATGAGGCAAAAAAAAATCGTATCTCGTCTCATTCTTGTCGCCCGGGGTGAAATCTAATCTGCTCGTGCGTTTGCATTGACTTTGTACGTAATCTCGTCGTGCGAATATCTGAAAATGGCCCCAGTGTGACTGTGAACACACAGCCTGTTGTCACTGAACTCGGCTGGATCACAGAGGGGAACAAACGGCCTTCCAGGCACCGCTTACCTCCACATTTTCTGCATCGGCTACAAACTAACCGAGGGCTATACGGCCAATGGAAATCACGTCTCTGTATTATCTGGTTCAGTAGCACTGGTTGGATAAAATGGCATCCATTAATTTCCCAGAGACTGGTTGGTTGTATGAATCCACACAAGAGCATGGAGTTGATCTTTTCTTAGGAAGAACACCTTAGGGCAGTGAGTGTTTAAAAGGCCACGACTCGGCCTGGAGGCACAGAGGCTGCCAGACCGGCCAGCTAAAGGTCATGGATGATCCAAGTGATGAGCCTGAACTTTAAGTACTTGAGCCTTATAAAAATGTGTTGTGTTCCTACATCTGCTATCGATGTGATGGTACTTCACCTTTACAAATTAGCTCTATTGATTTACACATTATTCATTGGGGGGGGAAGCAAGTCACCTGTTAATCTTCATCTAATCAGGCTTAACATTTTACAGTAGACTCCCTAAAGAAAAGTGGAAAAAACAAAAACAAATGGGGGGGGGGGCGTCTGACAATGATGGCATATGCTAATTTCACTTCTTTTCAATGCTATTCAACATTTACATACTTACTTACACTTACTGTATAGTATTAATTATTTATTTATTTTGGAATGAGGTACAGTGGCAGCAATCTTTAGTTGGTACTGCAAAAAACTGAACTTTGTTACATCATAAGGGACATTGCTTTAGAGAAACTAATGATATCCATAGTGTTTAGAGGCTGAACAGGTTTAAGTTATGTTATGTTAAAGTGATAATCCAGAAGATTTTCATGTAAATAAATGTCTGTAAAGTCACTATATATCGCCAACTGAGTTAAGACAATGGTGATTGAGCCTATGGCCCATTGATGAAAGCTCTTGCATCTCTCTGTATTGCAACATTTATGAACTTCTGTCTGTGGCGACACCTTTCCCGCGCCCCAAACTAAAAACAAACAAACAAAAAAGATATCACAAGCGGCGCACAGTTCTTGAGGTGTTTCCCATCACCCCAGCACCCGCCAGAGAGGGTAGGCGGAGTAGGAACAAGTTGCTGTTGTTTCTGCGTTATTATGATCCCACTGGAGATTTGGGCAGAACACACCCTGCGCCACCGGGATTGTCCAGGAGTGAGCCTTTCGTTCCCTTTTGACAGCTCAAATCTCCCACACACACACACACACACACACACACACACACACACACACACACACACACACACACACACACACACACACACACACACACACACACACACACACACACACACACACACACACACACACACACACACACACACACACACACACACACACACACACACACACACACACACACACACACACACACTCTGCACCCAGCCGCCCACGTGTCATAGCGATGATCCAGTGGGATCCATAATAACGCACCGCTGACCAACTTCTTCTTCTTTTGAGTTGTGTGGAGGTTGGCATCCAAGTGTTGCATTACCGCCCCCACTGGCCAACTTGAATGCATAGAGAGCCAAAGTGGAATGGTACAGATATATTTAGAAACAGGAGAGATCACATAACATTTCACTCGGGCCAAAACGCAGGTTTGAAGAAAATATTTTTTCAAAGTTTTGGTCCGAGTGAAATGTTCTATGGTCTCTCCCGATTATAGCGTTAGCTGAATGTTTGGTTTGAACCAGTAAAACTCTTTTTATAAGCATTTTACGAAATGTCTATGGGAAAAGAAATGGCGGATGAAAATCTCTGGTAAAGTGCTGAAGCAGGAAGTAGGCAGTCACTTTGCCTCTCTATTGAGGAGAGAGAAAAAAACTTCACGTATGTGGCACTGTTGGCTCTCACCTACAATTACTGCTCATGGCCATAGGTGTTGTCAGGGACAAGAAAACTGAAATCTTCCAGATTATAACTTTAAGTTATGTTTAAGTATATTGTGTTAAGTTTCTGTTTTATCTTTGTTTAATCTGCCAAGGATCTTGGCTGACAGCTGAATGGCCCAGAGCCAATTGAAATTTTTTGCATCTGTAGCATTACTGAAGCAAGTGGAGTTAATTATCTGTCCTATTTGAAGATACTGTGCAATGTCTCCAACGTATTCTCACTGCACTCACTCTCACTGGTCTTTTACTTATTAAAAAAAGGAAAGAAAAAGAAAAGACAGAATACAAAAATAAATCACTTGGATGGATATGTTTTGCCATGTGCCAAATTATGGCAGTGCTCCTGTCTTCCCAGTTCTTTTCTTCTACAGTAGTTGGCATGATTGATCTGCAGCGA
Organism: Poromitra crassiceps; assembly: GCF_964638095.1. Classification (NCBI taxonomy): domain Eukaryota; kingdom Metazoa; phylum Chordata; class Actinopteri; order Beryciformes; family Melamphaidae; genus Poromitra; species Poromitra crassiceps. Next base: position 27,193,611 of record NC_139627.1, on the reverse strand, counting down.
GCGTCTCATCAAACAGTGCATTAGTCTTAATTGTCAGATTCCTCTGCAAAGGACTTTTGGGTTGAGGCGAGTCGGTGCTCCTCTTCGGTCAGAGAGCAGCCAGCTCTGTCTGTGTTTACTTATTATCCTCTCACTTTTCTCACTTGTGTGGGTCTTGGAGCAAATTGTTCACGGTAGATTATACGGAAGGCCCCCAAGTGTGCCGTAAGGGCTCGAAAGTAGTTTCAAAGTAAATGGAAAACCTGTAATGTTCCTCCGCTTGAGCCTTAAAGTTTAATTACAAGCGTGGATTAAAATAAAGGCAGCCACCATGAAGAGGCAATGGCTTGAAAGATGCAACATATACTCAGAATTATCCATTAGGGTCTCCATAGTAGACAAGGAAATGTATGTAATTCAAGGCACCAGTTTATCTCTAAGCCATCACGACTAATGACAGAGTGGTTATGCCTGCATTCTTAAATAGACACGCAGAGAAAAATAACACTGTAATAACAATGAAATCATGTGAAGCAGGCTTTTGATGGATCACTAGCCTATACAGTATTTTCAGTAATTCAGCAACAATCCATGCTGTTCATTATCTGACGCTGCGCCCAATCATCATCACCTCATCAAGACACAGGCCTGAGGGTGTCAATGCGTCTTCACTCTTCGGCAATCCGAAATGTCAGGTCGGATCTCAAGCTCAGGTCACATTGATGTGTCTGCACATGACACGCTCTGTGGTCAGGTACGAGATCGGATTTGTTTCTTACTATAATCAAGAAACATGTCGCACGCAAGGGCTGACAACGCCAGTGTCATTTACAACTTTTTTATCAGACATATTCTCGAAGAAGTAGCTACGTATATTATGTAACCATGTTGGTGAGCAAGAGTGATGTGAAAATGATAGGAAAATGCTGCTTTGTTTCATGTATCTGGTTTGTATATCGGCAATTCTAAGTCTCACGCAGGCGCAGAACGTACGTGCTAATTGACCGCCGGCTGTGGTCTTTGCGGTGTGTTCATGTGCAACTTTTTAGCCCCGACACAGGCGACATGAGGCGATGCAATCATTCAACAGTCGACCTTCGTTGCCGCTTTGAAGTCGAGTTGGTGTGATCAAGCCATTAAAGTCAGTGTTGTTTCACCCACTTCCCGTCTTGCATATCCCACCCCATTCCCCCCAAAGGCTGCAGCGGCGACATGAATTCTGTTTTTGGGGTGCATTTCCCCTTTAAGATGTGCTCAGTGGATGTAACAGTGTGATCAATAATGGCTGTCTGAGACCTCTCAGAACATGGTACATCCTATTACCTTTCTGTGGGGAAGGTGTGGAAGAGAGGGACATTCACTGGAACACTGACTCCAAATGTTAACTACCCTGTCAGCATTTTAATTATCACCTCCCAGATGAACAAGTCCCTGTTCTGCTGCTGTTTCTTTGCCCCCGAAGAGTCTTCTCCAACCAAATGCACTCTCATTTATTGTAATATTCCTAGATGGATAGACGTACGATAAAATGGTAATTGTTTTTGTTTATTTGTCATCTACATGTGTTTCCAAATGAGGCAACAACACAGATCCAGCTGCTATTCGTGAATGACATAATGACAATAATTTACTCATAAACATAATTGAGAGTTATGAGGGTATTTCTGATTTTCTAAGGATTTAATTGGGCCTAGCCCCCAGCTAGGGGGGGATAAAGTAAACAAGTGAGTTTCAATTTTTTTCTGATCAGCATGACAACTCAGGGATATCAAGTCAACCATGGATGAATGGGGATGGGGTTTGGGAGTGAACTAAGACACCGTAGTCATCTGCTTAATATAACTGCCTCGGGCAAGAAAGAAACTGATCAAGTACAATTGACGAGAAAATAGGAGAAAAAGCAGAAAAAACTTGATCAAAAGAAAGAAAGAAGGGATGGGAAGGGGTAGGAAGTGGACTATGCAGTGGACTTTATACCTCCAGGGCTCTGAGTCGCTCTAGAAGGGGAGTGGTGTCATTTGAATTCTCCGATCCTCCGGCGGCCTGCGGCGCGCCCAGCCGCTCCGCTGATCCACCGCCGGCCTCTGCTGTGGCAGTGGGACCCTCCAGGCTCCCCTGCTGCTTCCACATCTCCTCCAGGAGTTTGTCCTGGAATGCAGTGAGAGGATCAGAGAGGCAGAACTTGAAGCAAAGAATGATTGCATTTTAACATCATGAAATAGGAGAGTGAAAAAAGAAACAGTGAAACTTTAGGAGAGTGCCTTGGATTTTCTCTTCTCTTTTCTTGACGTGAAAAAATATTTGTTATATTATATATATTTGAAACCACGCCAAACTCAGTCTGTAAGGGGAAGCGCTCTCTCATAAATACCTAGATACATTATACACTACACAAGAAAATACAATAATCCTGCCAGTTCTGTAATCTTCACAAAGAAGGCTATATTATACATTTGAATGGTGACTAGGAATAAGAAGCCATAATGAGAGAAAGAGTTTGAAATTAATTCCACTGTGGGATTAATAGTAGTATATCTAATGCAAAATCTTCTCTGGGGATTTGCTAAAGTGTTGTTCCTGCAATATTTCTGCAATTTGGATAATACAAAGTAAAAGAATCAGTAAAATAATCAATTGTTCCTATATGTCACAATTCTGTAGTATTGGCTTAGAGGAAAATAAAAAATAAAATGGGTGCTCCAAAGGAGGTTCCATAATACTTTATGTTGAGTATTTCACTTCAAAGTTTGCAGACCACTGATTCAAATAAGGGGTAAGCACCACTTTGTGTTAAAATCCCCCTAAGCAACCAAATAAAACTACGTTTTATGAACTCTTACTACTTCTTACTACTTCCTGTCAGAGGTGACCAAGTCCCAAATCAGTCTCAAGTCTTGAGGCACAAGTCTAAATGTAGAACACCAATTACAAGTAAAGTCAGAACAAATCAACAGTCCAGTATCAATTTAATATCTTAAAGAAAACGAAATAGCTTCAGATTACATTGCAATATAGGTTTTAATAGGATAAAAACTTGGTTAGAGCATCATGAGTTTGATTTCTATAGTTGGTTTCAACTTCAATAAATTCAATAATTACATTCAATCATTCCATAAATTCAGAAAACAGACTTTAAATGCATTAATTTGGTGGAACAAAGCTCAAGTCAAGACTAGAAACCTTTTCAAGTCATCATAGTAGGCTAAAAGTCAAAGTCACGTCAAAGTCACCAGGATAATTCCAGATAGTCATGTGACTGAGTCCCCACCTCTGGCTCCTGTTGTACCTTATATGCTTTCATGAGCTCCAGTGGATCCACGCTGGGGCCTTCCAGTGAGTCCTGGTTCTGTAGTAGCTTTCGTACCGTCTCCTCCATGCTGCGTTCAAAAGAAAACAGGCAAACTGGTCAGAATATAATCCACTGAATGGGTTTCTCTTCATCGTCTCAATTCATCTTCCAACAGCGGGGGATAATAGTTGTCTTAATCAACAGTTTACTCTGAAACCACTGTAAGTCATAGCTTTTGACAAGGTGGAGGCTAAAACTGAATGGTGGAATTAATAATGACTCAGGTACAACACCATTTTCCCAGTCCAGTGGATACAGTAATGAAGTTTGCTAATTGAATGCAAAGGTGTGAAGGCACAGTATGAAGCTGATGGAACAACTGCTGTAGGCTCCTAGGTTAAAGGGCTATTCCACATTTATAGAGTATTTTAACATTTAGCATTAAAACCCTCATCAACACCCCCATACCATTTAAGGTATGTACAATGTACCAATAGGTTTGTTCGTATTATGTCAATTTTGGCATGATTAGTTGTTACGCTATGAATGTGCTATTGGGTGGCCACCCCCTGGCCACCCAATAGTCATGCCCCATGTAATTAAGGTAGTTAGTAATTGTTAGTTAAGGTAGTTAGTAGTTGTTAGTTAAGTATTTTGTGTGAGCTAATCTAAAGTGAGGCCTATCTATGCCTTACAAAGCATTTATAAATTAGATTAAATGCTATAATAATAAATTATAAATCAGTTTATTAATCAGGAATAAAACATTTATAACTGTGTTTATGAATTACTTACAAATGCTTAGTAATGTATGAACAATGCTTTATAAATGATGAATTAAGTATTTACTAATACTTAACTAATGCTTAATAGTGTATAGTTATTATAAAGTGTTACAGATTTATGAATATAGACTACAAAGATTATAACTGCCTTACCAATAAATGACTCATTACTCAGCTGTGTTCTGTTATTTTCTTCTCTACTGATACATCGCATCCAAATTCAACATTTTCTTGAGATGAATAACATTTCCTGAATTAATCATACGATTTTCAAACACCCATAATACTCCAGCTGACATTTTGTTCAGATGGCTTCCACTAAATCGGAGGGGTCTTGCTTTCTGCTTTGAAATTGTTTTCCCTCTGAGCTGTGTATGCTTGAAAGACACTGACTGTGTTCCCCATAATGCCGTACGCAGTGACATTTTGCCCTGTCACTTCCACAGTAACTACTTTTCCCTGTTTGATGCAAGCGGCACAGCCAGTGAAGCCCGATCTCCTACTGCAGAGCTTCTCAAATGTTTTTCAGCCAAGGACCCCTTACAAGATATAAAATATACCGGGGACCCCCTCATTCTGATTTGTGATTTTAGGCTTAGCTCAATTGTTTCCACTGTAACGTGCTTGACTTTTAAATTGATAGGTTTGTTAAATTAGAATGTAATCCATGAACCATTTTAGATTTAAAGAATAAAATATTGCGATTGAACTATGAAACTTTTGTAAAAAATAAAAAATAAAGTTTTTATTTTTATTTTCCTGAAAACCTTTCGCGGACCCCCTGGCAAAGTGCCACGGACCCCTGGGGGTCCCCGGACCCCCATTTGAGAACCACTGTCCTAGTGCTCTCGCTAGTGCATCGACCAGGACACATACCGGCTTCCCACCCACAGGCACAGCCAGTCATGCCTGTATGGATGCCCAACCAAGCCGGAGGTAACACACGGGGGTGGGAACCTGCGACCCTCGTGTTGGTAGGCACTGCTACACTATGCGGACGCCAAAGCAGCAAAATATTATGCTAAAAGCCTTCATATACAGAGCTTAATTTACACTACAACACTCCTTACCTCCTCAAGGTAAGAGAGGAGAGAGTGTGTCCTTGCTTTATGTTTCAATAAATAACATTTAAGAAACAGTGCTGAATGGAGGTAAGGGTTTTAAAGAAGACAAAAGCCCTTTGTAGGTGAAAAAATTAAAATGCCTTTACTGTACTTTGCACAGCTATTATGTAGTAATGTAGCAATAAAGGCTTTTACTTTCACACATAAAACAAATGCCATGGTTTTTTATCCCTTAAATTCTCCTCTTTTTGCTTTCACCTGTGATCACTGCTCCCCTCTGCTGCACTTCTGCAGTTTGATTCAACTGGAGACACATAGGCTAATGCAACTAGAGAAGTAAACACTCATGAGAAACTAGATTCATTCAATGCATAATAAACAAAAGGGCAAAAGAAAAGTGAAATGCTATCTTAAAAGCAGCGGTGGGGGTCCCTATTTGCCTGAGTGCGCTCAGTAGAGATTTCATATCAGGTTGTTTTGTGTGTGTGTGTGTGTGTGTGTGTGTGTGTGTGTGTGTGTGTGTGTGTGTGTGTGTGTGTGTGTGTGTGTGTGTGTGTGTGTGTGTGTGTATACAAAGCAGTAGTCCTAATGGGCCAATGCAATATCAAATAGAAACTATCTGAACCTGTTCACCTGAAAAACAGAATCGGTGGTCATTTTCTATGTTTTTACTCATACAGTGAGTTTCACCCACATCTCTTACTTAAAGGCCCTTGGAGGCCAAAAACTGCATAGCTAATGCCTAGTTTACAGTACAAGACTTTCCCCCGATTTTACACAGGATTTCCAGTTGGGCCCAGTCTGTCTTTGTTGACTCTAGTCTGCAGTTGTTGTGCCAGTCAGCAGCAAAATCTGTTAGTGTGTGATGGTACAGATTTCTAATCTGTTAGTGTAAACTGCCTCCAGATTTCTAGTCTTCAAGTCTTCAAGTGCCTCCCGACGCCAGTCAGAGCCACAAAGATTATATCAAACATGTTTGAATTTCAAAGTGAAAAGTCGTCTAGTCTATACTGCCTTGTCTGAGTCAGTTGTGTAGTGTATTTCAGTCAGTTTTTTCAGTCGTGATAAAGAATCTTAATGAACCAGTCTTGTAGTGTAAACTCCCCAGTCTTTTCATAATCTGTTAAGATTTCCAAAGTCTTCTAGTGCATTACAGGCATAAGATGTACAATGCTCCATGCATGTGTTCTAAACACACACACACACACACACACACACACACACACACACACACACACACACACACACACACACACACACACACACACACACACACACACACACAGAGTGGTTGAAGGCACACATCACCAGCATTTCAGTAGGCTATTTCATCAGAACATTAACGATCAGTGGTTTTCCTTAATTACACTGCCTTGGGTGAGATATACCACATGTCCAAAGTATACACATTCATCTCCTGCTCATAGTGCTCCGGCTTCCCTCTGACAGCCGGCGTCTGGCCCTGAGCTCATTAACTCAACTTCAAATGCTTTTTAATTGATATGCCATTTCTCTCATTGTTTAGTTTCAGCTTTTGTTTATGCTTCACAGAGACCCAAACATAGTATTCTTTGTTGATGTTGCCATTTTCCTCCAGGTAAAAAGAAAAAGAAAAAGAAAAAAGATTAAAGTGTTTAGCATCTGGCTTTGAATCGGTGTCATTCATTTAGACACTTTGAAAACATTTTCTATGTGGGAACATGCAACATGAATGAAGAATGATACACTTTACTTTCATCACAAAAGTGCATGTTGTTGCAATCCTAGTAAAGGTCAAAAACTTGAAGAAACCATATTTGTAGTCTTATTCTGTAGTTTTATTCTCTTTCTTCTGCTCCTAGTCTTATTCTCTGGAAAGAGTTATGTCATCCTTCATTGGACATTGAATATTGTATTACTTGTTAAAGTAATATTATTACTTTACATATTACTCCCTGCCATTACTCCTGTCATTCGCTGCTTGCAATCTGGGCACCCAGATTCTACCAGTCTGACAACTAATATGACTCTGGAACAGAGGGCCGATATGTCGGGGTTTCCGCTATATGTCTGCGCCAAGACTTCCACTTCCGTGCGCCGCGGTTATTGTTTACAGTCCAATTGATGCGAGAATGGAGTTGGAGCTGATAGATTGTAAGTCCAGATGACATTTCAGCTAATAATAATAATAAATAGCTGCATATGAGATGTCTGCGGACTGTAAACAATGACGGAAGGGGCAGGACATCCGCTCTACAGTGGAAACTGCGAAATATCATCTGTCCCAGAGTCATATTAGTTGTCAGACTGATAGACTCTGGGTTCCCAAATTGCACTGCTCGTTATATTACTTTTCCGTTACACCCCACAAAATTGCTAATTGCGTCCTTTCTCATCAGCCTAATCGCTTTGCCGGTAAGCGCAGCTAAGGCTTCAAACTATCTTTTTCCCCCCTACAGCCTATGAATGAATCCATAAACGTCACATGTTTGACGAGAGCACACCTGGCTCAAAGTGATGACACAATCTTTTAAACAGCTTGTTTTTAATAACGCTATTTTAAAATCTGCAACAGGAGCAAACAGGTAGACCCAAGCAAAATGTTGGCAAGATGAAAAAGAGGCCAACAAGTGCCAATGCGCAATACGCAACGTACATTTTTGTACACAACAAGTTGGTGTCACAAATAGCCCTGCAACATTAGCCTGACTGACTCAGCACTGGATAAATCACGATACCTTTGTGCGCGCTCTCTCTCTGGAGTTTATCATTTTCTGATAGCTATTATACCAGTCAAAGGTTTAGACACACCACATTTTTATTTATTTTTATTATTTTCCAGAATAACAACAAAGACATAAAAACGAATAAATAAATAATTTTTTTTAATTATGCAGTGACCAAAAAGGTGTTAACAAATCAAAACAATCTCATTTTAGATTATTTAGAGTAGCCGCCCTCTGCCTTGATGGAAAGGCAAAGGCTTTGGAAAGAAATTCAGATACAGTTGTTACTCGGTTCGTACGGAACTTTACTGCCGGGTGGGGGCTTTTGGTTCGTATGGGCACTTTATACTGCCGGGTGGGGGCTTTTGGTTCATATGTGCACTTTATACTGCCGGGTGGGGGCTTTTGGTTCGTATGGGCACTTTATACTGCCGGGTGGGGGCTTTTGGTTTGTACGGCACTTTACTGCCGGGTGGGGGCTTTTGGTTCATATGGGCACTTTACTGCCGGGTGGGGGCTTTTGGGGGTCTGCACTACCTACGTGTTTGAAGGGTACATCCAGGATGTCAAACTGACAGCAGCGAAAACAGGTTAAAAAGATAAAGATAAGAGATCACAGTGCGGCTACTGCTGGATAAATTATTGAACCCCCTTCACGGCAGTGGTGTTACTGGTAATCTGGTCAATTGAAATGAGCAACAATGCAGTTGTTGAACTCAGTGGTAATTTATCCAGCAGTAGCCAGCCACACTGTGATCTCCTGTCTATCTTTTTAACTTGTTTTTCCTGCTGAGTCAGTTTGACATGCTGATATATCCTTCAAACGCATATTGTAGAGTCTAGACCCTTCCCTAAAGCCCCCACTTTTACTGCGGCAGCAGCACCATGGTCATTCGGCAGTAAAGCAGCCAAACGAACCGAGTAACAACAGTACACTGCAGTAGGGTCAATTTCACTCATTTATATGTATATATAAAAATCCATGCATTTAAGCATAAACCTTTAGTCAAAATGGCTTCAAGAGAATTAAAAACAGCGTATTCAATCAGGTGTGTTCAATCTTTTGACTGATAGTGTATCTGAAGGCAATTTTAACACTTTTACCCAAAGTACCATGATCAATTCCTAGCAAGTCATAGTAATGTTTGAGCTTCACTATACAAGGCGAATTCTACATCACTTTGCCCTCTTTCCTCAAAGTGTGGCAGGGAGGGCGGGGGGGGGGGATCTTTTCTAATTCTCCTAAATATTCGGCAGCATCTCGAGCATCTCGTCTTCAGCTCGGCGGCGGCGAAATGCGAGTGAACTTACAGACACAAATCATCGGGGGCCTAATCTCACAGCTCGCTGAGCATATGCAGATAGAATCGAAGTGGGAGCATGAGGGGCTGTCAGCAGCCTAACAGTTGGCTGGACATAATGTGCGGTTATTATTCCCCCTTATCACACGCTGAGGGGTCGATCAATATAACACGGAGGGTGCGGGAGTCTCTCGCCGCAGAGGGTTGACACTGCACATCAAGTTTTTAGAGAGGCCTACTCCAATAAAACTATGTCGGGACAGTTTTTACAGACAGCCTCTGTGTGCGCCGGGCTCTCAAGTTAATGAAAGTGTTGGATGTCGTGGTAAAAGTCAATTCAACTCATGGCATTTGGTGTGAGGCCTTTGATGGATGAGGGCTATGCATGGTATGTTTGCTGCTGGGTTGAGAGGTTTGTCATTGAGTTGTTGGCACTCGCTTCTTATCGACCAGAACATAATGTGACAGAGGGGAAACTTTCTGAAACATGCTAAACATAAACAGGCCTCGTGTTTGCTCCAGTGGAAATTCACATGGCAAGCTGATAGTACAGTGCACCCACTTTTCTATCATCTATTTTACTCCAAATGGGCGAGTTATATAAAAGATTACCCCATACAGTTGTTATGAAAAGGTTAAATTAGCTATATAGACCAAAACCATGTTAAGGCCCAGGCTGTAAAGATGCTTAATCACTGTTACAAAGTGGGGCATTTTAACATGAGAACAAGGGGACTTCTGAGTCGGGAGCAACCTGTAGTTCCATGGAGACACACATTGTGTTTTTTTTTAATGCGCAGCAGATCTTTGTAAGTACATTAAACACAATATATGCTTGTGTTTTTGTATCTGTTGGTGAGCCATTTTCGATGATTTTTACAACATTTATTGGTCTCGGGGGAAAGATTACAGTCAATGCAGAAGAGTGCTGCAGAGCAGGCCTGTGTTGAGTTGCCTGTGCTCCTTCGTCCATATACGAGTGTGGGCGTTCCTTGCTGGTTGCTCCTGTCATTGGCTGGTTCGATGCAGACATGCCCACACAATCCCAGAGGGAGCCAGAGCAGAGCAGAGCAGAGAATTCTTTTTAGATTCTGCATGACTTTCAAACCTAAATTGATATACTTTGCGATGTTCATCATCATTCAAATTTGGCTAGTGGCTTATTAACATGGGTTCCTGGGGTGTGATGAACTCAAAATGCATAGTTATGTTTGGTTTCCAGGGTCTTTCAGGTAAGTAAAAAGCAGAGGAGGAGTGCTACTGGTGGGTTCTCTAGTTTGAGACAGTGCTTTTTGGTCTTTGGGCAAAAAACTCTGATGTACTGTGATGTGACAGTAATGTCGGCCACAGATACCAGCACCCTCGGGATTGTGGGGTGGCACCTGGAGTGGCCAGTGCCACCCCTGGCCACTCCCTAGAAACGCCCCTGCCTGCAAGAGGGAAACCCATGACCAAAATAGTCATCAATTCTGTCATTGTGTAACTTATGGTTGGAATTCTAATGAAAATAAATTATTAGTGCATCCTGGTGGCTCACATGGTAGCATGTGTATGACAGAGACTCGGTCCTTCGCACAGCCGATGCGGGTTCGAATCTGCCCCGAGGTCCTTTGCCGCATGTCAACCCCTCTCTCTCTCTCTCTCTCTCTACCCACCTTTCCTGTCTGCCTACTGTCCTATCTGAATAAAGGCAAAATGCAAAAAAAAAAAATCTAAAAAAACAAACACGCTGGACGTCTTTATATGAGGGATCAGCCAAGCAGCATTTTGGTAAACAAACCACGTTTGGAACGCAGTTTCCACGTGTGGAAACTGCAATGGGACCCTATGGAGCTTTGAGTGCTCACTCTAGCCCCAGCTGTGCGGTGTACATTTTAAAAACTGCGACAGTTCACACAACTTTAACACGACATGCATATATTATACATCAAACTCTTGAGCTACTTCTGCTCTCACTCAGAATGTCAAAATATAATAATACGATATTAACATTTGTTTGGCACAACTCATACTAGTTAACTGCTGACTTGGTGGTGACTTGTTGTTGTGACGTCACGCTGATTCCTCGTATAGAAGAAAATAAATTATTATCCTTTTTTCTGGTGACCCCCTGGAACCCCCTCAGTACCCCTGGGGGTCTGCAGACCCCACTTTGAGAACCAATGCTTTAAGGTTTTGGTCATGGTGAAATCAGAAAAACTTTTGCTGAAAATTAAACCTTCACCCACACAGGCTGAATGATCAATTCCCAAGTCAGAAAAAAACTGAAATTAACTGTCAGCTTGTTCAGTAAATTTATCGAACATTCAAAAATGCTATCAACTGTTCATAACTACTGTTTCCCAAGAACTGTGAACATCCACTATGACTGCAAGAGGGTCTGTTACAGTAAGTCATTTGAAAGCAATCTATATTAATCCGTTTTCTATCAACTGGCAATAAACAGTATCAAAACAAACATTTAGTATATGAAAAGGTTGCAGATTATTGCTTAATTATCACTTCCTACATGATCCTTGACACATGAAAACTCAGAAAAAGAAGCAACTACAGATGAGCTGGTTGCTGTGTGGTGGAACTGCTACCTGGAGAAGTGCTGCTGCAGTGTGACCATCTGCTGCCCCCTCCTGCTGAGACTCGCCCTCTCCCTCCTCTCCCTCCTCTCCACGCCCAGATGCTGTTTGTTCTCTGGCTGGGGATTATTATTATGGATCAGTCTTGGCTGGCGTAGCTGCAGGGGAGAGGAGTAAACACCACAGTTTGCTGTTAATCTTGCATATCATAATCCCATGGAAGATTTCAAACATACATCTGCTCACTCTCTCTCTCTTCCCCTGGACAGATAAGAGGACAACTTGTCAGCAAGTTTATTTGTTTGGAAAACAGCATAAACAGTGCACACCCTCTCTCCCCTCCTTCTCTCCTCTCCTCGCCATCTCCCCTCCTCCTCTCCTACCTCCGTCCACCTCACACACTGCAGTTTTGAATTAGCGTTGACGGCGTTGACTCGGTGTTTCACCCACAGCTGACAGGTTGTGAGTTAATAGACTACCTCCCTACTCCTGACATTTAAACAGGGCATGGGTGTAAGCCCATTTTGGGATAAAAAACATGTATATCTAAAATAAAATAAAATAAATAAATAAATAAAAATGCCCCAGCACTGTTATGGTGACAAAAGTTCAGGTGTGATTAAAATTATAATAAAGTGTATTACTTTGTGGCTTGTCCTTGGGGTGTCTGGATATTAATAAGCTAAAAAAAAAAAGCTGTACCACATATTCAAAGATCTGTTCATGCTCCTTTGCTGTCAGTTATATTAAGTCCTGTGGGAAAACCCTCTGCATTTAACCCATCCTCTACTAGGAATCTTCATAGAACTAGGAGCAGTGGGCAGCCGCAGTGCAGTGCCCAGGGACCGACTCCAGTTCTTTTGCCAGTGCCTTGGTCAGGGGCACTGACTGGAGTATTAACCCTACATGTCTTTGATGTTGGAAGGAAACCCACTTGAACATGAGGAGACAAACAGCACACAGAAAGGACCTGGGAGGGACCGGGGTTTGAACCCGGGACCTTCTCGCTGTGAGGCAACAGTGCTAACCACTGAGCCACCATGCCGTCCAGTAGATTTACCTCACGCACTCAGGTGACAGTTATGTTGCATCAGAAAAACACCCTCACATCTGTCTCAGCAGTCAATATTAGCTTAGCTGTATGACTGCACTCAGCCACCCTGATGAACCTACAGTTAATACAGAGAAGAATGTCCACTTCTCCTCTCATAATTGGCTCTGTGCTTGTGAAAGCCCAGCTTTGCATCAACTGAATGGGAATTTTCATGAAGAAAATGTCCCTGTCCTTTTTCAGTATTAGTCTATGGAGAGATATGGAGAGGCTAATTGGAACACCAATAAAATGACACATAATGGGTCCCAATCCATTTCAGAAACTAGAACGACCGCAACGCGGACTTATGCCTCCGTCATTAGTTCATTCTTGAGTCCAAATCGCCATTTGAGGCAAATTGGAAGAAATTCCGTCAAGGCGCTCCTGTGATGTTGCATTACAGAGCTTGGAAATTGGGTGTGTGAGGTCACAGTGACCTTGAACTTTGACCACCAAAATGTAATCAGTTCATCCTTGAGTCCAAGTGGAGGCTTGAGGCAAATTTGAAGAAATTCCATCAAGACATTCCTGAGATATCGCGTTAACAAGCTTGAAAATGGCATTCGAGAGGTCACAGTGACCTTGACCTTTGATAACCAAAATGGAATCAGTTCATCCTTGCGTCCAAGTCGATGTTTGAGCCAAATCAGAAGAAATTCTATCAAGCCGTTCTTGAGATATTGCGTTAACCAACTTGGGAATGGCGTTCGTGAGGTCACAGTGACCTTCAAGTTTGACCACCAAAATGTAATCAGTTCATCCTTGAGGCCAAGTTAATGTTTGAGGCAAATTTGATGAAATTCCGTCAAGGCATTGCTGAGATATGGCGTTAACAAGCTTGAAAATGGCGTTGGAGAGGTCACAGTGACCTTGACCTTTGATCACCAAAATGTAGTCCATTCATCCTTGTGCCCAAGTCGACGTTTGAGCCAAATTGGCAGAAATTCCATCAAGCTGTTCTTGAGATATCGCTTTAACGAACTTGGGAATGGCATTCGTGACGTGAGGTCACAGTGACCTTGACCTTTGACCACGAAAATCGAATCAGTTCATCCTTGAGTCCAAGTCGATGTTTGAGGCAAATTTGCTGAAACTCCGTCAAGGCATTTCTGAGATGTTGCGCTAACAAGCTTGAAAATGCCGTTCGAGAGGTCACAGTGACCTTGGCCTTTGACATTTGACCACCAAAATCTAATCAGTTCATCCTTGAGTCCAAGTCGATGTTTGAGGCAAATTTGATGAAATTCCGTCAAGGCATTCGTGAGATATCGCGTTAACAAGCTGGAAAATGGCATTTGAGAGGTCACAGTGACCTTGACCTTTGACCACCAAAATCGAATCAGTTCATCCTTGAGTCCAAGTCGATGTTTGAGACAAGTTTGATTAAATTCCGTCAAGGCATTCCTGAGATATCGCGTTAACAAGCTTGAAAATGGCGTTCGAGAGGTCACAGTGACCTTGACCTTTGACCTTTGACCACCAAAATCTAATCAGATCATCCTTGAGTCTAAGTCGATGTTTGAGGCAAATTTGATGAAATTCCGTAAAGGCATTCGTGAGATATCGCGTTAACAAGCTGGAAAATGGCGTATGAGAGGTCACAGTGACCTTGACCTTTGACCACCAAAATCTAATCAGATTATCCTTGAGTCTAAGTCGATGTTTGGGGCAAATTTGATGAAATTCTGTCAAGGCGTTCCTCAGATATCGCGTTAACAAACATCGTACGGACGTACGGACGGACAACCCGGATCCATAATGCCTCCGGCCTGGCTATCGCCGGCGAAGGCATAATAATCAGTCTGGACTTGTTTTGTAGCCCAGTGGTACTAGCCTCCGCTCTCAGGGCCCTGTGACTCGCCATACCATCAGCATAGTCTACCATCGCTGCAGGAGCAATGCAACAGAACCTATGTAATTATACAGGTGAAGGGGGTAAGTAACTAATTACTAATTACTAGTAATGCTGGTTTTGACACCCATAGTAGTTGAGTTTTTTTTATTCTGCACTTCCCGTTCTATCTTGATTTTATAAAAAATGGGTCATTGCCAAACACAGGGCTGACTGACACAACACATCAAACTGACAGCAAAGACAATTTCAACATAGATAATACCGTAAAACTTCAATTAATAGGCCGGGCGTTTATTGACAAAATATTTATCCAGACCCAGCGTCTATACGTGACCTGCGGCAATTTGGGACTCGGCTTTAATTTGAAGTTTTACGGTATAAGAGATAAGAGAAAAGTCTCGGTTTCATTAACTGTAATACTTTAATAGCTTGAATACAGCAAATTATTATGTTCAATGGTAAAACCAATTGTAGTACCTGTTAGAGAATAATGTGTAAGTTTCTGTAAGTCATGGATTGGAAAAAAAATCATGATATACTCTTAGAGAATGGATCCTCCAAACTTAAGGAAATTCGATGACATTAAATATAATTTTAAGATGGTAGAATGGTTTGGTCCTGCTTCTCCTTTTTCTGTCCTTCATTTCCAAAGTGTGAAATCCAAATTAAATGAAGCAGCTTGATGAAGAGTGTTGAAATAATTCCTGGTTTATGCGTGAACTGATAAATATGTAGTTATTTAGATGCAAACTCATAGACAAAACAACTCAAACATTCAAGCACAGCACACAAAATAGAAACACTGGTCTAAAATAGACGGACACACTTATACAGCTAATTTATTTCAGCCGTCAGTAAGTCCAGCTCTGTTATTTTGGATAATATAAAGTTGAGACTTGGCAAGGCAGTCAAATTTGAGACACCACTCCCATCTAGTGGTGTGTGAGGATTACTACCAGAGTGAGGCACTTGCTTGCAGAGGTACTACAAACATCACAATTAAAATGGTTTTTAAAAGAGTAACATGGGAAGAACATTGTGAATGACATTGCTTTCCCTCCATTTTAATCAGAGATGCTAAAAATGTACCTAACAGACTTCCCCCCCATAACCTTCACTCTCCTGCACACAGAATACTTGCCCTCTGAGTAAAACAGATGTTTTACATACAGGGCTGCTGTCGGAAAAACCTTGCAACTGCCTTTTTTGTGTGTTTATCATGGTTGTACTTAAACTGAAAGTTTCCATGGTACTTACAGCCGAAGTAGTTGATTTTATTTTATTTTATTTTATTTGACGGTTACAAATTGAAATACAATATACTGAACAAAGTACAGACACGGATCTCAAAGAATAACATCAAGGATAAAGCACAATAAAGTCAAGACTTATTTCCATTGTGGTCCTTGGTCTAAAACAGGTGGATATAAAAAACAACAACAACAATATATTCGAAGTTATACTTCGAAAATGCATAAAAAAATGCATGGTTATAAATCTGCTGCTTTTCTTGTGGAAGAAGACTAAGGGCCACGTGCACTTTTTTTTAAATTTTAGTTGAATAATGAATCTAAAATTTTGGGAATAATCAGAATTCTGAGGTTCTGAGAATAGTCAGAATTATTGGGTTCAAAGTCAGATTTCTGAGAATAAAGTCAGAAGTCAGAATTCTGACTCTATTCCCATGTGGCCCTAACCTGACACTGCCAGATAGGGTCGGTATTGTTTTCACAAATCAAACTCACGAGAATTAGATCTCGCGAGATAATCCAGCTTGCCTGCACGGTTAATGTGGCCCATCCTCTTCTGCATTTTCTACATTTAAAGTGGTCTTGGGTGACAATGATTCTCAACAGCCGGCCTGCAGATGGCGCTCTTGACTCATCATCAGCAGCTACTGTATGAATTACCTGTAGCCTGTTTATTACCTGCCTCCTTGTATTCATGTCTGAATTTTGTTGAGATTATTTCCAAGCTCTGTGGGACAATATCAAAAGGAGAGGGCGAGAATCAACAGCACAGGGGAAAAGGGAAAACATGCACTGAATAGGCAATGAGCCAGATTACAGCACAACTACCGGTAGTTTACTCCAGCGGCAGCCTGGATTAATTTATTTTCCAAAGCATCTATTTAGGCAGGAAAACATATATCTTATCTTATCTTTGGGTAGTGCAGAGATAAAAGCACTTGCCTACCACCGCGGGCGGAGACCTGGGTTCAATTCCCAACAGTGGTACTTCCGGCTTGGTCAGACACAATTGGCCGTGTCTGCGGGTGGGAAGCCGGTGGTGTACGAGTCCTGGTCGCTGCAATAGTGCTTCCTCTGGTCGGTCAGAGCACCTGTTTGGGGGAGAGGAACTGGGGGGAACAGCGCGATCCTCCACGTGCTACATCCTGCCGATGAAACGCCTCGCTGTCAGGTGAAAGGAAGCGGCTGGTTACTGCACATGTATCGGAGGAAGCATGTGCTAGTCTACAACTCTACTCGGACAGCAGGGGGAATTGGCCAAGTACAATTGGGGAGAAAATGGGAGAAAACTACACACCTGTAAAGTTTCGTGACTGTATCTTGCATGGTTTTGACACTATCATGATCACTAAATATGCCCTCAAACAGGTCTCTCCAGGACCACATTTTGCCATGATGACACACACAGACTCACAAGGTGAAAACAATACCGGCCCTGCTGTCGTGGCTGGTAAACGTCAACTAAGGATTTATGTTGCCTAATCTCATTTGAAACGTACCATAGCTTTAATACTAAACTCAAAACCACTGATGATGCATACTCTTACAAAATAATTGCTGGTGTGAAAGTAAAGTGCATTACACGCTACTTTAAAACTTATGAGTTGATTCTTTTCCCTACAAAATGGTGATGAATGATTGATGAGTGAGGCAGAGGCATCTGTGATTGTAAAATATTGACTGATGGATTCTACCTTTTCCTAAATGGTTGTAGAGCATTTTGTAATAAACGAGCGCAAACACATTGAAGCCCATGGTGCAATGGTGTGGCCATTCAGCTTTATGGCATTTAGACAATGTTTTGGAGGTACCTCAACAACACAGCTAATTGTTTTCAACCGCTAACCCTAGCCTAACCCACCCATACACTCCCAGCCACTCCCCCCACCTACCCCTCAAACCTGCCTATCCCTAGCTACAGCCACTTTTCCCTAGCCCCGCCCCTTTCCTGACCATTCTCCCTCCCACCACCCACATACACCAAGCCACTCCACTCACCCACCCCTCGAATCCCAACTCTCTATGACCTTCACTTCACTTTTACTAAATGGTACTTGAGAATGATTGTTGGAGAAAGCACATATTTGTGCTAGACATGACACTTTACTGTACATAGGCTATATAACTTCTATTTTATTGTTTTATGGTACATTCCTATGCCTCTTATAATGTTTGCGCCAGTTTAAGTGGATACTTATCAATGAATCACAAAACGCAACTGTGTGCAGCAGTAACTGTGTTTAGTGAATGAAAACACGGTGGGAATACAGACAGGCAAAATGGCCGACCAACAACTCAGACACATGGTTACACATGTAGCATAACAGAAAGGCAATAAGTTGCATAAGGCATCAACATGTGGCTCAACGGCCAGCTCACTGTCCACTTCACACAGTTCTGGTGGCAAATCCAGCTCAATGTATTCTCCCGGCCACACAATAGATTTAGTTGGTGCACGAAGCACATGCGCACGTCGCACTGCATGTCTGTCCATAGGTGTGCAGTAGGTGCCGTAGCGGTAGACGTCATCCCCCAAGCAGACCTGGTGTTTGGCTGGCCTGATGGAGACGTCATTCTTTTCCATAAACCGAATCCCAGCGAGAATGTCAGAATCGAGATCCTCCACGACAAGCCCCTCAAAGTAGAGCTTGTGACCATCTCTTTGAAAATATGTCCGTGTCTCCCCCAATACCTTCAACAGGGATGAGCCATCTGCCTGATGAGCCGACTGTGTGCTGCCTGTAACGGTGATACCCAGTCAGGTTGCGTATGAGGCCTTCATCATGTTCCCCGTTGCACCACTGTCAATGGTGAGCCGCACAGGAAGGTGATCGTGGAAGGCGTCGAGGTATGGGGACTGTTTAATGAGCACACGCTGTAGTGCAGTGGACACCGTTGCTTCATCGGCAGCGCCATCATCTGACTCGCTGTCTGCCTCGCTGTGCTCACCCACCACCTGGCATGTCTTTGCCATATACATTCTGTCTTGGGGGGCAGGAATGAGCATTTACTGAGGAAGTGATCATCTGGCCTCCCAGCTCCCTTACAGAGGGGGCACGACTTCCTCGTCCGGGCGGGATACGCCTGCCGGGTGGGATATGCCTGCTTTGACTTAGGGAGCACAGACACGGCCGTACGCATAGCCCTGGCATCCTCTGAGGCCTGCAGTTCGTCCAGTAATGATCCAAGAGCCTGTGAGATTTCGGGCTTAATGGATGATAACGTGCGGGACCGCAGCTCCGTGCCGTATCGCTGTTTGATGAGTTTTGGTAACTCAGCATGTATGAGGCGGAGCCATGTGAGCACAACAAAGTTCTCCAAAGAGGGTGTTAACTCCTCATCCTCAGTCACAGTAGCTCCCATGTGGCTGATGCCAGCATCTTTGCTCAGTAAATTGTCCTCCATGAAGGCCATTAGACGCTGATACAAATCCTCCGGTCTCTCATTAGGCTCCAACTTAATAGCAGCAAAGTCAATGAAATGGGCACCTGTGCACTGAAAGCCGTAGTGTAGGCGGATAGACTGCCATATACTGTCAATGGATGTGGAGTTTCTCACTATGCTGTGACGGGAGATCACGGGACAATAATTGGCTATTTGTCCCAGCATTAGCTCCAACATGCTCACTTAATCCAGTCGCGTTCTGACGGTAGAATAAAATCCACAGAGTGACTCTTTTTGAAGGAATATCCACTGAACTCTGAGTGTAATCCGTCTTCGGGTTTCCACGTGAGTATGGTAAACGCTGCCACCACGCCAGTTTAAGTGGATACTTATCAATGAATCACAAAACGCAACTGTGTGCAGCAGTAACTGTGTTTAGTGAGTGAAAACACGGAGGGAATACAGACAGGCAAAATGGCCGACCAACAACTCAGACACATGGTTACACAACCAACAGCATAACAGAAAGGCAATGACGTTCACGTCACATGGTTGCCATAACAACAACCAACAACAACATTCCTGGCGTTGATGTTTATATTTTTCCCTACCTGAGTGTGAGCAACTGTAGCATGACTCAATTTCCCCTCGGGGATCAATAAAGTTATTCTGATTCTGATTCCCATCACTAGCTATGGCCCCTTTTCCCCAGCCCTGCCCCCTCCTAGCCTGCAGCCAGCGCTGTGGGAAAAATTACCCCTTTTTTTTCTTTCGATATTTAATTTTGCATTTTCAGAACACCAACACACAAAAACAAACAAACTCAGACACAGGGAAAGAAAGAAAGAAAGAGAAAAAACATACATACATTGACACTCCAACACCACAACGTGGTGCTACCAGCTGCATAAAGTGCTTATGTGCTTGTAAAAAGATGTATGCATGGGATCCCACACAAGGGGGTCCATGGGGGGAAATTACCCTTTAATTGAATTGTAAATGTTGTGCTATAGATCATTTTGTGGATAGTGGATACTTGAAAAAACAATGCGGATTTATTTTGCACATGATCTCCCACATCCGAAAACTGTGAACCATTTTGCAGGCATTCATTTCCTTTGACAGTTATGAGTTGATTTGAGTTCAGTTGTGGACCAGTGATGTCATTTGTGCATGAATGAATCTTCCCCTTAGACAGCTGCAGACCCCAACCCCACGCCTCCAGCCTTGATCTAGTCTTGTTGTATTAGGCTAGTATAGGTTTGGGAGGCTTGTGCTTGTTTCTCAGAATTCTTCACCTGGTTTCCAAGAAATCAGGGTCCCGTGCTCGTTAACATCCGGCGCACAAGGTGCGTGACAAAGCGGCTGTATTTGAGTGAGAACGGGTTGGCAATTCTCTAGATCCCGCTCATTGAAGGAAATTAATTTAAAAAAATTGCACTTGAGATGCCTCTGAAATTGAGAGTACCCTCCTAAAACTACTGTACAGTACCTTGGGATATTTATTCATGAAAAGCTGTCTTTGAAAATGCATGTTGATGAGCTAACTAAAAAGCTAAGCTGGCTGTCCATGGCCACTAGGGGGACGCAGCACTGGCTCCTCTGTATGTTATAAAGCAATCTTGCATACAGTAAGTGACCTAATTACCTAACATCCCTCATCACATGGTGTTCTAGTCATTACCAGACAAGGTGTTGGGATTGGTTGTTCCATTGGTTGGTAGGCGATAAATTACATTATCAGATTAATTATTCAGTGAAAGTTGGCTTATTGGTGAAAGTTGTGAGGTCAACATGCAAGAAGTTAGATGTCTTCAGGTTTTCAAGTGCAAATTTAACTACTTTTGTGTAGTTTGTAGATTGTATTTGGCAGATTTGACCAAAAACATAATTTGATCTGTACTTCAAAGAACAGGAATAGTGTTACTTCAAAAGGCTGAATACTTTCTAATATCAAACTGGCCTATTAATGGAGAAATTTGTGTCAGTAAACCTAAATATTTCCAAATGTATTTTTTTAAATAAACTCAGTACTGACAACACTATTTAATAAAAGATGATCACACCATCACAAAGCCTGAACAACTACGACCAGCACAAGGAGACAAAAAAGCTTTGAACCATTACAAAAAACCTGAATAATATAGGCTAATAATAACCAAACAATATGATTGGATGAGAAGTTTTCCCTCCAAGCTATTTTTCACCCAGAGCAACATCAAGAGAGCCTCATCACTATCTCTGTATATAAGATCTGTATTCACTCCTGTATTCATTCCACATGTTCTGTTCATGTGATGCTGACTCTGCAGTTTAAAGGCCCACATACCCTGAAATAACAGGGTGTGCAGAATCTTTTTTAAATTGGGAATTTATGAATACTGAATGCTAATGCTGAGGAAGTATAATTTACTATGCATTGCATGTCTTACACAGTACTGTACTATATATCAGATCCTGTAGTCCAGTGGTTCTCAAAATTCTCCACATCAAGGACAAATTCGACCACAGACCCGCAGTTTATAAGATTTTGTCTCAGGGTCCCTCATCTGATAAGATTTTTGCTTTCAGATTTTTTTTTTTACAGAAAGTGTGTGAAACCCAAGACCAAAAGAGTCATTTTCATTGTTACTTATGAATGGAATTAGAGTGAAAATGTTTTTTTCCTGGGACCCCCTCGAACCCCCTCAAGGACCCCTGGGAATCCCTACTACTGTTAGTCCTGTATGTCCTATACAACTGTCAGCAGTCAATATTTCTTTGCAGTGTCACCAAGGCAAACTCATCAACATTTGTATTCTTCTCAAATAAAATGACTGTGATTGTGAAGAGATGTTGTCCATGATGGCTGATAATGATGGTCTCGACCTAGTTTCAAGATGAAGACCAGACACGCTGCCACACGCCACAAGTAAACTAGTGACATAGCGACCTCATCATCACATGTAATCCGTGACGACAAGTGCAGTAATCCCAGCGTGACGTTCGCGTGACGCACTTGCCTAGGTGACACCTTTAACGTCGTCAGTGCAGTAATCCCAGAGTGACGTCCGCGTGACGCACTTGCCTAAGTGACGGCGTTAATGTCGTCAGTGCCGAGGCTATGACGCGGCAGTATTTATAGCCACGCCGGGCGCACCACCGTCCTTGTTCCCTGTCCTCTGGCCGCTGCACTGAGTGATCTAATTCCTTCTCTGGAAGCCGCGTCTCACCCCACCCACCTCCCCAGTCCACCACCAATGTATTGACTCCCGAAGAATCCCCTACGGGGGGGGGGTTCCCTATTCTAGCCCGGGCAGATGCCCTCCCGCCTCAAGAAGAGAGGCATCTTGCCACGGAGTCACTACGCCAAAGAATCAGTTGCCATGCTGCCACGCCATCAGAATTAATGCCATACCGCTTCAGGCCATGAATCTCATCGCCATGCCATACTTTAATAAAGCTTGCTGATTAACCTTACCCTCTGGTCTCTCATGATTGAAACAATAGTTAGCGTGTGTTTCTTTGGTGGAAAGCACTGCAGTATATAAACAGTGTCATTAAATGTCTTCCTCTTGGGTGGGTGGGAGGCTAAATTGGTATAATCAAGCCAGCAGTTCAGCCTCTGGCGTCGATGTTGGAATGAATTAGGACAGGACCTCACTGAGACTTGGCCCCCCTGGGCATCTAATGAACACATACTTATCTGCCAAATCACATCCTGCTGAATACCGGCCAGTCAGTCTTTTGACTTTGCCGTAAACCTCACACTAGGAAAATGACTTGTGTTGGAAATGAATCCTTAAAAGGAATTTGTTGGGTACATTTACATTTTTAGATGTTTAGCTCATGGCTCAGATTGAAAATGATTCAGCACAAGAGTAGGAGTAAACACAAACTCCATAAACACCTAGTATATATATTTCTATATATTGTTTTTTCCTATTACTGACTTCAATACCTTCCCATCAATGCAATCAGTCCAGTTTCAATATAGACCAGACTCACCAATAGGGAGCACATTTAATCCAGGGCCAAAATAGGCTGATTAAAAAAAAGAACAGGCCAGCACACTAAAATGTCCTTTCAAAAGTTGAATGTCATCTGGGACAGCCTAGAACCATGTCTAAGAGACATATTTCTTTAATTGTATTACTTGATATAGGCTACTACTTACACTACTTGTGTAGGCTATTGCATTCTTTGTACTACCTAAAAAAGACCTTTTCAATCAGTTCTATTTCGACAATAACAATAAGCTTCAACAATAAGTTTGTCTACTCGCAAATTTCCAAAATGCAGGATGCTAAGGGCAGCCCATCCTACTCTGCCTCTGCAACCCTGCATTTCAAAATGTGTCCCCCCATTGCCCCCTTTCAGCCAGTTGGCATGAAAACACACACACACACACACACACACACACACACACACACACACACACACACACACACACTCACACATACACACACACACACACACACACACACACACACACACACACACACACACACACACACACACACACTTACTTGACCTCCATGACAAATTTCAGCCTTCTGCCTCTGCCATCCTGCATTTCGAAATGCACTCCACTACCCCCTTTTAGCCAATTGGCATGAACACCAACACACCTACACAGTACACACACTTGACCTCCATGCCAAATTTCAGTTTCCTAGGGCAAAAACTGTGCTTGCTAAAGGGTGGTGAACTTTTTTGTGGACCGACCGACCAACCGACCAACAGAGTGACTGCAACTCACTCACTCACTCACTCACTCACTCACTTCAGGTGGATATGTGAGTAGTGCTTACAGTAAACATGGACATTGTAAGCAGCATCTTCTCATTTCACTCCAGTCCAGAAATAGTGCTCAGACGGGCTATCTTTAGCGTGCAGCTATTTTTTTTGCCTCCTTGGTGTTAACTCACTCACCATCATGCTGTTACCATTCTGTCATTTCCACTTTCTGATCTGAGCCCTCTGGAACAGTCCAAACTCAGTCTTTGAAGTAGAGCTCTTATTTTTCACAGATTTGTCATTTCCACGCTCTTCCTCACTCTGCTTCATATTTATACAAGCGTTCAATGCGGGATTTTGAAGGGCAACAGTGATATGCATAGTTTTAGACTTAAGTTACCAATAACTGATATATTGTGCTGATATTCAATGCCTTTAAATTTGACCTTTTTCGTGCCACAAACTTTTACGTATCCAGCGTACAAATTACATAAACACAACAACACTACAAGTCAAGCAGGATGTTCTCGTCAGGTTGGAAAAGCCTGGTAAACAGTATTTAGACTGTCATGTGACACTAAAACTAGGGGTGTTCACAGCTCTTTAAACAGGCTGACCCCCCAAATCTTCAACTGAAAGGGAAAGTCTAATTTAAACAAATAATTTATTTACAATATATATATATATATATATATATATATATATATATATATATATATATATATATATATATATATATATTTTAAACCAATGGCCACACACACACACACACACACGGTGAAAACAATACCAACCACACACTGTCACGACCTTATGTCGATGGTCACGACTGGCAATTAATAAATAACATGTGCAAAGAGTGTTTTTCTGTAACGGTCGTCGGGGAGGGGGAGGAAACTCCATCACATATCTGATTTCACATAAGGCACATCAGTACTGTCCTGATATATCAGACAGAAAAGAAAAAAGGTGCTTAGGGCATCGCTACACTAGTTTTTGAAGGAAAGGAGAGCACTCACCCACGTCTCCCTGACCAGCATGGAGATTCAAACCAAAAACCTTCTCACCCACGTCTGACCAGCATGGAGACTCAAACCAGAGACGTTCTCACCTGGAGACTCAAACCAGAGACCTTCTCACTCACGTCTGACCAGCATGGAGACTCAAACCAGAGACCTTCTCACCCACGTCTGACCAGTATGAGACTCAAACCAGAGACCTTCTCACCTGGAGACTCAAACCAGAGACCTTCTCACCCACGTCTGACCAGTATGAGACTCAAACCAGAGACCTTCTCACCTGGAGACTCAAACCAGAGACCTTCTCACCTGGAGACTCAAACCAGAGACCTTCTCACCCACGTCTGACCAGTATGAGACTCAAACCAGAGACCTTCTCACCTGGAGACTCAAACCAGAGACCTTCTCACCCACGTCTGACCAGCATGGAGACTCAAACCAGAGACCTTCTCACTCACGTCTGACCAGCATGGAGACTCAAACCAGAGACCTTCTCACCCACGTCTGACCAGTATGGAGACTCAAACCAGAGACCTTCTCACTCACGTCTGACCAGCATGGAGACTCAAACCAGAGACCTTCTCACTCACGTCTGACCAGCATGGAGACTCAAACCAGAGACCTTCCCGTCGAAAACGTCCTCTAACCTTTAGGCTAGTGCTGCCCCCCTTTTTGTGTGGCTGCACAAAGCCCTCATCCAGTCTCCCAATCAAATGCATAGACTGTCTGCTTCAATGCACCAAACATGAAATGGATGCAGCCGCAGACAATGCTTATCCCCTCGCCCTGAGCAGTGTTACTATACATCCATTCTAAAGGCATTTCTGCATTGAGGTCAGGTCAACCATGATGCTTTTCACATTGTCTTCTCCTATTGGATGAGATGATTCACTGGGAAGAGCTGTGGTATGGGGAGATGAGTGAACGAAGTTGAATGGAGTAGGAGTAGTGTGAATCTCTGTGGTCTATAGCGGTAAAATCGGATACTGTGGCGATTAAAAATCTTTACCTCAGCTAGAAAACACCGTATTTTATGTTTTTAGGCCTTCACACTCACAGAGCCATTGTGACATCATCAGCATCCCTTGCCTGCTTCCCACTGATGATGTCATCAGCGATCTCACTAGCTCGAGCAATTGTGATGTCATGATGTCATCAGTGATGTCACTCAAGGAATTGTGATGATACCTGAGGCCTGGTACGACCAGGAGGACTATGCTCTAAACAGCCAATCTCTGACAGAGACAAGGTCAGTCAGGGGGCAGCGGCGCAAGGGTCAACTGGAAAACACTGAGCGACGCTAAGGATGATGTCATAACCACTGTTGATGTCATGTCATGCCCCACAATCATCAAGTGATGTCATACCCACTGATGATGTGGATGACGTGGCATGAGTTGACATGTTTGGTCACAGCCAAAAAAAGTACACCCATGCCATTCTCAATTGTCAGCAAGGTTAAAAAGCTGGGGGGTCACTAAATGAATGGTTAAGCATGAATAAGCATTAGTTAATGCTTAATGAGCATTAACTAACTCTTAATTTAGTGACCCTTATTGTAAAGTGTTAGCAATTGCGGTTAAAAAGTCTGTAATGAGTTATTTTGCGTTTCCACAAAAAATACTATAGCCTACATGTGTTGTCATATCTTTCTGTTTCTGTTGTGAGATTTGACAGATTGTCAGTGATTTTTGAGCGCGGGTCACAAAATGCTAACTGGGTAAGGCTAATGTCAATTTCTGGGCTACTAGCATTTTGGAACTCTTGATCAAATAACTTTCTTAGTCGTCACAGGAAACAGATAACACAGGATAACAGGAAGATATGTCAATTACAGCAACAGTCATCGGAGACACAACAGAACATTGCATTTCTGGCAACGGTGAGAACTGATCTACTGTATATCCCCTGTTAAGACGAAACAGAAATATGTCAGCCATGCTTGTGAAAAGGGTAATTTGGTCAAGAGATGCAATAGGCATTGGCTGTTTTTGTCATTTGATTGAAATCACCTGTTAATGGATTACAATCACCTCTTATTGTTTAACCAAGATGGCCGTGTGATGATGTAACAGAATACTATGCATACCGACACTAACAAGCTGTCCAAGATTGTAGAATAATTGCAAGAACTCAGTTGTATTCTCCCTCAGGCACTTCTGGAACAATTCTGGCACTACTTGTGTCTCTGCTGACAGAGTCAAATCCCACCAGAACCATTTCTTCCACATTGCCCCACATTTGCATCATTTTCTCAGGATGTTTGCTAGTCTCAATTCAAGAAAAAATAATACCAAGAGGAGAAGATCTCACTCATCATCACCCCCTTCTATGACAGGAGTAGGAAGGAATGGGGACACAAAGGAGAAGGACGTGGTCAATAGTTTTGGAAATTCATTTTTATGGTCAGTCTTTTTTTTTCAGATTCAGATTCAGATTCAGATTACATCGACATTCCAATATTACAACGTGGTGCTACCAGCCGCATAAGGTGCTTATTGTGCTTGTAAGAGATGTTGTACATGGGTCCCACACAGGGGGTCCATGAGAAACCAGCCAGGTGAGTCATCCGTCACCCCAACCTCGTCAAAGTAGTAGGCCAGAAATGGGTCCCAGATAATTAAGAATCTTTTAAGTGAGTTGGTCCTCAGGAGCCGAGTGCACCAGCTGGGCGTACGCCTAGGTGTAACACTACGTCCGACGTAGAACTCAAAGTTACGACTAACTTAATTTTATGACTAGTGCACCATGTAGTCTTAAGCCCTGTATGCGCCTGGGTGTAACTTTTACGTCTGGTATGGAGCAGGCGTAAAAGTTACACCGAAGGCGTACTCACTGAGAGCTGTCTCATCTTGATCTGCGCTGTCGGGACTGACAGCTCTGTGCTGTCAGTGCCGTTCAGTCCTGTGATGCAGGGGAATCTTCTCCAAAAATATCGATCGATATGTGCTGTAAATGGACGTTTTCTCCATCTGTATAACAGAGATCATGTCCGCCAGCCACAGCTAAAAAAGAAGGTGGGGAGGGGGACTTCCATTCCTGCAGAATGAGTTTCTTGGCAACCTGTGTCAGAGACTGTTGCACAGCTGTAGGGAAGCTCAGAGAGGACTCAGAGCAGCTGAAGATGGCGAGTTCTGCCTCTGGCTGAAGGGTTATTTTGTAGGCCTTAGAGTACCAGTCAAATAGTTATTCAATCTGAATACCGGTATGTTATTGGAATTAAGAATGTCTTTCTCAAGAGGCCTGGCTAACGGAGCAGTGTGCAAGACAAACAAATAAGAAGAAGAATAAAATATGAAAAGATGAGTTGAAAGAAGGTTGAGTTTAAACAGTCAAACTACCGGTATACAAGGAGTAAAGATGCTCCAGCAGGTGTGATGAAAACAAAAAGAACCATGAGAAATGCAGAAGAGAGTAGAGTAACAGCTCACTGCATCACGCTATAGTTACAGAAGTTTAGTCACACTTCATAAACCAGAGCTGTTATAGGCTAAGCTACTGAAACCAGCATCCAGACACCATGTCTGATTTTCACAAGACCTGCATCTAATTACTAGATGAAATGAGTGAGTTCTGCTCTTTTCTGACCTCTTCACTTCTCTGTCCTCTCTGCTCAGCTGAGACTTCAGATGTGGTGATCAGTTGATGCTGCCATGCCATCAGTTGTGTGTCTTATAGGCCCTGGCTGCAAATGACCGGGCCCGGTAGTGAGTCACCGGACTGGACTGAATTGGATTGGTTCAGATTGGATCCAGCTAAATCAAATTGTTTTTCTGTTCCTGATCTTTCCCAATCTAATGGAACACACAGCTTTAGCCCAAAAACTCAAACCGTGTGTCATCTTTCCCTCCAAGCAGACCAAACACGTATGCTTAGAGAAACCAAAAGCACTTCAATTAATTATTTATGCAGGTCTTCTCTGCCTGTGCCATCCTAGCCTACTTTCCGCTGTACTTTAGAGAAGCACAATTACTTGTTGCTTGCCATAATATCCCCCAAATCATACATTATGCATGTTATTCTGCATTGTATACAATATGCCAGTTCACCATCAAAGCAACACTACAGTCTAGGAGGGACATGAAAATAGATCTCAAAATGCATCCCGTATATTTTTGTTATTGAATGTTTCCAGAAAACAAAACAAAGACAGAAGCACTGGAAAACAAGGTCATGTGTGCATAAAATGGAGAATTGAGCTGTTATGGGTAAAAAGCGCACTCGCCTACCACCGCGGAGACCCGGGTTCAATTTCCGGCAGCAGTACTTCCGGCTTGGTCAGATGTTCCTACAGACACAATTGGCCGTGTCAGCGGGTGGGAAGCCGTTTGGGTATGTGTCCTGGTCGCTGCACTAGTGCCCCCACTGGTCAGTCGGGGCGCCTGTTCAGGGGGAGGGGAACTGGGGAGAATAGCGTGATCCTCCCACGCGCTATGTCCTGCAGGTGAAAAGAAGCGTCTGGCATGTGATAGTCTACAACTCTACTCAGATCGGTAGAGGGGGTGGAGCAACGACCAGGACAGCAGGGGAAATTGGCCAAGTACAATTGGGGAGACAAATCAGATTTTTTTTTATATAAAAAAAGGAGAATTGAGCTAAAGCCCGTAGTGAAATGTACAGCCTGACAAACCCAGCACACACACACACACACACACACACACACACACACACACACACACACACACACACACACACACACACACACACACACACACACACACACACCAACCAGCATGACATTTGAGCGTGCCTGTCAGAGCCGTGCACCTTACCCTTCTGGGTGCTCTGTGTGTGTATCCACGGAGACAGATGTCAGCACCACACCGTGCGGTCTGCACCGAGGTGAGGAGCACGGCCCGTCTGCATCGCCATCGCCACACAGGAGCAAAACATCACACACACTGACTCCGCTATCTGGGTCAGTGCTGCCAGAGCATCCTCACCGAGGAGAGGCGCATCCCTCCATCCACAGTCGCCGGGATCCAGATGCAACCATGCAATTCCACCAGCAGCCAGAGGGAAGCAAATCCATGAGGTGTTACATCCACAAACGACAGAGAAGGGGGGGGGGGGAATAGCTTTTCAGCTACAGGAATATAGCCATCACTGCCTCACCGAAACGCACTCTCTCTCTCTGCTTCTGCCTACAGTAACTCACTCCTTCATCGCTCTATTTCTGTCTTTCGCTGATGCTCACTCATGCTTCCACTTCACTGCTCTCTCTCGCTCTCTCTCTCTCTTCTCAGCTGTGTCTCAGTGCTGTGCTCAGCCTGTGCCCAGAGGATGTTGAACATGTGTTTCAGGGTGGGGGTTGGGGACTGTTGACTTCATAGGTGGCACATTGACTTCCTGCGCGGATGGAGAGAGGATGCCGCTGCACTCGCATTATTTAGGCACAGAGGCGCATGAGAGGCGGCAACCAGCAGCTGCTTTCCATAATAACCACTGGCCTCATTTCCTCATGAATTCTCAAAAAGATTGAAACCATGAAAGACCCGAACAACGGTAGAGGAGCTTAATCACTGTGATTAACCCTCACTATCTGTGGGGAAGGAAGAGGCGATTTCTTTAATGTGATGACGCAAAGGATGATAAAATCACTTGTTGGTTTAAATAGCCTGCAGCTTAGAAATGATATGCAGCACGAGTGGGGTTGTGCTCCAGCTTAACACCGCCTCTTTCTAACACCTCCCGTGAAGGAGAAAAGATTTAAGAGAAGAGAGAAGAGGGGGCGAACGGATGACGCATTCGACAGGAGCGCAAGGAAAACGGAAGGGGGGGGCGGGCAGAGAGAGAGAGAGAAGGAAAATGAGAAAGGAATGAGAGAGAGAGAGCGTGGGAGAAGACAGAGAAGGATGGAGAGAGGAGAGGGAGAACAAATATTCTTTGGAGTATTTATAGAAGGTTGGAGACTGATGTAAAGAAATAAGCTCCTCTATTTCTGCGCGGCGTCACATGGTCTCCTCCCGGATAATACGCTGTCAGGCTCAGTCATATCAAAGAGATCCCACTACTGCAAGGATGCACACCAACTGCAGAAATATGCCTCAGGAGGAGAGATACATGTGGTTAATCAAAGCAGATCGCATAGAAGAAGAGAGATTTAGCCAGGAAATATCACCGCTGTTATTATGAAGGCTCTTCACTCCATGATACACTCTAAACATACATGTATCCCAAAGTGGAAGATGCTTGGAGACGCTTAATCGAGGAAATCATGGCCTTATGATGACAGTTAGGGCCATAATTTAGACTCAATAAACAATGAGCTTAATTGCGAGGAAGTGAAAGGACCGGAAGGAGAGGGAGACGAGGAGGGAAGGGGGGGAGGGGCATTTTGAGGAAATTTGTAATGTAATTGGATGGTTTTATTTATAGACCGTTTCACTGGAATTCTGTTGCTAGGGAAGCGTTTGGACCTTTGTTTATTTCCTGTCAGCTATTAGCAAACACTGCAACAGGAAGTAAGCTAGGGTCCATTTGTTTATGCTGTCAATGTTAACCGAATATTTTCCATCTTTTACAGTTTGTTTGTTTTACAATGACAGAAAGATGTGTAGTGCTGTCTGTAATTTTAACACAGGTAATAATAAATAATGACAGAATAGAAGGAGAAAGTCTTAAGCAACCTCTTCAAGTTGAAATGGTCTGAAAGGGGAAAGGGCTTTTTTTAGCTGAGGGAAAAGTAGTTGGGCAAGATGGAGATGATGAGAATTTGCTTGCAAATTTTAAACGTGTGTGTGTGTGTGTGTGTGTGTGTGTGTGTTTGTTGGGACCAGGATACCCCTGGGCTTATGCTGTGACCTAGATTAGGCCCTGATGCTCCCAAGCCTGGCAGGCCGTGTGTGTGTGTGTGTGTGTGTGTGTGTGTGTGTGAGAGAGAGAGAGAGAGAGAGAAAGAGAGAGAGACTACTGTATGAACTGATGGGATGAAGCTGCATCGCTGCGTTGGCTGTATGACTAAGAGCCTCAGCTGGACGAGATACAAAGAGGTGATTGTGCACACAGCATATCTAAAGACACAGACATACACTCTCTCTCTCACACACACACACACACACACACACTAATGAAAACTCCACACCCTGTGCCTGAGAGGCTGACCTTACATAACATAACGATATAATTCAGATATATTTTGTGATTCATGCTGCCACGGTCGAATGGATTAGCACTCACTCTAAAGAGACTAGGTGGTTGTCTGATCTGGAACCACAAATCGTATATATATATATATATATATATATATATATATATATATATATATACACACACACACATATATATATATATATACACACACACACATATATATATATATATATACACACACATATATATATACAGTATATATATCATCATGAGTAGCGGGCGAGCCTAGGAATCGAGTGGTGGGTGGTTGTCTGATCTGGAACCACCAATCATATATATATATATATATATATATATATATATATATATATATATATATATATATATATATATATATATATATATGTAAGGGATAATGTATTGTGAGCCGGTGATTACTGGCGAAATAATGACCGACAGGTGATTGATTGAGCCCGACGCGCAGCGGAGGGCTTAATCATTCACCTGAAGGTCATTATTTCCAGTAATCACCGGCTCACTATACATTATCCCGCTTAGAACACGGCCTACAACTAAATTATTTCAGTAATCTGACAAAAATAATTATTCAAATAGATTTTTTAATAGCGTTTTCAACGACAAATCGGTTTCATTCGTAATTGGCACACAAGACACCACAGCTGCAACTGGTTGGCCTAATTAGTAGTGTCTGCAGACAAAATGCTCTTATCAACTGATTAATCCAGGTGTGGCAGAGCAGCGGTCGGTTGTCGAGAAATAATGACCGGTGAATCTTGTTGATTGACCAATCAGAATCGAGTATTCAAGAGAGCCGTGTTCTAAATATATATATATCATCATGAGTAGCGGGTGAGCCTAGGAATCTCGCGCGCTATATCCCTAGTTTATAAAAGGGGCAAGTGGGCAATCTCTGTCTGTTTCAATTTTTGTCCCACTGATGATGTCACAGTGATGTCATAAGAGTAAAATCATCTTATGACATCACTGATGATGTCATAGGCACTGATATTTTGGTTACAGTTGGGCAATTGTGACAACACTGATGATGTCACAATGTCTATGGCATCATCAGTGATGTCATGAGGGATGCGAACTTGCGCTGTGCATGCCAATAGAGCAGGCGAGGCTGCGGGCGAGGCTGCGGGCGAGTCTGCGCAGCGGCTGAGCTGTGTATGCGACCTGCTGGGTGGGCGAGCCTAGGAATCGCGCACACACAGCGCGCAAGCTGCCTAGTATATACTGTATATTATGCACCAATAAATCATCACAAGGCAATCTCACTCTGACCCTGCCAGTGTGCCGCATCTATATTTGTCCGAGGTATTATCAGCTCTCAAATCCATACCTCCTTACTAAATGAATGTGCTGCTTTTCAATACTATTGGCCTTATGTAAGAAATGAGTGGAATCATCTCGCCCCAGTTCCACTCTCCTGTCCTCCGGCCAAATTCCCCTGCATGTCATCAAACGGTTAATAATGCACGTCAGAACCGAAGAATATACTGTATGTATAGATGCTACGAGAAGCCATTATCTGGCTGTGCAGATGTATAAATTAAATTTACACATAGCCTATACAGTATGTTGAATGGCAGTGGGGATTTATTGAGTGTTAGATTTTGATAAACAAAATATACTACCAGTCAAAAGTTTGGACAGACCTGATTGAATGTATATATATCTTTCATTATTTTGATCTAAAGGCATATACTTAAATGTTTGAAATGTGTTTCTTAGAGAAATAGCGTAGTATGAATGCCTAAGTATGAATGGCTAATTTCTTTCCAAAGCCATTGCCTTTCCATCAAGGACGGCTACATTAAAGAATCTAAAACATGAGTTTTGATTTGTTTATCACTGCATATTATTTCCATTTGTATTATTTCATAGTTTCAATGGCTTTACTATTATTCTACAATGTGGAAAAATAGTACAAATTAAGACAAACTTTTGACTGGTAGCATATTTAACTAAATGGTTATAATAGCCATGAGAAACAATAAACTCCAGAGAGAGAGCGCACAAGCGAAGCAGGTGATTTATCATGCTGAAATGAACCGTTTCACTTCACTATAACATGTTCTTCAGCTCAACGTTTCCAGAAGAAGACTTTGTCCACGACTTGTGATAAAAATAGCCTTTTCACAAACAGATGGTGACTCTCCCACAGAGCTATGCCGGGTAAGGCCGATGATGGCAAATGATGGGAAAAGTCATCAGTAGAGACTCATCAGTAAACACTGTCCTATTCACTGCAAACAGGAAATGATCACACAAAGAGCGCTGGCTCAGACTCCACACTGGTGGAAGTTCAAATATGTTGAGGATTTATGTCTTTGGCCTCAAATGTGGTAGAATAATATGAGAAACACAAAAACAAATCTCTTTTTCCACATCTGTCATGATTAGGCAGGCAGGTATGTTACAGAGGAACTGAAAATATTTCCTTCAATTTAGCTCGAATGCCCCTGAAAACATTACCAGGATGAAGATCTATTTGATGGATAAATTATTTATTCCACACAATCATATTAAAAATGTTATTAGACAATCCATTAATACAAGAATGAGGCTTCTACAATATAAGTGGCTGATGAGAACTTATATCACCCCTGTTACACTGACTCGTTGGTCCCCTAATATTCCTGATACCTGTAGTAAATGCTTTGTTGGAAAGGGTACTCTATTTCATTGTGTATGGGACTGTCCGAAGCTACAAAAATACTGGGAGAGTGTTGTTCAGACGATAACAGAAATTGTTGAAGTTGAGGTCCCACGTCAAGCAAAATTATGTGTTTTAGGTATTTTTTCAGTTAATTTTATTGGTAACTCAAAGCAGAGGACTTTGATAGATTTTGGACTCCTGCAGGCCAGGAGGATGATAGCTCTGTCCTGGAAAAAATGGAAATACCATCAATACAAGTTTGGAAGAGGGAGATGGCAGCCTGTATGGCGCTAGAACGCCTGACTTATATCTGTAGAGGAAGGGCAGAAGATTTTGAGAGGGTATGGGACCCTCTGATATCATTTCTAGCTCGTTGATGTGCATTGTTTTTTGTTTTTTATTTTTATTTTTTATTTTTTTATTTTTTTGTCTTTGTTTCGTTTTGTTTTATTTATTATTGTTTTGCTTAGTTTAGTTTTGTCTTCTTAATATAATTATGTAGTATGTGAATTTGATTACTATTGTCTGTCTGTATGTGTAATATATGTGGGGAGAAAAATGTGAAACTGAATAAAAATATTGTTCAAAAATGTTATTAGACAAAATTGCTCTAGAAAAATATATAATTTCGTTACAGGATAGCACCACTGCTTTATGTAAGAGACTGGATTTCAGGCAGTTTTGCTGCATAATTGCAAAAATTAAGCAACACTTTATCTGGGAATCACTTTTGTTATCATTTCTAATCTTATTGAGGATGTAGCCTTATTATTATGAATATAGTTTTACTGTACCTTGTTGTAATTCAGTGATTCAGTGTTTAAATTGGACATCAAGTAATTCATGTTGTATCTAAAGCATGAATTGAGCATATTTTGTATGACAATGACGTTAAAGATCATTGTTCTTGATGTCAGGAAATATTAATCCATGCGCGTATGGTCAGTAAAATTGCATACTATCATTATAGAGGTTAATATATCTGAGTCATATCTATGACTGAATCATTAGCACATTCTCAATGCTGTGTAAACAATTGAGGAGAGATTAAATACTCAAAACACTTGGATCTAAATAAAATCATATATAAAAAAATTAAACCAGAGATGATGTTCTGTAGTTGAGGTTTGGTTGGCTCTATGGGGATTGGGTTTCACATGTGGATCCTGCGCTGCTCCCTCCAGAACTCTGCACTCCCTCGGGACAGCGCTCCCCCTGCCAGGTCCCTGCACTCTGCGGGGGTGAACCCCACCAGCGCCGTGCCCGTGGTGTCCACCCCCCGCTGCCCCGCCAGCTCTGCCACCCTCTTCGTGATGAGAGAAGCTGGAGCGTGACAGTAGGTTTGACCGCTGATGCTGAAAGAAGGCCATGGCTCACCCACGCTCACACGGCTCCCCTTCACGCTCTCCACGTTGCAGGCGATCTCGACGGCGCCCTCATGCGGCAGAGCGAGCACCTGCACTCCCGGCAGGCCCCCCGAAGCAGACTCCCTGATGGCCGCCGCGATGTCGCGCCCCGTGGCAATGTCCCGGGTGTTGATGGTGACGTTGCAGTTCATTACATACGGACTGGCCCCGACGCCTGCAGATACACGAGGGGAGTCGTGTACGGATGGGACGATATACCGAAATTTATCGCAATACAGAAATGTACCAATATGCATCATGGAGCAAGATAAATAGATAAATAAAATCGAATATTAGTATTATTAGTATTAGTAATTTTGTGTTGCTGTAGTAATCACAAATGGGATAGATTGCCCATCACAAATTCACAAGCTCTCCATTGAAATTATATTGTCTGTACTTTGTTGTGACAATTTCAAATTGGTTACATTTCAACAGGCCAATGCCATTGCAGATAGGTGTCTGAAAAATATAGTAGTACACTCAATCAGGTCCACACATTTCACTGGTACTGTAAATATGAAGTCAAAAGCACCTGCATCGCATGTGCTGACTTCCTGCCTGATTTTCTCCATCAAACAGATTTTCAGCATCACTCACCTTCCTTTCCTTATTATTTTAACCCCTTCTGCCAGGGCTGTCTCACCTAGGAATGCACATTTTTAATCAAGTTCCTTAATGATGGTAAGTGAGGTTAACGATCAATTAATCAATTAATCATGAGCCTATGTTAAAAAAATGCTTTTGACCTAGAAAATGCTACATGTTTTTTTTTACACCTATCTTTAGGCCTACTAAGTTAACCAACCAAACTCATTTGTGCTGTATTTCAACATTGCACAATGTTTACAATGGATACTGTTGTCTTTTTGGGTGTGGTGTAATTCCCCTCCACTGGACTTTTTGCTTGCTTGGTTTTCTTCTTCCTCTGTATTCATAGTATTCCCATGATGTCACAAGCATTTCCGTACCAATATGGCGCTACAATACACACAGCTCATTGGCTGTTTGAGTCATTTGATTGTAATCACTTGTTAATTGATTACAATCACCTGTTGTTTTCCAACCAAGATGGCCGTGTGGTGATGTAACAGAAAACTATCAATAAGCGGTGAAAGTTAAATTGCGCCCTTGTGGCAAATCATTTCAGCAATAAAAATGTGAAAATAGCACATAGCCTGCATTGCCGATTAATCTGTTAATGTTTGATCGAAATTCTTAACCCCTCGTCTCACCTGTGAGGCCGTATCGTTTGTGCGGCTGCGGCCCCATGTCGGGCTTGATGAGCTGCATGTCTGGTGTCTTCTTGAACCAGCCCATGTCCCTCCTCCTCTGGGCCAGGGGGCGCTGCAGTGGCCTGTCCGCCCAGCCGAACAGGAAGACACTGGAGCCCTGGACCCGCTCCGTCAGTC
This sequence comes from Poromitra crassiceps, assembly GCF_964638095.1. Lineage (NCBI taxonomy): Eukaryota > Metazoa > Chordata > Actinopteri > Beryciformes > Melamphaidae > Poromitra > Poromitra crassiceps. Next base: position 27,155,999 of record NC_139627.1, on the reverse strand, counting down.
CCTCAGCCACAGCTGCTCCCAAACCACACAGCATGGAGGGGTTAGCTAACTAGCACATGGAGTGAATGAACGCCACACACACTCACTTTCATACACAAACCACATTAGTTTATTTCAATTTTTGTCCCGCTGATGATGTTACAATGTCTATGACATCATCAGTGATCATTGACCAAAATCATCATATGACATGACTGATGATGTCATAGGCACTGATGATGTCATAGGCATTGTGACTCGAACAATTGTGACATCACTGATGATGTCATAGACATGGTGACATCATTGTAATCAATGATGTAATCAGTGAGTGATGTCAGCAGTGATACAAAGTTGAGCAGTTGTGCACTGCGCATGCCAATAGAGCAGGTGAGGCCACGCAGTAGCGAGCCCGCACAGCACGCAAGACTAGGAATCGAGCACACATAGTGCTCGAGATGCCTAGTATCTATCTATCTTCTATGTATCTATCTATATTATATAAAATATCTATATATATAAAAGGGACAATGTGAGCTCTGTCTGTTTGTTCTGTTTCAATTTTTGTCCCACTGATGATGTCATAGTGACATCACTGATGATGTCATCAGTGACAGTGATGTCATAAGATGTGAAGTTGTGACATCCTCAGTGATGTCATTCATCTGTGATGTCATAAGAGTAGGTGAGCCCGCACAGCGGTCGAGTTGCAGGGCGGGCTCGGCAGAAAGACACACACACACACACACACACACACACATACTGACACACAGACACAGCATCTCACCGCGAGCCTCCTTGGCGCAGTCCTCCGCTGACACCTCCTCCCCCAGGGGGTAGAGAGGTATCAGGTCCACAGCACCCATACACGGGTGGACGCCTGTATGACTCTGCATGTCGATCAGCCCACAGGCTCTCTCACATGCAGACAGAACCGCCTCCCCTGGAACACATCAAACACACCGTCAGAGCAAAGTCCAAGCAACCCAACAACGAACTACCAGTCATCTAAAATAGTCAATTTTATATCTTAACTGCTGTTAAAATTCAGCGTGGAGTGGATTCATTCAGCAAAAAATATGGATTGACTCTTAATTGTACTGAATGGGACAAAGGTGAAAGATTTTGCAATTTTGACAAGGATAAGCTGATTTATTTGCCTTTGAGTGGGACTGCAGCACATACAGACTGTAAAACTAGACAGCTTTCTCTGCATTGTTATAAGATAAAATGGATAAGTGTGACGTGTCATATCTGCATTCAAGGAGGTAAACATTCATCTGATCTCTAAACAAACAAAATGTTCCTGCTAGAACTGTTTCCATTTACATTTTGTGTTAGAATTTGTATGAGTATCATACAAAAATTCAGTTGAAGACATACTGATAGAGTCAAGGCTGGCCACGATGGTGATGACGGAGCGGTTGTAGTCATGGTCGTTGAAGATGTTCAGCACTGTCACCTCCTCTCGTCTCACACCTGATATGACATAAATATATAGAGAAAAATGACTGTCCATTCTCACTGTATCTGTTGTCAGTCACCTGCTGTACATTCAGACTAGAGCCAGGTGATGTGATCGAAATCAATATCATAATAATCATAAAGACTTTTTCCTTTAATATTGATGTATCTGTACAGTTAAGTATATCATAATATGGCTGACATTTGCAAAATCACATGCTAAATAAGCCAAATAATATTCTACCCATTGAACCAAGTGGTAATGTCAAACAAAACCGGATTCAAATTCAAATGATATTCCTAGAGTGTTGATGAATGATCATATTGACTTATTATCACCCGGGCCTAGTTCAGACTTGCCTCTAGCATCATATACGGCGGCCGTGGCCACACTCTCCACAAGGTCTTTCCTGCGGGCCTCGGACACGTTGAGGAGGCAAGCCACCAGCCGACGACCCAACGAACCGGAGGCCATCTCTGTCTGCAACACAGCACAGAATCTGTCTCAGTGTGCTGCTCTGAACACATGGCTGACATGTAGGAGAATGCCTGATTACTCAGTGTTGTTGCAGATCTTTGGAACAGACTTCAGAGGGAGTCAAAAGTAAAAAAAAAAAAAAAAAAAAAAAAATCTGACATGTCGGCTACTGACACTGCCACAGTAACACTGCCAAAAATAAGCTGGGGGAAGAGCGATGAAAGCATGAGCTGAAATAAATGTCTTCTGCTTTGTTTTTTGTTGATGCACTGTTTGTCACCATGCATTTGTGTTAATAAATTGTGTCCAGTTCACTTTTGCTAGTGTGCAGAATGTCTTTACTTCTAACCCTTTTCACTAAATGAATTGCTACCATAAACCTAATTGACTAGGGGTGTTACAATAATATTTGAGAGGCTATTTCTACATTTAAAAAAGAACAAAACAAAAAATGATATGCTATTCAAAAAAGCACAGCTTCCTTATTTTTTTGTAGATTCATTATTGTCCACTCACATCAATAATGTGTGATTTTCAAAATGATGTTCACAAATGTCCACACAAAGACTACAGTACTGAATGACTGGAAGGACTTCGGCCTAAAAGGATCAAAGCAACATGAAACAGATTCATGTTATTCCACTCATCAACTTGAACTTCAACAGTTCAATCAATCAGTTTTCAATAGGCTATATGCATTCTGGTTCTGCCCTTCACCGACGGGATTGTGGGCCAAAATATTTGACTGGTACTCGAAGGGCAGAAATCGCCATCTTCGGCTGCTCTGAGATCTCTCTGGGCTTCCCCACAGCTGTGCAACAGTCTCTGACACTGGGGACAACTGTTGCCAAAAAACTAATTCTGAAAGAATCGAAGTCCCCCTGTTCACCTTCTTTCCAACTGTGGTTGATGGACATGATCTGTGTTAAGGATGGAGAGGCTCAGATCCCTGAGAACCAACTCATTCAACTGTTTGGGACCCGTTTCTAGCCTACCTTGGCAAGGTTGGGGGCAGTGGGTGACTTGACCGTCTGTTTCTTTGGACACCTTGCCGTGTGACCCCACGCGCGACATCTCTACAAGTACATATTCACCCTATATGGATAGTAGCACCACATTATAATAACTGTCGATATTATGTGTTTTTCTTCATTTTCCTTTCCTGTGTCTGAGCTTGTTTGTTTTTGTTCACATATTGTTCAAATTTAAAAGAGGGAGACCCTGTATCTGAGTGTTTAATAAAGTGTTTAATTATTTATAAAACTTTGTCTGGAAATCGTTACAATACACTACTTGCACATCTCCACTACTTCCTGAAATGACCGAGTAGGGCATGGTTTCCTGTCCTACACTATAGACCAAATCAGCGGGATGTTTACATTTACTTCCGGGTACCCCTGGGTCCACACATTATAATGGCGGTGAACGGCACAAACTGACGTGTTGAAGACAAAAACAGACAAAGAAGACAAAAATGGTTCGTCCGTGTTGTGTTGTTGTTTAATATCATTCATAACAACACTTTCACTAACGTTAGTGGAGACCAGACTAGCTTATTTACCTGTTGGACCAGACCAGAGTAGACTTGACGCTAAATTAAATTAACGTGGCGTCGGTAGCTCTGTCTGTAACGTTAACGAGTCTGCTCTCGCCGAGAAGAGCCTGGTGACGCGAGGTTACGAGTCTGCAAAAAAACAGCGAGTTTGACAGACAAACAAACATTATTAGCTAGCTAACACTACATAAAACAAACACAGAAGAAAGGCTAGATACGTCGGACAAGCATGTTTACCAACCGTTTAACCATTTAAATTGAAAGTAGTCGGCCGAAAACAACGAGAGGGTTTGACAGCATTTATTTGACAACACGCACATTTAAACCTGCCGCCTTCCCCAAGTGGTACCCGGAAGTACATTTGTTTACATGGTGACGTCACGGTGATTTGGTCTATTGGATGAACTGATTAATGTCGGTGTGCCTGACTGCTGCAGTCACAACAACAGTGATCAGGCACACCTGACATTAATCAGTTCATCCAATAGTGTAGGACAGGAAACCAAGATGCCCTACTCATTTCAGGAAGTAGTGGAGTTGTGCAAGTAGTCTCTTGTGTAGTAGTGTGTCTCTTTAAAGCCCCCCCCCACACACACACACACACGCTGTGTGGAGAAAACATGCCCAAAGTCCAGCTGCTAACAACTCATTACATGTATCCGGACCGTGACATAACATGCAAATCAAACTCATGCACTAGGACCTAACGCCATACCAAACCATAAAATTGGTCATACTTGCGTTACTGGGGATGCACGTTCATAAAGTCATGTGCATACAGTTGTTGTTGTCTGTTGTACCACAGACTTGCACACCACATGCCCAAATGCAAAAGGGACAGCTAGGTGCGCGGGACGATGCGAAATTCACTGATCTCTGGTGTAGAAAAAGCAACACAGCACTGACTGTAGACGAGCTACTGTTGGTCTTTTGCACATAAATCTGCTGAGAAGTAGAATTTAGCATGTGCAGCTAAAGACTCTACATTAGTACTATCAAGATAGTTCCACTCCTGTGGTACGTCCACTGGGTACGTCTCCCATCCGGAGATTCCGGAACAGGACAGCTAACCAGCTCACAAATGTGATCAATCATAACAATGGATTCATAACAATTGATTCTCATTTAGCAGTAGGATCGCTAATGTATGCATAAGCAAATGTATGCAATCTTGATGATTTTATTTGAAATTGGCAATCGCCACACTACGCAAGCGTGTAGCACCTGCTAAGCAAAAACGGAAGTAAACAAGGGTGAAACCTCTCGCTGTCTCGCTGGTTGGCTGTCGGACTCGGAAGAAACCGAGAAACCGAAGAAACAGCCATGCGCAGATGTGCTATGCTTTGCTGGCGTTTGTTGACAATACACGGCGCCACTTTGTGGACAAAACCAGAATTACCACCGATGCCAGTGTGTCGTTTCTGCGTACTAGAGACACGGCGGCGGTTAACCTAGGTATGTACACTTAGTGCAAGGATGGGTGTGACGACCAACCAACTACGTAGAGGTTCTTTCTTGGGCCTTGCTTGCTAACCGATAATATAACGCTACTCCTAGGTCTAGATAGTTAGCAGCAGCATGGAGAGCCAAGCTAGCTCTGTTACTGCGTAACCAGCTTAATTTGAGCGTCCTGCGTCCATGATAGCTGCCCAAAGAGTTGCGGTGGGCTTTTCTGTAACGTTACTAGCTGTGGCCAAAGTGATGAGCTCCGTGGCGGGGACGTCGTCGTCCGAGCCTGCGAGACAACCGGGAACGCAGAGGCTCCAGAGACTGGCCGGGGTGCCTGGTGCCGACCAGAGCCGAGTCAACGACCTGCTGCTGCTCCGGCCTGCAGACGGGCAAAGTCGGTGTGGTTCAGAGCATTTAGACGGAGAGCCGGCTGAAGATGGGAGTAGTAACGCTAACACACATGTTGTGTTTTTCCATGGGGACATTCAGGTGAGTGGGGCGGGCATTGGGCAATAACCCCAAGTGGTTCCCAAACTGCACACAGGGGTCCCCTAGCCCTTCTCAGGACGCTGTTGTAAAAATCATAACCTGAGGTAGTGGGCGTGGTTTGTGAATTTGGGCGTTTACTGGACAATTATGGCCTGTAAACAGAAAGCTAGCTTCCTGCTGCTGTGGTGCAATAGTATTAGTTAGCTGTTCTTGGCATTTAAATAAGAATTGATTGCAGTTTATATATATAATGTTTGTGTTGTGTACCACATTGACATGCATACATGGAAGACAGTTGAACACTAAATGAGTAATTTAACATGTCAGATCTAGGTTTAAGTATCGTCCTTTTATTCAATTATGTTTATAACTTTAAATTGGATCAGTTGATGTCTGCTATTAACTGAGCAGAGCTGGACCACAGATACTCCCGAATTCCAAGGCATGTCTGAAAGCGGCTATAGACTCCTGTCTACACAGTATTAGTTAATCAAGCAAGTTCATTATTTGCATTTTTCCCTTCACCTAACGATGACGACACTACTATCATACAGTTTGAAGACAAGCACCAAGTAGGAACAACACAGGCAGAACTACAGTAATGTTTTCAGATGGTAAACAAAATCCTTAAGAGTACAGTTGTATGTGTTTTTTTTAATATAACCCATATGATTCGAGAAGCAGCTGGCGCCCTGGTATTTTCACATGATCTAATCTGGCCCCCATTCAAAAAAGTTTGGACACCCCTGAGCTACACTGACATCAAGTTTATTTATAAAACGCTTCATCACAAACTGCATGTCTCAAACAACTTTACAGAGGACAAGCCTACATAGATCTAACTAATAACCGGTCACAAAATGATGCAATACACAGTAAGCAACAAAATAATAAGACACAAGGAAGCAAAACCAACACAAAACAACATGTTGGAAAGACACAACCGGCCTATGCAGGATTTCTACAGCAAAACTACATATCTACCAGTTATCTTTAAAAAAATTCGAATCATGGGATTAGCACATTTTGCACACATAACGGAGATTCAACAATGATGCAATTTAGGATGCACCTTGCATATTGTGATTTTAGGCTTTTAATAGCTGGGTATTGAATGGTTATTATGACTTTATGCTGCTAGGTTAGGTGTATGTTTATATTCTGTGCATTTCTTCTCTTTGAATGCAAGCCGATTTCAATATGTGATCGAGTAAAATTATTTTCATTTATAGCCTACAAACCATCTGCTTTTCTAAACTGCCCAGCCAGCCTACATTTATTGACACACTTGAGCATCACACTCACGGTGATCATTCTAGCAACTAGGGGTGGGAATCACAAGTTTGATCACGATACGATATATCGACTTATTGGACAACAATGCGATATTTGCCGATATCACAGAATCTGCCATAATACGATTTGATTCAGGGGGCTGCGATCGATATTAGACGATATGCATTGATTTATATCCAAGAGGTGCACTTTGGTGGAAATGGTGATGTAGTGGAATTTGGAATTTCAAAATAAAATAATATAAATAATGTTTATTTCTTATGGCATCAGGTTTCATTGATAAAAATTTGACTAGGCAGGGTACAACAGTATCCTGAAATGCATCAAAACATTACAGTATCAATCATGATGCTGATCTGGTTGGCTGCATCTGTTCTGGGTGTGAGGGTTTGCTCAATAAAGAGGGGGTGGATCCAGTGTCACTCTAGTCATTTCCACACATGAAGTCCGGACTACCGGTATGCACTGCCACGTTAAATCACGCCTGGCTATTTAGCAGACTTACCCCCGTCCAGACTCCAAACTTCTGACTGCCTTGGAAAATCTGAGCAGTGGAAGTTGAATGCCTTCACTTCCCCTTAGCCAGCTACTGTTTGAAGTGTTTGAACCTAAGCGTGAAGCACCTAAATCAGACCGTGCTCAGGGTGGCAGCAGTGCTAAGTGTTTGAAGTAGTAGAGAGTGTGTGCACTTCACCTTCCCTGTTAAAATACTATAATTTCTCTCCATCTTGGGCCTAAGTTAATTCCTGCTGCCAGATTATGACATTTTTTGTCAGCTGTTGAATCGCTCACTAATCAAGCAAAATAGGAGTAAAGAGATTAAACATCACTCTTCAGTTTTACTTTCTCATTCTTTAGTGAAATTCAAAGACCACCCCCAAATACAAGAGGACCTGCCATTTCTATAGCACTCATTCCATCCATTCATTCCACTCATCTGCAATTCATTAGGCAGCTTTCCAAGGAAGTGTTAATATTCCCACAGTGTCCTGGTATTTCCCAGGAGATGTTGGTATGCACAGGATGCTCTCTGTGTGTGTGTGTGTGTGTGTGTGTGTGTGTGTGTGTGTGTGTGTGTGTGTGTGTGTGTGTGTGTGTGTGTGTGTGTGTGTGTGTGTGTGTGTGTGTGTGTGTGTGTGTGTGAGAGAGTGATATTTCCATGGTAAATAAAGTGAATGAGGTCCTTGTGTTCAACTCAGGCTCTGTTCAGGTCAGGACCACACATTGTTGCCACCAGACAGTCTGACAGGGAAGTGAGAAGATGCAGATGATGGAACTAATTAAGTAGGTCACTCTTCCAAGGACGAGCGAGTTGGTGATATTTATAGTTGGACTCAGCCTGATAGGATATAGGCCAGGCTGCTGGGCATTCTTTTGGTTTGGCACACTCATCGGGGCTGAAGCCTGAACTTATCAGAACTTAAATCACATGGATACATATTTTGTGTACCCATTTCAATTTAATTGTAGCAGCTTTATTGGCACAATGAGATCATTCTGCCGCAGCCAAAGAATCAAACACATTGTATTACCAATACATCTAAACTTTAGGGTTTTCATTTTAGGCTTTCAACTTTTCACCATGAGGCAGTGAAATCTGAAAAGTATGTCCGTCCTGTCCCGTCCTCCTCCCCCTGGGTCGGTCAAGTTCACATTCAACATTTGTCACTCAGATTGATGAGCTCTCTGCTTAGAAATTGCATCTAGCCTGAGGCTGAGGTAACAGGCATCTGTAGAGCTGAGTAAGAAATCAGGCAAAAGTTTCTTTCAGGGGCATTTTGATTCTATTCTGGGGCAATTTTATTATAAACAAATATTGTAATATACCATCACATAAACAGAGGAACAAGCATAAATAAATAAATGACAGCTTCAGGCTGTGCTCAGGTGTTTTGTTTTCTGATCAAAACATGACAATTCAAGTCAAGTAAAACCATGTAAACGGGGTGGCATGCAAAAAATGGTACAATGGTTCAATTTCAATTTTTTATGAAGTTTTAAATACATTTTCGCCATGAGTCCCCATTACTTTCTGACCATCTATCTATCTATCTATATATAAAAGGGAGCAATGTGGGCAATGTTTCTCTGTTTAAAATGTTTCCCCTCGGTGATATCATGAAGTCCCGGCATTGTGACATTACTGATGATGTCATCAGTGATGTCACTTGAGCAATTGTGCATTGTGACATCACCGATGATGTCATAGGCATTGTGACATAATCAGTGATGTCATAAGAGCAATTGTGATGTCATCAGTGATGTGACGTTGTGACTAGGGATGGGCATTTCTAGCAAAAACACTATTCGAAATTCGCTGGCCAAATTCGAATTTAATTCGAAATTCGGAAAAAAAAAAAAAAAAGTAATTTTTTTTTTTTTTTTTTTTTTTTTTTTTTGTGAGTGAAATGTTGCATTGTCTCCCCTGATTCTAAGTCTACGGCTTTATTAATTAATATAAAAAGCTTCTGCTGTGGATTTTTAGCTCAAACAAGCATTGCACCACTGAAGTAAAGAACATGTTACATGACATTGACATTTTCGAAAATAAAAAACAGTTTTGACAATCATGAGTGGTTCATTAAATATTTAGTAGGCTCAGGTCTGAGTGCCAAAGGGGTGCCAAAGTCACCCCCTCTCCCTCTTCATGGGATTTCATCCGCCATTCATTTTTCCATAAACCTTGCTTAAAATGCTTATAAAAATTGTTTTACTTGCTCAAACCAAGCGATTTGACTATACTTAGAATCAGGGGAGACAATGCAACATTTCACTAAAAAAAAAAATTTTTTTTTTTTTTTTTTTTTCGAATTTCGAATTTCAATAATAAAAGTCGACCTTGATAATAACAACGATTATTCGAAAATTCGAAATTCGATGCCCATCCCTAGTTGTGACATCATCAGTGATGTCATAAGAGCGTGTGAGTCCGCACAGCGGGCGAGCTGCAGGGCGGGTGAGGGAGCAAGTGAGCCCGCACAGAGGTCGAGTTGCAGGGCGAAGCTCGGCTGCAGGGCGGGCGAGGCCGAGCTGCAGGGCGGGCGATAGTGAGCCTGTGTTTTAGGGTGTTGTCTGCTGCATGTTTGGCTTTTCTTAGTCTCAACGCCAGACCGATGAGAGTTCTTATGCTGATACACTACGTTACTGCATGCTGCAGATCTCTCTCTGGGTCTGGGACACTTTCCTTCAGAGGGCTGGTTATGGGAGGGAACCGTTCACTTGGCCAGTCATATGGCAGTGATGGCTTCAGTCCTCTCCAATCAGGAACGACTTTGCGATCAGACAGCACGGGAGGCGCAGCCCAATTTTCGAACCGCTCTCTCATCGGTGCTACGACCTGTCACTCATTCAATTTCAACCCGCATTCAAAACCTGCAGTGGCTGTTAACTGGCACAGACTCACTTATGTAGTATGCGGAGCGCAGCGATTCACCGTAATATTTGAGTCTGTGGAGAGACTAGGCTTTGCTGTACTTTTCACTGCTTTCCTATTATTGTTGTTGCTGTGACTTCCCCGCTCTTTATCTGTGAGCCCCCATCTTGATATCCACAGCCAAGCTTACAACAGGCTACACCCACAAGTGGTTTACACCCCCCAAAACATCATTGACAAGCCAACTCCAGGCAAAAGGGGGGATTTAGGCATGAATAGACTGGGTCACAGACTGATAATGTATATATCATATTTATTTTTTTGTTCTATAATGTGAAAAATGTTGCATATTGCAGGCTCGCAGCTGTAAACGGTCTCTCCTTATGTCCCTGTGTGTTGTGCAGAACTTCCAGGAGGAAATGTCTCTGCAGCCAGAGGGGGCTCAGTGGCTCTCCTGGAGTCTGGAGCAGGTGGCACTCACCCTGGGCCTCCGCTTCCCCGACCGGCACATCTGGGTGGTCAGAGCCTCCCGCATGTATCTGCACAAGTTCAGCTGCTACCACAACTTTGTGGAGAGCAACCTGTTGGGGGCGCCGGAGCACGCACCATACTCGCAACTGTCGCAAGACTTTGGAGCATTTCGCCACCTCAGGTTGCTTGCCCTCCCTTCCTGCTCTAATGAGTTTCTCTGGGATAAAGTTAAATGTGTCCGCTGAATCACAGCGCATAATTTGATTGATCATTTGTATATCAGGCTGGTCTTGTGGTCCATCAGTAATAGGGTTAGGGGTTTGAAAGGATTTAATCGCAGTTTAATCCATTATCGAATCCCATATCAGACCTTTTTCCATAATTTGTTTAGGAAAAAGAATTGCTCCAAATATTGCATTTTGCTAGCCTGATGTTCAGACTGAATTGTCAACTCGTACACTCATTTCCATCTTCTAGTCTGAGATTGCACTCTGAGTTATTTCTATTCCCAGTGGAATTCCAACCAATCACTAGAGTCCAAGTCCAATGTATAGACGGTTTTAACTTGACAACAAAAACATTCTAAACTGAACCTCAGCTCACTTCCTGTTGCAGTGTTTGCTATGGACACAAAAGAAAAGAAAAAACATTAAAGTGGAGGAGTGACCATTCCGTGAAAACCGTCTATAGAGACACTGCATGAAATAGGCCACGCCCATCACGGGGGAAAAGCTCCGTTCACTTCCACACACCAGCACCAGCGTCATGTTCCTTGAATTAAACATAGCTAAAAGCTGTTGTGTGGTGGGCTGGGCAGACAACAAATGTAAAAAATCGTCAGTTAAAGTGTTTTTGTACTCCCGAGGAAAACAAGGAAGGAATGAATCTGGGTAGTTTGCTAACGTTGAACCAGGTAACAGAACCCAACCCTAATCAGTAAGGCCACTCTAATCCTTGTTTTTCTTTTGTTTGGTTTACATTGAATTTAACCAGGTTAGCACACTTGTTGTTATGAATTACAATCTGTTTTATAAGAGAGCTGTAGACACTTTCAGCACATTTAGCTACAAAACAAAAATTAAGAGAGACAGAGTCACGGTCCTAAAACAACCATGTATCCCAGCTCTAGGTACACTCAGCGTGCTATGTGGTGTCCTTCCATTCACACGGAAGCACATAAGTTATAACAATTAACATTATCCGATCGCAGGGCATTGCTGAGCCACGGCATGGAGCGAGCCGGCCTCCCAAACCCCCTCCTGCCAGCAGGCGGCGCCGACTCCATCCCCTCCGGATTCTCCCTGATGCTGGTGGGCTTCAGCAAAGGCTGCGTGGTCCTGAACCAGATGGTGTATGAGCTGGCCGGCGCTCGGGCCGACCCGCAGTTGTCGGCCTTCGTCCTACGCGTCTCAGACATGTACTGGCTGGACGGGGGGCACCCAGGCGGCAGCCAGACATGGGTGACAGACAAGCAGGCGCTGAAGGAGCTGGCTGCCAGCGGCGTGGCCGTCCACGCCCATGTGACGCCTTACGAGGTATGTGACCCCATGCGGGCCTGGGTCGGCCGCGAGCACGCACGCTTCATCAAGACCCTGGAGGAGTTCGGCACCCGACTGACGCAGAAGCTACATTTTGCGGACGAGCCCGCCTCCATCGAGAACCACTTCAGGGTCATCAGGGAGTTTTGAGTTTGGTTTTCCCTCTCTGGCTGGTTTGGAGTGGTTGTTAGCAGCAGCAACGTCCAAAAGCTAAGCTGATTGGCTGGACTTAATCCAGCGCTTTAGATTTGTTATTTATTATTGAGAGTATAACTCTGGACTTGTGTCTCTTATTTGCTGGTCTTACCTCATTTTCCAGGCTCAGAATTGATAGAGCATAGAGACAGTCCGCATGTCTGGGAACGCCCATACAGGCTCTAGGAACGCTGGGTTAGCCTGGGGGCGGGGTCAGGGTGGGGTAAATTCCCCCGTTCTATCCATTCAGCAAAGTTAGAATTTAGTAAGGTCCTGGATTAAGCAGCACTGTCGAGTTGCAGCAAAATAGACAGTTTGTGTTGTACTCTGAAAGGGTTTTTCATCCTTTTAATCAAATTGTACATTATCAGCTTTATTTTAGCATGCAAAAGTAGCGCGAGACCCATTCCTGGCTGTTCATTGGCTAATGAGTCTCGCATTTTGGTCCTCCGCTGACGCCACTCTCTCTCTAGAGGACACTAGCCCAGCCCAGGCAGACACGATCGGGGATTTAACCACCGCAGTAAACGCACATCTGAGCAGATGTCTTGTGTTCTGCTCTAGAACCCCCAAACCTGTAGTTTTCTTTTGGTGAGTCAGCCCACGATGGGCGGTTTTACCCCACTCGCGCGCCAGCCGTTTAACATTTTGTTGGCGTTCCCAGACATGCGGACTGTCTATGACGAGACGTGGCCTCAACTTATGCTGGACTCAGTCTTATTTCTTTTCTATTGCTAAATGCACTTATTATGAGGTGGAATGGACTCTTATGGAGTCTTATTTTAAAGGGATAGTTCCGATTTTTTTATGTGGGGTTGTGAGGTACTTATCGATAGTCAGTGCAGTGGCCTACCCACAGTAGAATGCATCCAGCACGCTCCTAGTTAGGAGCAGAACAGCTCACTGCTTCTGTGAATGGGGGTCATGAACAAAAACATAATTTAGCTGACCTAAAAACAGGCTCACCTAAACAAATCGATGACAACGAAATGCCGTTCACTATGGAGAAAAGAGTATTATGCAGTAAGTGAATTCCCTGTAAATGCAGTCAATTTTCCATTTACTCTCACTGCAATAGACATGTACAGTATGTGGGTATGTGTTAGAAATGTTGACTGTAGCATTATTCTAAATGAAATAGAAAAATGTCTTTACTGGTTATGGTAACTCGTTTCATTCATATCTTATCTGAGGGTTGGGTATTGCAGTGCTCTTCAGCAAGTTTTTATCCGTATTTGGCGTTGAAATCCTTATAAAAGGGAGTAAGTGGGTTCTGCGATTTTGGTCACGTTTTTGGTTACACTCGACATCATCAGTGATGTCACAATTGCTCGAGTGTAACCAAAAACCACAATTGCTCGAGTGACATCACTGATGATGTCATAGATGATGATGTCACAATGTCTGGTCACTCGAGCAATTGTGATGTCATCGATGTCATCAGTGAGTGACATCATCATGCCAATAGGGCACGCCAGGCCACAGCTGCCATTTGTGAGCTGCAGGGCGGGCGAGCCCGCATAGCGGGCTGCCTAGTATTTAGACAAGTGAAAGTTTGATTTCAGTCTCACTATCAGGCTGATAGTATCAGCACTTTCTGACCCCAGGTGTAATACAGCGCTCGGCACAGTGCTTTATGCGTAGGAATATGGTAGTTCTACAGTTAGTGCCAAATGAAAGGGCTGTTTGACGGCAAAGTGCTGAAAATTGTCAAAATATAGCGTCCATGTAGGTGGCTAAATTACGTTTTTGCTCGTGATAATGATAACCTCCAATGGCCTCCTAGATTTACTTTGGGGTAAATGTACACTTTTACATGCATTTCTGGCTCAAGCTTTGAGTTCCTGTGGAGCCAGTGATTTGAAAAGATTGTGAAAATGAATCGACTCGCTTGTTGTTTTCCAATATATTGGTTGGATTTTGCTGATGAATGTAACATTGTTGGCATATCTAACTGGCATATTTAATTTTTTGACATGATTTTAAATTTAGCTAACAAATGTATCTTCAGCTGAAGCGGAGCATTGTCTTTAAACCCGCACTAGCTTGACACTTGAATGTTTCAAGTAGGTCACACCTCATTGAGACAGCGGCTCTGAATCTGAACTGATGCTACAGCATCAGGACCAGACTTCCTCAGTCAGATTGACCTCTCACAGTAGATTGAATTTTGATTGTATCAAAAGCACGGCTGTGACAAAAACACATGTAAACCAGTAACATGGTCAGAATGTAAAAAGGAAATTTGTGCCACCGTCATTCCGTCATTTTGAGCTTAGGGCTGGGCGATGGGCTATATCGTAAAATATCAATATCGTCATATCAGACTAGCTATAGAGCTGAACAGTCATGTGACATTTTCTGTCCTGGAAGTGAGTTCCCCATTCATTTTCTCCATAGACATTTAGAAAAATCCTTATATAATGAGTTTTAAGGCTTGAACAAAACAACCCGTGTCCTACTGAATCGTGAGTGACCATAAAACATTTCAGTTGGAGTAAAAATATAAACAGGGATTTTTTTTTCACAGAAAGTCGCGTGACTGTTTGGCTCTATTCTCCGGGATTTTGGTAATATAACTTAGATGTTGCTTCTCCTGGTCTTAAAGGGTGTTTTACAGTAAAATTATACAGTTTTCTATAGTCTGTTCTGGCTGAGTAAAATGAACAGTGATTGGCTTTACCAGCTCATTATATCCATATTACTTATTACTGATTACAAATTACTGACTACTAATAATCATTACTTTTCTTGTGTGTAAATCGCCTATTTCACATGCAGCCATTTTGTGTAAAAAATGCAGGAAGTAACCATGTGAAATAGGCGTATACCAAAATATTGAGGTATTTGGTCTAAAATATACTCCTCCCATTTCGATCTCTGTATTCAGTAACAAAGCCACAAATGTTTTCCACAAAGTCATATTGCTGCGGTCTCGGAAAAATATGAGTGACACCCATATTTTTTACACAAGCACTTATAAAGGTAGAGATAAATAATAGAAACCCCATACAAAATCCATTATCTAAAAATATGCATGGTCATCAATCTGGCACGAGAGCTGTTATTTTATGACTTATTTAACATATAAGGGTTGCCAGCTGTGCATTCTGGAGCAAATATTCACATACTAGCCAGGGATAAAAGTTGACTTGTTCTGATTAGACAGCAGATGACCTGGCTATGTGGCGCGCACGTGTTTAATTATCTACAATGTGTTTCCAGTTGACCTGGTCTCTATGTAAGCTTACATAGCATCTTTGCACTATCACAGTGACTAACTAATTTTGCTGAATGTAACTTCATACCATTCCATTGATGTTTACTTGCTCTGTTATGCCGTTTCAAAGAGCCGAGTGTCTCATAAGTAGTGACAGGCAAGATGAAGTTGGTAATATTGATTATTTTGGCATAACTATTAAGGTTTTGCTAGTGCTTGCTTTCATCTAATATCAAGTAATGCAGTAGAGATAAGGAATATTAGGACACATTCGATTAGGTTTTCTGCAAAAATGTGGATGTCTCTACACATTATTGCTAATCAATACACTGTAGAACGATGCTATTTTCTCGTATGAATAGTTAACTAGCAATAGATAGGCTGCTTCATATACAGTTGTGTCCATATATATTTGGACATTGGACACAATCTTCATTTTGGCTCTGTACACCACCACAATGCAGTTGAAATATAAATACCAAGATGTGCTTTAATTGAAGACTTCCAGCTTTAATTTGAAGGTATTTACATCAAATCAGGTGAACAGTGTAGGAATTACATTACATTTTAAGGGACCAAAAGTAATTGGACACACTTACAAACGTGCAATGAGTTCTGAAGCATTTGGCTGAATTTGAGCAAATAACATTGCATGAAACACTCCAGAATTCATCCTGCTGCTGTTGTCAGCATCAATAAATACAAGGGAACCAGTCCCATTGACAGCCATACATGCCCACGTGTGGATGCTTGTTAGTTTTTCCAATTACTTTTGGTCCTTTAAAATGTAATGTAATTCCTACACCTGATTTGGATGTAAATACCCTCAAATTAAAGCTGGAAGTCTCCAGTTAAAGCACATCTTGATTCCATTGTGGTGGTGTACAGAGCCAAAATGATGAAGATTGTGTCCAATGTCCAAATGGATCTAACTGTAGAAACCTGCTAGTTATAGGACTGCAATGGTTTCAGCTTTTTTTTGAATCAGCAGGTGGCAGTGTGGATGAAGCCAAAAAAAGAGAGAACTTAGAGGTCAGGACATGAAGAAACAGCTCTACATTTCAGACTCAGGACAACCAAAATATCACAAAAGCACCATTACATATTTTCTACAATCTTTAATGGGCTTTTCGGGTTGCTTTGTGATGCCTAAATATTAGCCTGTGGTCGATCATAATACAACACAGATTTAATCTTTTTTTTCTCCCTTCTAAATCAACAATTTCAAATGCCATCAAAAAGCTCACATAAAAAAATGTATAAAATGCTAAATAAACATACATCTCATGAACAGTTGTGTGTTTGAGTTTGACTCAAATCTATCCTTCAGTGTGTTACTGTGCTCAATCAGGAGGTGGTCTAACAAGCAGGAGTGGGGTGACATCAGACTCGCCTGACATTCCTGGTGCTCCAGTTCTTGAGGATGACAGCATGACTGCAAATTGAGCAGCTCTTTTCCAGACAATAGGCATACACATGCACACAGAGGCCACACACTGATTGGCAGCTGAGAAACACTTAATTGGGTCAGCCGTACAAAAACAAAATCAACACGGCGGCGTGATCGTGTTCAAGTGACGGACAGAGCGATCGCCGGCAAACGCCGCTCCGTCCGACCGATTCAAGCATTTCATCATCCTGCAATAGTGAGGAGGGGCAAGAGGTCCCACAGGGTCAGCTGACATGTATAAGTCCGTCTTTACATGACATGAGCTGGCATGTCTTAGGATCTTATTTTTCTTAGAGCAAGACATTCTGACAAGACTTTGTCTTGTTTGTGTACACAATTATGCCTTTTCAAGAATTTTCATCAAATCAAGTAACTAAATCTTGGCTTGAAACAAATGGAGTTCTACATCTTACAAGACATTACCACCGTTTGGGATTTTTATTTTATTTTAGAAGAAAACTATTTCTCACTTCTTGTTTTCTTATTAGTAAGAGGGAGATTCTGCTGACAGAAAGAGAGCTCCACTTGTTTCAATACAATTAAACTTCTTCAAGGACTTTCCTCAATCAAATAACATTTTGGCTTGAAACAAATGGAGTGATGTCTTACATGTATTTCAACACTAGACATTAACACCAGTTGGGATTACTATAATCTTTTAACACTTAGAATTTCTCACTTGACTTTCTATACAAATAAACTTTCAAGACTTCTCAATCAACTGACATAATCTCGAGACAAATGATCTCATCAAGACACTATCACCTGTATGGAGAAAATTATTAAAACAAGCTTAAAGGTAGTATGCAACTTTTTTGGGGCCCTTGAAACATGTTTTTTTTTCTTCTTCTTTTTGGTACATTTTTAAGTATCCTTTAGCTCTGACAGAGCTCTTGATACAAGGAATATCAGTTTGTAAGAGCTAAAAAAGAGTTTTAGATGTACTTGTGCTTACACATGTATTGTTTGTAAATATTGGGAGCAAAACAGGCTTGTGCTTTGAGTTATGGTACATTGTCCGTAGAAGTCCTACTCTTCAAGAATATGACTTTAAGATGTAAAAAATAAAAAACAATTACATTTGAAGGACCCTAAAAAAGTTGCATAGTATACCTTTAAGTGCAATTTCTCACTTGTCTTAAGAAAAACAGAACTTGAAAACTGATGAATGAACCGACTTGTTAAGAGGGACGTTGTTTTTAACAGCGCAGTGTTCCAGATTTTGAGGATGACAGCATATGGAATGAGAGCATAGCTGTGGCCGGAGACACCCGGCTCCCACACAAAGGCCATTGTACCAGCTGGTGACAGTGCCAGGGAGACCTCGACAACAACAAACAAGCAAACACAATGTGGTCTTATTTGGTTTGGCACCTCGGAACAAAAAAGGGAATGTTTACGTTTCACTGGACACTTGTGAGTTAAGAGCCGTCCGATTCGCGTGATGCTGCGCTTGAGTGAGATGCTGCCACAAAGGCTTTTCATTCAAGTCCATCCTGTCATAGTCTGACAAATGATGCAGCGCTGCCAACAGCTCCCCATTTCACATGATACAGTGTTTTTCTCCATCACCCGTCTCTCTTCTAAAACATCTACTTTATAATTAAATCTATTCAAAGTCTTCCCTCTTTCTCATCTGCATCACCTGAAAACCTTTCCTTCCCACATTTCCTAAGACTCAACTTCAGAACGTAATCACTTTACCAGTATAAAACGTCTCTTTCCTGACCCCAAAACATCTCAAATTCCATCAAATCTGATATAGTCTATATACTTCTCCATGACTGAAAACCTTCTGACTCATCTTCGCTCCCAAACCATCTGTAGTTTTACTTCCCAGTACCATTCAACAAACTATTCCTTGTTTTCACCATTCCAATTAATTGCAGCCAAACATGTCTATTTATTATTCATTACACTGTAACCAAACTGCATCATTTTTGTTGCTTAAATAACACCCTAATGCCTAATCAACCTAAATCGACTGTCTCCTGCTGTAGTCTAAAAAAAAACCCATTATAAAACACGAGCACAGCATTTTAAATCAACACATTAAGTATGACTCCAGTACATAAATAATAGGACTATAAAGAATGACATTAAGAATATAAAACAAAGTGAGCAAATACAGGAAGGTAGAGTGACAGAGCATGTCCTGAGATGAGAAGGAAAAGAATACAGCGGACGGATCCATTCAACATGGAAATCAGTTGCCGTATTCCCAAAAAGCACTTCATCACGACTTAAACTCATAACTAAGCTTTAGCTTTAAGGCACCCTCGACCAAAGAGGAGTAAAGTAGCGTTAACACTTCATATTAATGTACACATTCAGCATTAACTATTTGATTATTAGCATGCATATTAGCTGTTATTAGTCATTATAAAGCACTTACTAATGCCATATTAATATCTGCATGATCATCATCATCATTGCGGGCAGTCATGATTTTGAGGGCGGTATTAGTCACATAGTCACACAGTGATGTCATAAATCCCACATGTTGTGCCCATCAGTGACATCAGTGATGTCATAAATCCCACAACTTGTTGCGCCCATGGCGCATCGTCTTCAGTCTCCACCCAAGAAATAGAGCACGCGCGCTACACACTGACATCATTAGTGATTTGGCGCAAATCATGACATCATCAGTGATGTCATGAATCCCACATGTGCCCATGGCGCATCGTCTCCAGAGTCTCCACCTAGTATTGCTAGTATCCTACAACTACTAGTTTTCCCTCAATAACCTCCTCATTACTGCTTATTGATAGTAAGGAAGTTGTTGGACATGAATTACAATCTTAATATCTGCTTTGCTCAGTATGGGCCTTATATGGTGGTAGTAGTGCCACTAAAGCATATTAAGATCTTAATATCTGCTTTGCTCAGTATGGGCCTTATAAGGTGGTAGTAGTACCAGTAAAGCATATTAAGATCGTCATTCATGAAGAACTTTGTTACTATTAATAAGCAGTACCGTAATTAGATGGTTATTGAGGGGGAACTCTTAGTTAAAGGCCTAATAGTTGTAGAATATGATCATGCAGAATAATAGATGCTTTATAATAACCAATAAACAGCCAATATGGTACTGCTAATGTGCATGCTAATAAGCAACTAGTTAATGCCGAATATGTGTACCTTAATAGAAAGTGTTACCAAAGTAGCTTTTAATGCTGAACCAATGAAAGCAGATTAGATGGCTTTAAATGAGTGACTGAAGACACACAGCAAACCTCTCCAGAACAGAAACAGATGGGATCTCATACACGGCCTCCCAAACAGTTCAATACGCGTGTGCTTATTTACTAAGTGCTAAACCCTAACCCACATTTCTCTTCTGCAAGCGGAGAAAGAGGAAGTGACACAAGCTAGAGTACGACGTGAGGAAATCCATTTTGAGTGAGCATGGGTGTGGCGTGCCAACCAGCGGGGTGAGTCACGCCTGAGCAGGTACAGTCTAAAGTTTCTATCCGGCTGTGGAGGGCTAAACAGGCCTGTCATGAACACCAGCATGACTTGTTGCCTCACTTAGTGTAATTAAAAAAACTTGATGTCCTAACTCTTTCAATCCTTTGTAAGGGGAATATAATGAGGTTTCAAGTTATCAAAGGAGTTTTATCTACAACTCTTACACAAGATTAAACCCTTAAGGGTTTTTCATGAGGGGAGAAAATTACATCTTTTTCCCCTGAGAATGCATGAAAGCTCTGGAAAGGCAGCATAGTAAAATGTATGCGATTCTGTTTGTGTAATTCTACCCTACCGCTGGGTTGTTTTGACAGAGGAAGCACAGCTTTCATCACGCAACAACAAGGACACGAAAGTACACTGTTGCAGCAGGGAGTCAGCGATAAGGGTTACCACATGCACAGTGGCTTTACCAGCTTTGAATGAAAAACAGTGGCCACAGAGGCAGGTGAGATGAAACGATATCATCTGTACTGTTGGTTTAAATTTGTGTTAGGATTTTGAAATCCCAACATTCAGGGAATGGGAAATACTGTATACAACACAAAGAAACTTGGTCAGATAGTTGAAAACACATACAAAAACAAACAAACAAGCAAACAAAAAACATTTGTTTTCCCATGATGCCACTGTCCAGCTGTCCTTAATTCGCTCTAACATGCAAATAAGGACGTTATTATACTTCCTCAGCAGCAGTGCTTCTCTAGACGCCACATATTTCTGTTGAAGCTAAACAGCAACAAAATACTAGCTGGGACCGATGGTGACGAAGATCCCTTTAAAAAATATATTTCTGGCCTTTAGGCAGAGTATGAAATTGAAATTTCTTGACAAAGCCATTTCAAATGCAGAAGAGAGCAGTATTGCATAGATTTCCCTTGAGATACTCCACACCGTTTACAATACGGGGGAGGGGGGAATTGAACACTCAACACGGTGTGGACTTAGACAGTACTTTGAAAATAAAACGTATTAAATAATTTAGGTTAACATTAACTGACACGTACAGATTCCACATGTGTTTGAACAGCGTGATGAATGGGAGTTAGATCTCAAACTTAGTGGTTATCTTTGGTTTGAGCGGTCACTCCCGCATTTGACCGAGGAGCGGGACACAAACAAGACCTAAGTGCTCTCAGGCGGCGGACTGCTGGTTTTCTGGACGCATAAAACAACTAAAAGCTGTGAGGAATGAGCTGGTTTTCCCCTTTTATTTTTTGCCCCTTTTTTAGAAGTCACCGTCCACAGCGGGCGTCTCCTCGTCGAAGCGGAACTTTTTTGCTTGAGAGAGGGGCGACTCCAGGAAGTTCTCCTTGTCTTCGGGGTCTTCGGGCGGGGCGCCCCACTTTGCGCCGCAGCTCCTCTCGCGGACGGGGCGGGGCGTGATGGGCTCCGGGCCCAGCTGCCAGAGCCAGGGGTGACTCATACAGTCTGCAGCGGTGGGCCTGTCCCTGCAGCCAGACAACAAGGTCAAACACTTCTCATCTAACCAGCCTGTAGGTCACAGCTGGGGTCCAATTCACTGGTAATCAAAGTGAAGTGAGACTACTTTCCAATGGTCAAAAAACAACATTCACTCCTTGTTATGTTATTTTCAAGTTCAAGTTAGCATTATGAACCTTTTTAAGAGAGGTTTGAGAAAGAAAAAGTTTGTCATTATCATAATATAGGAAAACAACTACAGTATTTATATTTTGGTTAAGAAGCAGAAATACTCAGTAAAACAGAACACCAGCTTTGATTTATCCCTGCATAGATTAACTATGTAACTGTAAAGTCATCATTTAACGGCAAAACAGGACAGGATGCAGCAGCAATCAGAATGAGGAAGACATAAGGTCCTTACACATCAAGAGCGATGCGAATATACGGCACGAAATTGCGATGCGAGTTTTGACCCACCTGTCAATCACAGCCACAGATGTGTACACCTCGGAAGCGAATTTCTGAAAAATCGACCGTGGTTCGAAAAAATAAACCGCAATAACGCTCAGCGAAACTTCGCCGTTGGTATGCATGGTTGCATTAACTGATATAGGTTCGGAAAATATTGACGTGCGAATTAATCGCACGAAAAAAACGCTCCCGATGTGTAAGGACCTATATCCTCGTCACTAAAGGAGGTGGTATACTATACTTGCATAAATGACTTTCAGCAGGTTGGTACGGAAGGACACTCGTGGGAAAACAGCACTGCAAGTCAAATTCTTTGCACATCCGCAGTCGCAACTATGTGACAGTCTGCAAACGGACTAAAATATCACGTGTTTGGTTGTGTTGGTCTCTTCATTCCAAATGATTTGCTTGTAGACTCCGCTTTCTGAGCTCTTTAGAGGAAATGTCAACCTTTATGACAGAGACCAACCAAATGGTTCCTAAATCCTCGTATTTCTTCTGTTAACTCGGTTGTATTTATCACCGGTATTTCCGTTTTCAGTTCTAAATAAATAAACCAACAACAGAATTTGTGGCGTGTTCGACCGTTTCTATTTGGGGCAAGTTCGAGGCACGTTGTTCCTATGCAGACAGCTTTTGCTCTCACTCACTCAGGCACTTTGACCAGCAGCTTGCGGATGAAGTCCACGGCCAGCTCAGACACCCTGGAGAAAGCCTCGCTGCTGTAGTCCACGTTGACCTGGGACACGTTCAGATATGTCTCCTGCTTGTCGTCCCCCACGAACGGAGACTCACCCGTCACCAGCATGTAGGCTATCACTCCCACACTCCTGAGGGCACATGCACACGACACACACTCAGAACACATGGAATACACACGGGACTCTCAAATAATTAATTGTGGGGTTTGCAAGGAGGGGCTCACCATAGGTCAGTAGCGGTTGTGATAGGCTCGTAATTCAGGATCTCTGGGGCTAAATTAAGTCATGGAAGAAAAAGTGAGTTATCTTTTAATATTGCCGGAACATTTGCCTTATCCTTTCATACGTGAATGTAGTTTCCATGTTGTGATCTGTTGTCTTTTAAGTTCTGTTGGCTGATTCAGTTGTGTCTTTGTTTGTCATCTCGATTTCTTTATTTTTTTCCGGATTTTTCACGGTTTTCTCCCAAATTGTACTTGGCCAATTCCCCCTGCTGTCCCGGTCGTTGCTCCACCCCCTCTACCAATCTGAGTTATAGACTAGCACATGCTTCCTCCGATACATGTGCAGTCACCAGCTGCTTCTTTTCACCTGACAATGAGGAGTTTCACCAGCAGGATGTAGTGATTGGGATGATACACGCTATTCCCCCCAGTTCTGCTCCCCCCGAACAGGTGCCCCAACCGACCAGAGGAGGCACTAGTGCAGCAACGGCTTCCCACCCATGGTGCAGACACGACCAATTGTATGGATGCCTGACCAAGCCAGAGGTAATACGGGGGCTCAAACCTGCAACCCTCGTGTTGGTAGGCAGGGAATCTACCACTGCACTACACAGATGCCCTGCTTTTCTTTTTCTTTAGGTAATTTGTTTTTATGAGCCACTTGCTTTCTAATCTCACCTGCACATATTTCTGTCTATGTCATTTGCCTTTTATGATTGTGTTTTTTTTTTGTCCCTGTGCTTGTATGTTTTATCACTGTACTAATGAATTAAGAAGGGATTGGGTAATTTTACAGGATATGGCTGGAAGAAACAAATGTTACACAAGACAGGGCAAGGCTAGCTCCTGGTTTTGTAATAGTGCGGGGTGTATTTCCTGGCGTGGATTAAACCAAATAATCCTTATGATTGATGTGAAAATTCTACCCACTTCTAACTTTGTGTGAACACCATCCCATGATGCATCTCTTCTGTGACGGCATTGCAGTCTTTGAGGATGACAATGTCCTTATCCACAAGTGGCTTGAAGAGCACAATGATGATGATGATCATAGCCATATGCCAAGGCCTTCTCCATAACCATAAACTACTGAACATCTATGGGAGATTCTGTGATGCCTGAAATGGCATTTTCCATCATCATCACATCGGAGGACGGAGGGCCTTTACTGACTTGCACTGACCTTGCTCTCTAACAGATGAATGAAGCAAAGCTGCTGTATTGGCCCTATCCTGATCCTGACTGATGAATCAAACATCACCTTACCCACGTATTCAGGTGTGCCAAGAATCTCACGCAGCTCTCCCACTGTGCCCAGCCGACGTGCCAGGCCAAAGTCTACAATCTTTATATCGCCTGGGGGAGACGGGCTAGTCAGGAGAATGTTCTGGGGCTGGAGAAGACACAAGAACAAAGAGGAAACACAGGGTGAACTGACAGGAACCACATGTTTCCATATCAGAGTGGGGCTGTGAATTAGGCCATATGAAATCAGTTTTATTTGTTTCCAAATCCGTTAAATTTTTCCCTTTTTTTTTTTTTTTTTTTTTTTATGACTTGGCTCTCTCAGACAGTCTCTTCCACATGTTTTTCAAAGTGACAACCAAGTTGTGAGGTGACGTGAGAGGGACCTTTATGCAAGACTGACACCCCTCTCAAAACATCTCCATCGAAAACAAAATTATTCCTCTAGCACTATTTGTACAATTATGAAATAGGTTAATACAATAATTACGCCTTTTTCTTTTTACAATTTCAGCCAAAATGGAAAAGTCTGCAATATTCCATGTTTTACAGTTGATAATTCCATTTTTATAACCAAATTCTGTGATTCCATCTGTGTTTTCTGCATTGTGAAAATCATATTAGGCTGGGAATCTACCAACAACCCAGCAGCCACTATGATGCCTGCAAGTTACTCTACATCTCTCTACCAGCCACGTTGACGGGTGCCAACCATCGTCTGGGCTTGATTTTCTCATCTACAAAGCTATTTATCATCCGGTAAAAATGTGGGCCTTGACATGGGACATGGGAATCCAGCAGCCAAAAGGAGTGGTGAGAGGAGGATGTTGCACATGTTGCACAGACGTGCTGTTGACAAGCCTTCCCCACTTTCTGTTATGGCTATGTATCTGGCTATGCACTTGTTTCTAGTGAGAGGGTAAATATGGCTCTGTTAACACCTACTGTGTTATCTCCTCCCTCGACACAGTTATGCTGTCAAACATCAAATGGCGGTTTTAATCATGCATTGTGCATTTACAAAGCCTATGTGAATTAGAGCTGCAACCATTAGTCGGTTAATCGGTAGACAGAAAATTAATCGCCAAATATTTTTATAATCAGTTAATCGTTGAGACTCATTTTTAAGGGGAAAAATTAAATTAAATTATCTCGTTCCAGCTTCTTAAATGTCAATATTTTCTGGCTTCTTTAGTCTTCTATGACAGTAAACTGATTATTTTTGGGTTGTGGGCTGTTGGTCAGGACAAATGAAGACATTGAGGATATCATCTTAGATTTTGGGGGAAAAGTGATTTAAAAAAATCACCATTTTGTGACATTTCATAGACCAAATGACTAAGTGATTAGTCGGAAAAATAATCGACAGAATAATTGATAATGAAAATAATTGTTAGTTGCGCCTGGTAATGCAGGTGAGCACGCAGTTTGTGGTGGCGGTGAGAAAAGTGAACATGTCAAAATGACATGTGTGTGTGTGGGTGTACAGGTGTGTGTGTGTGTGTGTGTGTGTGTGTGTGTGTGTGTGTGTAGACTAGACCTTGAGGTCCAGGTGCACCAGGCTGCACTGGTGGAGGTAGTGGACTCCCTCCAGGGTTTGTCTGATCAGACGGGTGATCTGGGCCTCTGGCAGCAGCTCGTCTGACACGCAGTGGTCAAAGATCTCTCCACCCGCCGCACTGGGGAAATACAAATACAAACACACACACACACACACACACACACACACACACACACACACACACACAAATATTGCTTATAAGTTATCTATACAAATGTCAAAGGGTAGAGATACACAACACCAGGCACATTTTGTGGCACTGTAAAATGGTAAGATATCCTTAATGAGGCAAAGTGACCATCAATTCCCGTCCCATCCAAAAAAGATGTGAGCCTTCACATTTTACGCAAACAAATTATCTATAGGACTTGATACTCATTATGAGAGGAATGCAAATGAATTCAGAAACAAAACAGATGCCTGGCAATCTACAGTATACAAATCCATACAAATACCCATGAGTCCTCCCGTCTGCTTCCTCAATGTGTGTCCTCACTCCTCCGTGACACATTTCACGTAATATCTTAATATCACAAGTTCTAATATCAAACGATTCTAAAAACACAAGGATGGATAAAGATCCTGGAAGATTACTTGCCAACTGAGGATGTACTGTATCAGATGACGACTTGGCCGACGAGAATAAAATGGGAAGCAATATGATTAACGGCAAGAACAACGCAACACACCCAAACCCCACTGGAGTATAGAAGCCGACTGAAACAGCTGGGGAAATTAACAGCTGTGTATCTTTAATGGTCGTGCAACATCCAATACACACTACAGCCTTGTGTTGAACTGTGAAGATGCTTTTACTGAGCCTACTGTACATCAAAAGCCTAGTAGATTGTACACATCATTTCCAATTCACAATAACAAGGAAACAAGACTATTTTATTCAGGGTCCCCACACATTTTTATGGACAACATTTCAAAACCTTTCCATGACTTTCCAAGAATCCATGGCATAATAGAATTTCCATGTAATGTGAGGTGGTCACTCTGAATCAATGTGAAAAAAGGGGGGAGCTACTAGGAATTTTAAGGCAATATTTAATAAGAAGTAATATATCTGTGTACAAGCAGTTACAAAACAGAATATATCTTCGATATAGTAGCTCCCCCCTTTTTTCACTTGTATACTATTGCCTTTTGAGCTGCTTTGGTCCACACTTTTTGTGATTTCCCACTCTGAATCAATACCAGGAATTATTACTACACTGGACAAATAGGACACAACTCTTTATATTGGATTTACTTCAACAGCTACAGAAAATCTATTTGCTGTTATGTCACAACAAAACTCCATGACTTTGCCAAAACTTTCGAGGATTTTACACTACCGTACTTCCATGACTTTTCCAGACCTGGAAAACTATATTTTGAAAATCCATGTATTTTCCAGGTTTTTCATGACCGTGGGAACCCATTTCGTAGAGGAGGTGATCCTGTATGATTAAGGCAACAATGTCGTTCCTTTGCCCCTAACACTGTCGTAAAACTGCACATTGTTTACAGTGTTTTATGACACGTCAGGTTTATCAAGTTTCTCATCTGGCATTGGTGTTTGCCAGGCTCAGGCTCAGGCTCAGGCTCAGGGAGGGACTAAGCCGTCTGTGAGTCTCAATGTAGCAGACAAAGAGGGTGGAAACCTTTCTGCTGAGGGCCAGCCGGCCTGCAAGTGCTGAGGGTGCGGTTGGAAAATCACAACAATTCACCTTCAGAGACAGTCATGTGGATTCCTTATTCCCAATCTATGTTTCACATCAACTCTCTGTTTTGACGATACAAAGCAAAGACGCTACTGATAATAAATGTATAAGGGGAAAAGGCTATGCGATTTCAGAATGGGGATTTCAGTTATATGCATGAAATAAGGTCTGTGGTTAACAAAAGTTTATGGGAGTGGAGATTTGTGTTCAGCAGGATAATCTTCATAAACGAGAACCACTTTTTTGAAGTGTAAATGCTTTTTTTACGCGATTTTCAGAAAACGCTTCAAAAGTCATAAAAGTGGTCTTAATTATTTGTGAAGATTATCCCGCTGGACACAAATTTCCACTCCCATAAGCCTGTGTTAACCACAGACATTATTTCATGCATTTAACCGAAATCCCCATTCTGTAATCCCTTGGCCTTTTTCCAAGTTTTGTTGGAGGGGAGGCCCACAGTCTCAAACTTTGAAAACCCCGGTTTCATTATTATCCATACTTTTAATTGATCTTTCTTTCTTTTTCATTTTATGAGTTGATGAGTCATATTGCCTGACAAACTGTATTTTTAGTGTTTTATGTGAAGCAAATTGAATTTGCTTTGCGTATGAAATGTGCTATAGACGGTTTTAACTTGACAATAAAAACATTCTAAATTGAACCCCCGCTCACTTCCTGTTGCAGTGTTTGCTATGGACATAAAAGAAAAAAAAACATTCAAGTGCAGGACTGACCATTCCGTGAAAACCGTCTATACAGCTGAGCAGCTAAAACAAAAGTAACGATGTCGAGTGAATATTTCTGCGGTTTGCCGAATGCTGAGAAAAAGGAAGTGCTGTGGGGTTGCGCTCTGGTGAAAACCGTCTATATAAACAAAGTTTCCCTTGCCTTGCATTCAACACAGTTAGATTGTGAGATAACTGTTTTTATAAGGCATCATATGGGACCATAATGTTCAATAGAGTCATGTACAACTGAACTCTATTGGACTAAACTGTAATTTAGTATACATGATGATTTTAGTCTTGAATAAATCCTGATAAATGGAACAGTAAGAATGACCTCTCTGGCGTTCCATTGTCAGAGTGAGTGGCGGTAGTGTAGTAGAGACTGGAGACGTGCAGAATGACCTCTCTGGTGTTACATTGTCAGAGTGAGTGGCGGTAGTGTAGTAGAGACTGGAGATGTGCGATTGTAACCAGAGGTGCCCTTGAACAAATAGTGCTTGTAGGAGCCAATTAGCGCTCTTCTATAAGTAAGACCAACCCCTTTGCGCTGATCAGGTGTTTCGCCCGGAAGAGCATACAGTTTTTGACCACACACACCCACGGTAGGCAGCTTGTTGCTGCAGTACCTAAATTACCTGTTTATTTGTTGTTTGTTTGCTACTGGAAATGCTGTGGAAACAAAGAGGATTACTAGAAAATAAATGTAACGAGTATCAAAGCAAGAAGTTGTCTGGACTTTGATTCAATCAAACAAGGTAACGTGTGCGTCAATCAGGTGAAGCCCTGGCATAGCACCTCAGTGGCTTAAAGCATTGGCTTAGCTTCTACAATCAAGTCAAAAACTTTGCTTTCGTGGAGTTTGGAGTTTGAAGAAGAGTTGGGAGTTTCTTCACGTTGTGATTGTTACGGCGAGGAGGATTCCGATCGGCTGGTTGCTGTGTGATTGGAGCACTTCGCCAGCTGCATCTCGTCTAATCAACGGCTGCCCGGGACGCAGAGACCGAGAGGTGTGCAGGCTGCGGCGGCGGTGGGAGAGCCCCGGACGGGAGCCAGTGTTTGGAGGTTGGAGCAGAGAGCGCGGAGTGTTGCCAGCTGCATTGCATCTGCTGATCGCCTGTCAGGACGCAACGCTGTTGGAGCTTCTGGCCGCTTTGATTCATGGAACAACATTCAGGATAATCGAGGTATGTGTAGCGCTACCACCATTTAGATGGCCATCTAGGTTTGTGTGCACACATTAACTGGCGTAATTCCATGGTTGCTGAAGGGGATGAACTTGAACAATAAACGTTGATCTTTTGCGAACTGTTGACTGTCGGACAATGTCGAATAACGGTAACGCGGAGCAGTCTGACAAGCGGTCAGGTGCGGGCGCGCATACAGCAGCCAAATCGGACAGTGGGGCTGGCTGTAAAGAGGAGGTATTGGGAAAACGAGTGAGCAAACTTTCCGTTAAAGCACTTGCTGAGAGATTGGACACATTGCAAAATAGTAGAAAAAATAAACTAAATAAGGCTGTCGATTTAAGAAGAGCAATACAAGGTTTAATTGATAATAATGAAATCTCAAAGGTAAAGGGTGCTTTTGATGGTTACATTAAATTGTGTGATGACATTGAGTGCATACATGATGCTTTGATGGCTTTACTGCCAAAGGAGGAACACGAACGACATGAAATATGGTATAAGGCCAAAATGATGTTCAATGATGAATTTGTTGTCACTGTCCGAGAGTGGATGAAAAGCAATGAAAATTATGTGTCTGAAAATGAAGGTGCTGGTAATATGAATCAAACTGCTGGTAATATGAATGAAGGTGCCGGTAATATGAATCAAAATGCTGGTAATCATGATGTTGTCACTGTCAATCAAAATGTTGGGATTTGTGATGGTATAAGTCCTGATGACAGTGTGTCCAGAGTGGGCAGAAAAGGTTCAAATAAAAGTTGCACCAGTATCCGGTCTACCACTTCTTCAGCACAAATTAAAGCAGCAGCAGAAAGAGCTGCAATTGTTGCTCGTATGGCAGCTTTAAAGGAGCTACAAGCATTGGAGGAAGAGGAACAAAAAATAAGGAGGAAAAAGCAACAACTGGAATTGGAAACCGAGCTAGCAGCATCTACTGCTAAGCTGTCAGTGTTGCATGCTTATGATGGACAGCATTCCTCTCATGCACCAACGGATGGCATGGACTCTTATTATAAAAAAGGGATAAAGGAGGCACCATGCATCACACTTGACCCTATGGCACAGCCATATGAGCCTGCAGTATGGAAACCAACACATTGCCACTCAATGCCACAGAGCAAACAACCAGCGATGGATGCTAGACTAAAGCAATGTTTCAGTGCAATAAACCAAGTTGTGGATGCACAGGACCAACAACATCAGCAAACATCACATGTTTTCCAAAGTGGTGCTACAATTGCTCGAGCAAATCAAAGTAGTGAACAATATGTAAATCAACAACAACAAAATGATCAAATTCCATCTGGAGATGTCATCACTATCATGAACAAACAAAATGAATTAACATCTGCACTTGTACACCAGCAGCGTCTACTCTCCTTGCCAACACGAGAGATTCCTATGTTTGAAGGAGATCCGTTTCAATACCAAGCCTTTATGAAATCATTTGAGCAAGGAGTGGAAAGCAAGGCCAGCGAAGCTGACTGTTTGTATTATTTGGAACAGTTCACCAAAGGACAGCCAAAGGAGTTGGTTCGTAGCTGCCAACATATGGCTCCTGAACGTGGCTACATTGTTGCTAAGGGACTCCTCCAAGAACACTTTGGAAATAAATATAAGATCGCCACTGCATATATTGAAAAGGCTTTGGCTTGGCCAACAATACGATCTGATGATGTTAAAGCCCTACAACCATACGCTTTGTTTTTGCGTGGTTGTACTAATGTCATGCAAGAACTCCATTATATGCAGGAATTGGATATGCCAACTAATATGAGAATGGTCATTTCCAAG
This sequence comes from Poromitra crassiceps, assembly GCF_964638095.1. Taxonomy (NCBI): domain Eukaryota; kingdom Metazoa; phylum Chordata; class Actinopteri; order Beryciformes; family Melamphaidae; genus Poromitra; species Poromitra crassiceps. Next base: position 27,124,520 of record NC_139627.1, on the reverse strand, counting down.
TTGCCATACAAGCTCAGGGAGCGATGGAGAGCAAAAGCCCATGATATTATGGAAATCTCTAAAGATCGAGCTCATTTCATGGACATTGTTGTTTTTCTTGAGAAACATGTGCGCGTACTCTCAGACCCGATCTTTGGTGACATTGAGGGCACGTCGCCACCAACAGCCAGTTTAAAGCCTTTCAACAAGTTTCATCTTCAGTCAAGCCACAGAGTGAGAGGAAGTAGCTTTGCCACTACAATAACATCAAGGGATTCTGAACATAAAACTACAACAAATGGCTCAAGGAGACAGGAGAGCTTATATTGTCAGTGCTGTTCACGTGCTCACCTTTTGGAGAAATGTCAACAATTTAAAGGCAAGAAGCACAGAGACAAGATTCGCCTTATAATGGAGAAAGGCATTTGTTTTGGATGCTTATGTACTGGCCACATAAGTCGGGACTGTAACAAGCGCTTGACCTGCGAAGTTTGTGAGCAACAACATCCTACTGTGCTTCATATTAAGAAGACGCATATGGAATCAGAACAAACAAATGAGGCACCAGGAGTGAAACAATCAACTCTCCCTCAGACATGTGGACGTACAGGGGATGGAAGAGATCGGTGTATTCTGTCTATTGTTCCAGTGCAGGTCAAGTCAGCCAAGGGACATGAGGTCATACAGACCTATGCATTTTTGGACCCTGGCAGTTCTGCTACATTCTGTTCAGAAGATCTTATGCAGAAGTTGAGCATTCCAGGAAAAAGAACTAATTTCCTTTTGACAACTATGGGGCAGGAAAAGGTTGTTCCAGCATACTCCTTATCTGGAATGGAGGTGTCTGGTCTTGAGGAAAATAACTTTTATCCGCTCCCAGAAATTCTCACACAGAAGAAGATGCCAGTTACTGCAGATAACATCGCTACTGCTGCAGACTTGAAAAGGTGGCCTTATTTGTCAAAGATTTGTATCCCCAGCATAAAGGCCAATGTTGACATGTTGATAGGAACCAACGCTCCCAGGTTATTGGAACCTTGGGAAATTGTTAACAGTCGTGGAGATGGCCCCTACGCTATAAGAACAGTGTTGGGATGGGTCATCAATGGTCCCTTAAATGGAAATGGGCGTGGCAGCAATCTTGACATTGAGCTTCCTTCTGTTGTGGTGAATAGAATTTCTGTATCCAACTTGGAGCTCATGCTGAACAATCAGTATAGCTACGACTTTAATGAAAAGCCCTCAGACGACAAGGAGATGTCTAGAGAAGACTGCAGATTCATGGAGATCATGAAACACTCAGCAACACTACAGGATCAGAGGTACTGGCTGAAGTTGCCGCTTAAGAAACCTGAAGTTCTCCTACCGAACAACTTTGCTGTGGCCAAGCAGAGGATACTTGGATTGAGGAGGAGGTTTGTGAAGAGCCCGCAGTTGCACAGGGACTATTCAAGCTATCTCAACGGAGTTATTGATAAAGGTTATGCGGAGCAAGTACCTCAGCAGCAGTTGCACGGTCAAAATGGGAAGGTGTGGTATATCCCACACCACAGCGTCTATCATCCCAGAAAAGGTTCGTTACGAGTGGTGTTTGATTGTGGGGCCACGTTTAAAGGAACATCGCTAAACAGCGAGCTACTGCAAGGTCCCAACCTCACCAGTTCATTGCTTGGAGTTCTTGTTCGATTCAGGCAGGAGCCTGTTGCGTTTATGGGGGACGTGCAGGCTATGTTCCATCAGGTGAAGGTTGTGGAGCAGGACAGAGATCTGCTTCGGTTTCTTTGGTGGCCAAAGGGAGACTTCAGCAGAGAGCTCCAGGAGTACAGAATGACAGTGCATTTGTTCGGGGCTGTTTCATCGCCCAGTTGCGCTAGTTATGCGCTGAGAAAAACTGCTGACGACAGCAAGTCTGATTTTTCTGCGGAGACTGTTCAAGCTGTAAAGCGACATTTTTATGTGGACGACTGTTTGATGAGCTTGGGCTCAGAAAGTGAAGCCATGCAAATGATAAACGACCTCAATGCTCTCTGTAAAAGAGGTGGATTCATTCTGGACAAATGGATCAGCAATAGTCGAGCAGTGTTGCAAACAATTGCAGAAGACCGATGGGCTAAGGATCTAAAGGAGCTCAATTTGGACAGAGATAAGCTTCCCATTGAGAGAGCTTTGGGTCTACTTTGGTGTGTCGAGTCAGACGTCTTCAAGTTCAAGATGGAAGTGAAACAGCAGTCTCTAACAAGACGCGGCATGTTGTCCACATCCAGCTCAGTGTACGATCCTTTGGGCATGTTGGCACCAGTCACTTTGTCTGCCAAGATGATGCAACAAGAGCTTTGCAGGAGAACCTGTGGCTGGGATGATGCCTTGCCACCAGATATTTCAAATCAATGGCAACAGTGGTTGGCAGACATCAAGTTGTTGGCATCATTCAAGGTGGACAGATGTATAAAGCCAAAGGACTTTGGTCAGCCCATGCACAGCCAACTGCATCACTTTGCCGACGCTAGCAAAGATGGCTACGGCACTGTAAGTTACATCAGGCTGAAGAACCACAGGGCCAATGTGCATGTTGCTTTCTTATTGGGAAAGGCCAGAGTTACACCGCTGAAATCTGTAACTATTCCACGCCTGGAACTAACAGCTGCTGTCCTGGCTGCCAGAGTCGATGTGATGCTGCAGTCGGAGCTTCAACTGCAGCTCGACAAGTCTGTGTTTTGGACAGACAGTACTTCAGTTTTGAAGTACATAAATAACGAGGACAAGAGATTCCACACATTTGTGGCGAATAGGATCACCACCATAAGAGAAGTTTCAAGCCCTTCACAATGGAGGCACGTTGGCTCCAAAGAAAACACCGCCGACGTTGCATCAAGAGGAATGAAGGTGCCTGACTTTTTAAAGAACCACAGTTGGCTGGAGGGTCCCAGGTTTCTTTGGAATTCTGAGGAAGATTGGCCAGCAAAGTATGGTGGGGACATCAAAGTGGACTCTGATGATCCAGAGGTTAAAAGGGATACCTCTGTGAATGTTGTCATTGTTGACAATCCACTCAATGCAACTGACCATCTCATGACATATTTCTCAGACTGGAAAAGGCTCAAAGTGTCAGTAGCCTGGTTTCTCAGACTGAAAACCATTCTGTTGGAGCGCAGTCAGAGAAAGCGTTTGAACGCCGCTGGAGAAGCACAAGCTGGTCAACTGGGAAGAGCAAATGCCACACCAAGGAGTAACATCTTGGCACCAAAAGATCTGTTGGAAGCAGAGTTGGCTATTGTTCGCTATTGTCAACAGCAAAGATTTCAGGACGAAATTTCCTCCCTGTCATCTAAAGCAGGAACAGTAAGCAGACAAAGTTCTATTTATAAGCTGGATCCGATTTGGGAAGACGGACTCCTAAGAGTTGGAGGAAGACTGAGCAAGGGAGCAATTCCTTTGGAGGTAAAACACCCACTCATTCTCTCAAAAGATCAGCATATTTCCATGCTTATTCTTAAGGATATTCACCAACTTTTAGGTCACAGTGGTCGAAACCATACACTGTCTGCACTGAGGAGGAAGTTCTGGATCACCAACGCTAACTCAGCTGTCAGGAAGATCATATCTAAATGCAGCTTTTGCAGACGCTATAATGGAAGAGCTATGGCGCAGAAGATGGCAGATCTTCCGAAGGAGAGAGTCATCCCGGATTTACCTCCATTTACCAATGTTGGTATGGACTATTTTGGACCTGTGGAAATAAGAAGAGGCAGAGCAACTTGCAAGCGTTATGGAGTGATATTTACCTGCTTGGCAAGTAGAGCAGTTCATTTGGAGGTGGCAAACTCACTGGAGACTGACTCCTGCATAAATGCTTTACGTCGGTTCATCAGCAGGAGAGGTCAAGTGGTCCACATCAAGTCAGACAATGGAACCAACTTTGTCGGAGCAGAGAGAGAACTGAGAGAGGCTCTTGCTGCATTAAATCATGAGCAGATTCAAGGAGCTCTTATGTCAGCTGGAGTGGAATGGAGTTTCAATCCCCCCGCAGGATCCCATCATGGCGGGGTTTGGGAGCGCCTCATACGCACAGTAAGGCGCGTCCTCAGTTCAGTCTTGCATCAGCAGATGTTGGATGACGATGGACTCAACACAGTTATGTGTGAAGTGGAATCTATTCTTAACGATCGTCCGATAACCAAGTCATCCGACGATCCGAATGATTTGGAACCTCTAACGCCAAATCATCTGCTTCTACTGAAAGGAAAACCAGCTCTGCCACCTGGTCTCTTTGAACCCGCTGACATGTATGTGAAACGTCGATGGAGACAAATTCAGTATATCTCTGATTTGTTTTGGAAGCGCTGGATCCGGGAATATCTGCCGCTGCTCCAAGAAAGACAGAAGTGGAATCAGAAGAAGAGGAGTTTAGTTGCTGGAGATGTTGTCGTCATCATGGATCCTTCAGCTCCACGTGGTTCCTGGCCTCTTGGCAGAGTGTTGGAGGTTTTCCCTGACAAAAGGGGCCTGGTGCGTTCTGTCAATCTACAAACCAAAAACAATGTTATTAAAAGACCTATAACGAAACTTTGTTTACTACAAGAGGTGTAGATCGAATTACATTGCATTTCATGTGGTGATGGTGCTGCATTTATGGTACTTGTGGGTTTCATATTTGGCTCCTCTGTGGTTTTGTATTGAATTGTTGTGTCTAGCCGCCACTAACAATTAGGGGGCGGTGTGTAGGAGCCAATTAGCGCTCTTCTATAAGTAAGACCAACCCCTTTGCGCTGATCAGGTGTTTCGCCCGGAAGAGCATACAGTTTTTGACCACACACACCCACGGTAGGCAGCTTGTTGCTGCAGTACCTAAATTACCTGTTTATTTGTTGTTTGTTTGCTACTGGAAATGCTGTGGAAACAAAGAGGATTACTAGAAAATAAATGTAACGAGTATCAAAGCAAGAAGTTGTCTGGACTTTGATTCAATCAAACAAGGTAACGTGTGCGTCAATCAGGTGAAGCCCTGGCATAGCACCTCAGTGGCTTAAAGCATTGGCTTAGCTTCTACAGTGCTAGTGAAGCTGCAAGAAGTTGGAGGTATAGCTGGCAGATCTGCAGAGTAAATGAGTGCAACTGTATGAAGATTATCTATCTATCTATCTATCTCCCCGAACCCCATGTTGAGAACCACTGGCCTAGAGGGAGACCGGTTAAAAAGATCGATACAATCTAAAAAAAAAAATATTTCATGAACATGGCAGACACTCAAGAGAACATGTTACTGGCTCTGTTGTGAACTCACTATTCCAGTATTAGGACGATGTCATGGTCCGTCTCGTAGGCGGCGTGCAGGTTGACCACGCGCGTGTTGTTGCGCGCCATCTCCAGGACAGCCATCTCATGAACCACTTCTGCCCGGCAGTCGCGACCCCGCCGCCTCTTCCGCAGGAACTTGGCAGCAAACACTTTCCCTGTGGCTTTTTCTACACAGCGCTTCACCACAGCAAACTTTCCCCTAAGAGAGAGAAAGAAAGAGAGATGGTTATACTTGTGCCCTGGAGGAAACAGACAAAGTGTGAGGTTTTTGAGTTAGGTCTAACAATTTTCAGGATGCTTCAATCCCGATTTAAAGTACTGAACTTGAGGTATTGGCTGAAATCAAGTATTAGGAATCAGATACATTTAGGGATGCACCGATTGCTAAATTCTGGGCTGATACCAATGTTTAAAATAACAATTTGGCCGATACCGATTAGGGATGCACCGATATGAAAATTTTGGCCGATGCCGATAACCGATATTAACATTGCTGTTATGGCCGATAACCGATATTTACCGATGTCGATATGATCCGTATAAAACCACATTTTTATGATCATCACATTTTGTACATACTGAAAAACACATGTTAACACTGAATTTGAAAAAGTTATGCACTTCTTTATTTGCAAAGCCTTTGGAAAAGCCCATAAATCATAGATTTACTGCATTATTTCATATCAATGTGAAGAATTTGGCTGATAATGATAACCGATATTAACATTGCAACATCTGACCGATACCGATATGACCGATATGTTAAAAAATGACTAACATCGGCCGATACCGATATGATTGCCGATATATCGTGCATCCCTAATACCGATATGTTTTATGCCTTTTTTGAAACAAAGAAATCCTCATTATAAAGAAATAACGGACCTGTGTTAAAGTCTTTGGAGCCATTCATCACACTATCTTTAAATGAGCACAAATTAAATCATACAGCAATGTAATTATGAGACAAACAAACAACAAATGATGTGACCCAACTCATTCGATATCGGCCACTGCAATCGGTGAACAGCATCTTTTTTTTGCCAATGGTCGATTGCAACAAGGCCAATATCGGCCGATACAGATATACGGCATCCTAGATACATTAATTTTATTGGACAATAAAGACTTAGACCATTAGTTTGGGGTCCTTGGGCAAAACTATTCCAGATTTAATTGATTTATTCTAGGGATCCACCGATATGAATATTTTGGCCGATACGATATTAACATTTCTGTTATGGCCGATAACATATCGATATGATCTGTATAAAAACAAGTTTCTTTCTATCATAATAAAATTTTGTACATACTGAAAAACACATGTAAACACTGTGAATTTTAAATAGTAATGTCTTTCTTTATTTACAAAACATTTGGAAAAGCCCATATTAATAGATTTACCCCACTGTTTCCTCTCAATAAGAAAATGTTGGCCAATACCGATAAGCAATATTGTTTTGGGGTGAGATTGATTGACAGCAAGGTCGCCTGTCCAGTGACCACGCAGCTCGCAGATCACGGAGCGGCGGCTCTGTGGGAAACCCCTGGTCTTGCATGAGCTGCGCGAGAACCAAGATGGCCGTGTGGCCAAAATGCCAAACTGGAGGGTGAGGCTTCTAAACAGGAGTCCACAAAGTAATGGGTGACGTCACAGCACTCACTACGTCCATATTTTCTTACAGTCTATGGTGCCACCTTGGAAACCCACTTTTTCTCTGCGCTGTTTTTTCAACATGGATACTAGAGACTGGAAAGATACAAGCTAGGCCGAACCTTTAGCAATGATCTCAGCCTCCTAATTCTTTGTGGCTGGTGAACCTGAGGAGCAACAATCCAGCTGACTGTACAGTGTATCTTGACCATCCACTCCTTACTTGGCGTTCGTGACACATTTTTATTCATTACATTCAGTAACTTTCCAAAACAAATAGCTAAGCTTATCTCCTCCACTGCGGCTGAACACAAAGGTGCCGTGGCTGGCAGGTAAGCAAACAAACCTTCATTACACATTAAACAAACGCTCGTGAGAGAGCCAGACCTACATTCCCCTCACTAGGCAATGCTAAACCTTTGGGCATTCAGCTGACATTTATCAGATGTGCTTGCTTACCCAGAGTGCCTTGCAACGACTGCAACGGTAGAATAGGTTTCAAATTCAAAATCACCATGTCTATATGCAACCAAGTGTAAGGAAGAGTCATGCCCTGACAACATCCTTGTGACTCTAACAGTCAGGTGAGAAAGAAGTGTCAGAGAAAGTAATAACAGAATAGTAATAGGGGCTTTCCCCCCTCCCGTTACAGTTAAAAGTCATTCTCCAGATAAATTGGCTTCTTATGTACACACAGGTACTTGCAGGTTTCAGAAAGCTAAATTCAATACAAAGTATTGAATTTGAACAGTAAATCAGCCTATTTCTGATAGTTAATAAAGGCTGTGAAACTGTAAATGGGCAGAATAGCAAAAAAGGCAACAGAAATTAGTTTTAAAGGGACATGAGGCCCAGTTGTGTTTAGCAAAGCATGTTGTACAACAAACCCTGTTGCATTAACCTAAGAGTGGACATGCAGCGCAAAGAAAAGTGTCATTACAAGCCATGGTGAAAAAGTAAGACCTCTGGATTTAAGACATTTTAAAACTTGTTGTAAAATGTTGTATATTTAGACAACTTATTTTAAGACCTTTCATGACTTGTCAAGGACTCACACAGATATGCACCATTTGGATCCTCTGAGGGTAGGTTATTTAAAACGTACACTACTGCAAAGTCAGATGCGAGCTGACAAATTTCTGGCACAGTCTTGCTTACTGCACTTGTCACATTCTTAAAAAATATTGCAGTTCAAAACTTCCTGTTTTGGCAGCTCACACACACAAACAGCTGATCGATGCTCAGAGAGCGAGGGGTTTTGTTATTTCCTCTTTCTCAGAAGCCGAAGTCAAGTCTGGTTTCCACATGCACTTGTTTCCTTCCTCCAGGTTTGAGAGCAGAATCGCGTGCGCGGGGGGGGGTTAGATTGATACGGTGTAGTACAGAAGGACAACAGATGATGGAACACACTCAAACACAAACACACATTACTTCAATCACACTTCAAACATGTTTGTTTAGTAAAGATGATGTTCATCCTCCAACATCAGTTCAGCAGCATGCGTTGGTGACAGTTCATTATTATAATTTTTTTCTTTTTTCTTTTATTCCATTTTCTCCCCAATTGTGCTTCGCCAATTATTCCCCCTGCTGCCCCGGTCGCTGCTCCACCCTCTGCCAAACTGGGGAGAGCCGAAACTAGCACCATGCTTCCTCGGAGACATGAGCAGTAGCAAGCCGCTTCTTTTCACCTGACAGCCAGAGCCTCACTGGTAGGACGTAGCACGTGGGAGGATCACGCTATTCCAACCAGTTCCCTTCCCTCTGAACAGGCGCCCCAACCGACCAGAGGAGGCGCTAGTGCAGCGACCAGGACAAATACCCTGGAAACCGGCTTCCCTCCCGCAGACATGAGCCAATTGTGCCTGTATGGAGCCCGACCAAGCCAGAGGTAACGCGAGGATGTGAACCTGTGCCGCTTGCGTTGGTAGGCAGGGATTTTACCGCTACACTACCCGGACGTGGTGACACTTGATTATTAAGGTCTTGTCAACACCGTCTTCAAGAAAGCTTACATCCAGATCAGAGTTACTGTAGTTCGCATTAGTGCATTTACTTACTTTATCTTTGTTATAGACTATGAGCACATATACAAATTTATAACACTACTACTACTACTACTACTAATACTGTAACAGGTTCGATAAAGGAAAGAAATGTTATTCTTTGCCAATAAGCAGATTCAGTACTCCTTTAAAAGTTCATAGCTGGTAACGTTAGTGTATTACATCCATCCATCTTCAACTGTTTATCTGGGGTCGGGTCATGGAGGTAGCAGTTCCAGCAGGGGACCCCAAACCTCCCTTTCCCTGGCCACATTAGCCAGCTCTGACTGGGGGATGCCGAGGCGTTCCCAGGCCAGCGTGGAGATATAATCTCTCCACCTAGCCCTAACCGAGCAGCAGGTCTACTCAGAGTCCCTCACGGTCACGGATGACTGAGCTTCTCATCTTATCCCTAAGAGAGATGCCAGCCAACCTCCTGTCCTGAGAAAACCCATTTCAGCCGCTTGTATGTATCCACAATCTAGTTATTTCGGTCATGATGACCCATCCTTCATGACCATAGGTGAGGGTAGGAACGAAGATTGACGGGTAGATCGAGAGCTTTGCCTTCTGGCTCAGTTCTTTTCGTCACAATGGTGCGCTAAAGCAATGCAATTGTCACTCACTTGAGAACAAAACCCCAAGATACTTGAACTCCTTCACTTTGGGTAAGGACTCATTACCTACCTGGAATAGACTGGAGTGTATGACAGTTCTTCAATTTTCTTCCTACATTGGAGCACAGGCTCCTATAAGATTTAGTCCTTAGAAATGCAATCTGTGATGGCTGTTACAGTGCTTCTCACAGATTTACACGACTGCCTATTCTGTATGGGATCTAATAGAGGGGACTGTGAATCCACACTATGAACAAAATAACCATCCAGTTTCATAAGACTTTTAATGCCAATTTTGCCACTGAAGTAGAAAAAGAACGAAAACAGCAGTAGACCATTATGAGAATAGCTCACCATGACGCCACAACATTAGGATTTAAGACATAAAATCAGGCCTCGTGTGTCGACAATATATGACTCAAGACCTTGTCAGCACTGCAGACAGACATCTCACAGTTTGCAGGGAATCCCAGGGATCCCCTGGTAGTAGCCCCCGTAACATGTTTAGCAAGCATGAAGATTAAACTGTAACGTTAGCTGACTCACCTGCCCAGCTCGCCGGTGATGTCATACACACTCTCCATGGGCTCCGTGCTGATCGGGGTTTGAATTTCCCCGAGTAGCCCCGCACTGAGCCCGCTGCGGCTGTCCAACCGCCTCCGGGACATCCTCCTTCCTTCAGTCCTGCGGCCAGCTATCCAGCTAGATAACGCGTTATAATACTTGAAGAGAGATGACAGTTATGACTAGCTAAGCCAGTAAGGTAAACATAGCCGGGTTTACGTTGAGTTACATGGTAATGTTTGCTAGCATGCTATCGTTGTCGTTGTCGTTAGCTCGACTGTCGCTAAGTAGGTTAGCTCGATGGTCAATGCCGCTCGATCAAAGTTGTGTTTAACCGATGTCTTCAGCACAGATACGGTAAAGGTAGCTACTTTACAAACTATGTCTACGCGATTCCAGTGAGCAAACCAACCAAACCGTTACGGACGTTCCTTGGATAGCTTTAGTAACTTTTAACTAGAGTTTCGGTCGTTTCCCATCCTCCGTTTGACACTTTGCCGACACGTCACGGTATGGCGCATGCGCAGAACTGCGCACTGTAGTCAGACGAGGGGAGAGAGAAACATGCCAAAGTGCGTGTGCCACTGTTAACCTCGCGTCACCAGGCTCTTCTCGGCGAGAAAGATAGCCACTGTAGCTAGCAGATTGGTAGGCTGTAGATAACCTAGGGGTAGGTAGGTTCTTCCATAATAGTTTTTCGTGAAGCCATTAACAGTGTGCACATTTCAGACAAACTGTTTTTCCCCCTCATTTGACCACCATGAAACTTCCCCATTTGATAGCAACAAATGTTTTTTTTTGTATAACAAGTTTTCTGAAATTGTATGTTTAATTATTAAATATGCAAATAACGTTTCAAAAAGGATTTTAATCCGCACAGCAGCAGTAGGCTAAAGAACAGATGCGTTTCAGCCTGTGGCGCCGCTTTCCTCAGTGTGCACTGAGGAAGAGGGGTCCAGCTCAGAGAAGGACAGATGTCTTGGATATCTCTTTTTATCACTCCATGAATAAAAAAATACTGTCAACAGTCATTTATATTATACTATATCATCATCAGTATAAAATGGGAGCATGTCATAAATCCCACTGTGACATCATCAGTCTCATAAATCCCACTGTGACATCATCAGTGATGTCATAAATCCCTCATAAATCCCACTGTGACATCATCAGTGATGTCATAAATCCCTCATAAATCTCACTGATGAAATCCCACTGTGACATCATCAGTGATGTCATAAATCCCACTGTGACATCATCAGTGATGTCATAAATCCGACATCATCAGTGATGGTGGTCTCATTGGCCACACAGCAGCTGAGCTGCGGGCAAGGCCGCACAGCGGCCGATCTGGCGCTGCAGGACGGGCAAGGCTGGCAGCAGCCACGCGAGATCCCTAGTATATATACTGTGTGTGTATATATATATATATACATATATATATAGGAATCGAGCGCGCGAGAGTATATATACTGTATATATATGTATGTATGTATGTATGTATGTATATATATATATATATATATATATATATATATATATAAAATGATATATATATATAAACAAAGCTATGAAGGATATGAACAAACCCCTCTGTAAAAAAAAACTATAAAACTATCAAATATAGTTGGGAATTGAACTGGAAACTTTGGTGTATCTAAATGCTACTGAAATTTCTGAGATTTCTGGCTCAGCGTATGAGAAAGTGAAAATGTCCTCTTTACCCTATTCCCCTCACCTGGGATTTCTCACCTTAAAACCTGCTCGACACACTTCCAAAGCTTCTATAAATTCAGTTATTTGCACATCCATGGGGACCAAAGCTGGTGTAAAAGATAAACAAGCATCATGTATCATTGATCAAAATTTGCCATTTGTTCTCTTTTATTACAATCATTGGGGTGAAATGGAGACATACGTACAGGAGCTTTGCATAGAGTGGAGTTCTGAAATTGGAGCACAGTCCTGTCAGAAATGGATTGGGCAAGGGATGTGGTGCACTTTGCCCTCATTTGGACGAGGAGCAAGCAATCAATTTGAGTCTTTTGCAGCAGAGAAGCCTCAGTATGGAAAATGTCTTATTCGCCGAATGGTTTATATCCTAATGTGAAGGATTGCTGCCCATGCCACAAAATTGCCCCTCAAGCAGAGATGAGGTGATGTAAGGATGTGGCAGGAGCCAGAGGGTGTGTTTGTTAGACTGAAATTGAGAACAGGCCTAAATGGTTGACTATGCAAGCCCCAAACCTTTGGTACATTCGGTGCAAAATATATATACACACAACAGGACAGACATACATGTACAATTATATACAAAGATAGAGACGAACAGGACCGCAAACATGGTAGCCTACACGTACAGGTGCTCTCACTTTCGCAAAATCAAAACAGCCCTATTGATTCTGTGTCTCCATGAACAATGAACCATGACCTCCAACCTATTACTAAGATAGGCAGACACACATGTGTGAAAGTAACAATAACACTGTTTTTGGAGCATGCTGCCGAGACACTTTCCCTTACACTGTCATAGAGAGAACACATTTCCCATTTCCCAGAGCCAAATCCTAGTGACACAATGCTCAAAATACGCATGCAGTTCTCTTTCGTGTCAAGGGTATGTCTCCCCACTACATTTTCAATACTCGAATGGATCAGTCGGAGGGACATGAGGAGTGATGATTGGTTGGGTTTTGGGTTGGGTTTAGGCATGGGGAGTTAGGTTGGTTGGGGTTAGGGTCAGAGGTGGGGTTTGGTCCCTCCGGCCGATCCATTCTAGCATCAACCATTGTCCCTGATCAGGGGCAGCTGACATGGATTACTCATTAAGACACATCACATCACCTGTGGTGAGGCCACACCCTGATTAGCACAAGGCTATATAAGTAGCCTACCACGCATGCGTGGCCTCTTTAATTGGTTAACATTGATTGGAACCGTTTCGGAGCGGCTCTTAGCTGGAGATAAGAGCTGCTCTGAAACGGTAACCGTTCTCTTTTGTGTCAAGACTATCTCTCCCCACTACAAACCCCCCCTGATCAGAGACAATCCCCCATACCTACATTGAAAATGTAGTGGGGAGAGAGAGTTTCTTCACTCAGAGAACCTGGGTTACACCAACCATTACTCCCTACACGTTGTTCCCATGAAGTTAACCCTCGATGACGGTGCAGGTAAGCATAAGGCCGCACGCCTCAAGTGAGCGCCACAACCAAAGTGACACAACTTACCCAGCTCCCTCGCCCCTTCTCTGAATGGATAGCAATATCCTCATGCAAAAAAGCTATTAAGGACAGATTGTGTTGCACTATTTCAGCATGCAATATCGAGCTATAACACAACGCCATCTAGGGGTTTCTGGCTCGGTGCAGCTCACAGAGCCAACCGACAAGATCCCGCATGCAGTATTGGGCCGGGGCTGGGATACGAAGGCGGCCTCCACAACGCTTCACCTGTAGGGCTCTCTAGCACTATTCCAGCCCCTGTGGTCTAGCTCCAATAGGACTCTGTACAGTAGTTGTAATCTTGCATGCACCCCATAGAAAATGAGTGTGTGTGTGTGTGTGTGTGTGTGTGTGTGTGTTTGTATTTGTTGGAAACTGTGTGAGACGGGGGTGATGGTCCTTTGGGTTAGGGTTATGCACAAAAAAGTCTGAGAAGTGTTTGATCAGATGCTTTCGAGACAATACTATAGCCAGGCATGTACATGTATGCCCAGGCATGGACATGTATGCCCAGGCATGTACATGTATGCCCAGGCATGGACATGTATGTCCAGGCATGGACATGTATGTCCAGGCATGTACATGTATGCCCAGGCATGGACATATATGCCCAGGCATGGATATGTATGCCCAGACATGGACATGTATGCCCAGGCATGGACATGTATGCCCAGGCATGGACATGTATGTCCAGGCATGGACATGTATGTGCAGGCATGGATATGTATGCCCAGAAGGACTTATGTACTAATATACAATATTCATACATTCCTAAGGGCCAGTGTTTGTTCTTGACAACATCATCACAACTGGTCAGGTAATTCAGTAAGGTAAAAAATCACTGTCCCTCTTGCCTTAAATGTACTATGGTAATGATAATATCACATCGTGCTGCCACCTTGTGTTCATGTCTTGGATCTGTTTGGGGAATTTAAACAGTGGCTCCAAAAGTTTGGCCATCTGTCGTTCTTTTTTTCAGGGATGCACTGATATGTTTTTCTAGGCCAACATTCAATATTTTCCCACCCATACTGGCCAATACCAATATGCATTTTTGTAAGAATATAATTACAAATGCAGGTGTAAAACGGGTTAAGCTTTTCAAACATTAGTTTTATTCAGTTCCTAATTTGACAGTTTTATTAAGTGACACGCAAAAAATGCCAATTCCAAAATAACATATCGGCAATGAAAATAATATCAATCCGATACTGATATTGCTTTTTAAAGCTGATATCGACCCAGTCCGATGATATATCGGTGCATCTCTTTTTATTTTTATCTTTGTGACACACAGAGCCAGTCAAATTTGTGCAACCGAATTATCAAAAAAGCTCAGATGAAATTTCCCTTTGTGGTCAAGACAGCCCAAGATGCATTAATAAAACCCCACCGGTGCGTATTTGGGTGACACCAGCTAAAAAGGCCTAACCCGGTGTAGCTCTCAAGTCGAGCACCTCCGCACCTCCACTCTCCTCCAGCAGCTGGCAGACTTGCAACACATTCTCATTCCTAGGGCGTCAAATAACGCTTTGTCGCACACCTTGTGCGTGGGATGTTGATGTGCACGGTACCCTTGTGCATCAGTATGAGACACACACGACACGCACACACCTGTTTGGGGTTAGGCAAAGGTCAAGTGATGCCTTGGGGTTGGGGTGAGGCACAGGGGGTGAGGGGGGTTGGGCTTAGGCACTGGTAGCCAATTGGTTGCCGGTGCCCCTCAGCGGCACCAGCGCTTTCCCCTGGAGCACCCCACCATAGCTCATTTCTCAGAATTCCAAGAAATGCTGTATTTGACGCCATTGGAGGAAGAACAGGTTGAGACTTGATTTCCTTCTCCCTGCTTCCTGGCTGAGGAGCTCCGTGTTTCCTCTTTGGCCCCCCAAAGGCCGGGAGGTTCATACTACATTCAGTCTGACTTTGATACATTCATCACTTTCACTGGATGGGAGGCGATTACATCAGTGAGAGGGACCTAGTGTGTCGTGTGTGTGTGTGTGTGTGTGTGTGTGTGTGTGAGAGAGAGCGAGAGAGAGAGAGAGAGAGAGAAAGTGCATCTATTCATATGATAAATGTGTGCAACAGGCTGAAAGACAGCAAGGGAAGTGTGTCAGTAAATGTATTTGTATATCGAAGTCTGTTACAGTGTGACAAAGTGCATGTAAAGGATGCAGGGAAACTGTGATGAGGATGATGTGGTGTGTGTGTGTGTGTGTGTGTGTGTGTGTGCGTGTGTGTGTGTGTGTGTGTGTGTGTGTGTGTGTGTGTGTGTGGTGTCGGTTTTCCTTGTAGATTACAGTTAGGCTATGGGAAGATAGGGCTACTTTCTCGGATGTGTCCTTGCCTCGGACGCCCCGGTTGGAGCTCTGACGTCACAACATTGAAGATAACAGTCCTGACCAGAACCTGCTGTCATTAATGGGTCAACGACATTGTCCATAAATGTGTCATTGATGATTTGTAACTCGTAATTTGTAAGAATTGAAATAGTGAAAACAAGTGTATTTCAGTCTTAGAACAATGAGTGAGAGTGTGTGTGTGTGTGTGTGTGTGTGTGTGTGTGTGTGTGTGTGTGTGTGTGTGTGTGTGTGTGTGCGCGTGTGTGTGTGTGCATACATACCAGTGTTTCCCCTACCCACTGTCATACGGAAAAATCCATCCAATTCAAATTCTAACATTTGCGAAGTCTTTCCACGCTGGGGATGGGGGGAGAGAAATGGGGGGAAACACTGGTGCGCATCATCAAACAAAACAAAGTGTTGTATGTTTTAATGTTTTATGTGTGCGGGTGTATTATAGTTTCTAACACTGCAGCCGCAGAGTAGAAATGACACAGTTGAGAGGTCCAGAGAGGGGAGGGGACTCTAGGAAGAGGCTTAGGGGGGGTTTTGAGCAGCTGTCTCTGGGTGAGGTGCAGGTTGGAAAATCCAGTAACCAAGGCCATTAACCGAAGAGATAAAGCACACGTGTGGCTCGATGAACAAAGTGTACAGTGAAAACAAGGGAGAGAAAGAGTACAGTTCTTAAAACCTTTTTTCCCCTCCCCAATTCCCCACCATTCTTCCTCCGTCGATGTCCATGACAGAGAAGCGTGGAATCAGAGGGAAGCCTGTGTGTTTGTGTGATGGAAAGCCAGTCGCACCCGCAGACGTAAAAACCCGCAGAGTTCTCCACAAAGGTTAGGTGCTTTTTTTGCCGTATTGTTTTGTGTCTTGGAGTCTCTCTCCTCGGTGAAAACGATGGATTTCTCTCTCCAGATTCCTCTCTCCAGCATTGCTCCCAGGTTCTGGCTGTGTTCGGGTCACTCCAGACCGAAGGTGCTCGTTTCCTCCACTGCGGTGACCAGCTTCTCGTACAGCATGGAGAACGAGGGGTATGGAGGGAGGTCCAGACGGTTAAAGCAAGTATGAGCCCTGCCAACACACACGCACACACATTTGAATGATTTATTTATGTCCAGATAAATACTATTATCAGATTAATATACAGTAAACCAATATGACTTATCGGTGAAAAGCCAGTGTTGGCTGATAATATTGACTCAACAATATTACTACTAGTACTTCTACTACTACAACTTGTACTAATAATACACCAGTTTCTTAGTTTTCAATTTTTACTTGCATTATTTTAATGTATTTGTTTTAATTGTTGTTTTAATTGTTTCTATGTACTGTCCTGTTAGTCTTGTTTGGTATTGTAATGTGACATTGTGGGTCGTTATGTTGAGCTTTTACGGAGTGTCTGTCTTGTGCTGTCTTGCAATGTTGTATGGTTTTAGCTTCATACTGCTTTGTTTACTTTTTAGTATGAACCCTTGACCCTAGTTCTTTTACCATCATGCTCAGGGACTACAGATGAAAATTAGCTCTCTTGCTAACTCTGGTACATTTACATGGATGTGCAAACTGACATGTTGATTAATGTACACTGTCCCTGGTAAATAAATGCTTAAATAAATAAATAAAATAGTTAACTAAAAGGAGAGTTTAAAAGTGCTTCACAAAGGCATAAAAATTAGGAAATGTAAAACAAAAAAAGGGGGGGGGGGAACCTGGGGAAATACATTCAAAAGAAAAATGTTATACAGTATATTAAAAAAAAAAACATCCAAGTCATAAAACTGTCTTTAAAAATGATAGAAAATAACTGAATTAGCTAGCCTAAGTTCCCCAAGGCTACAGTCCAGAGACCTCGATCGCAAAAGTGAAAGCACCTTTACTCTTGACTGAGTCAAAACTGTGTGAGTCAGAAAGTCCCTGCTCAATGTGTATTATCAGGCTCACGACTCATTCACGGCAGGTCAGCCAACCTGTCAGGCACAACAGGGATCGTACCTGGGTAAGGAGGTGGTCGTACCTGGGTAAGGAGGTGATCGTACCTGGGTAAGGAGGTGATCGTACCTGGGTAAGGAGGTGATTTTCCCCCACTTCTCCACACAGAACCTGCGGAGGCCATTGCTGCCCCGCAGGGAAGCAAAACCCTCATAGGGAATACTGGAGGTTCCTGTTACAAACTGGAGACAGGGAGGCAAACACAACCATCAAAAGCTCATTAAAACTAATAAAAAAGGGTATGCTTGGGTTTGTACTTGTACTTCTAATGCTACACTACTAGAAGTATACATTAGTCAACTTAAAAGTGGTCCAATTTAGTCACAAGAACACCACCAGCATGACTGAAACATATTCTAAACCTAACAGTTTTGCTTTACAGATTCAACTCAGTATCAGCATAATCTGTCTCACAGTGATGCAGTGAACTCTAATCTTGCTTCTGTAGTGCGGGGGGAGGGGGCAGTATAGTTAATTCACCTTGTGTAGCCCCGCCCACATGACCCAGTTGTGTTACGACTTCCTGTTCAAAACGCCGGCTGTTTTACCTGCTCAAACCCAGTCTGACTCACTGGAAGCTGTCGGAGTGAGAACGGGCTGCAATTTCACATTGAGTGGTTTTTGCAAATCGCACCCTGAATAGGAGTATCAGTGTTGTCAGGGTGCAGTGCAGCTCGCAGCCACATGGTGGCAGACTGGCCTCATGTGATCGTACCTGCAGCAGCCTCAGCCTCTGCTCATTGTTGAACCTCTCCACCGCTGCCCAGAACCAGCGAATCACTATGTGGTTGTCATGGTATCCTGTGAGGGAGAAAGGTGATGCGCATGAGTCAAGACGAATAACGACGAATTACTCCCTTACTCCCTCAGTCAGTCCCCTCTCCTCTGCTCTCCCCCACAACATTTTTTTCTTGTTTTTCTTTAATGACCCCTGCTCCTGTTGAATGTTTAGGCCGCTGTGTCTCAGTCGATTCCTCGATTAAAAGATCCTCCCAGTGAGTCATGGCCGATTGTCTATTTCTGTTCACTCCACAGCTGGCAGCGCTTCAGCTGTATTGACCGCAGACTCCTAAAAGGCTTTTAACTTGATCCTTTATAAACAGCATGGACACTGACGCTTACATCCTTGTGCTGTACACTTCCTATTTTGTATTAAAATAACTAAGGAGCAATAATGTCCTAACACATTTGCTATTAAAGTAATGATATGTTAAATCTAATAAGGTTGGTAAATGGGTATTGAAAGTACTCATCATATTGAAGAAACACAATAGTTGTAATTATCATATCTCAATCTCAGCAACGAGCGTGCGAGATTGACCTACATCAATGGTTCTCAACTCGGGACCCGCCGGTCGCAAGATGATATTTCAACTGTACAAATGTATTAGCATGTGTATTTTTTCTGATTTTGCTCTGACATACTAAATACTTTTCAGCTCCTCAGCCTAATAATCTAGTAGTATAATAATCAAATGAAGCTATTCATCACCCTGCATAATTATGGTGCCTGTGTGTAAATTGTGTGAAACTGTGTAAATGTGAAGCATAGCGTTGCTGAAAATAACATGTGCTCCGTTGACTTTGTCTGGATAAATAAATGTTTAAATCTGTTTTCTCGCCTGCCTCTCAGTGAGCCACAAATACAAATATTTGATCTTTCCTCTTCACTCTCATCTCTTATGACCCCTCCAGCTTGCCCTACCTCCTCTGTACTCTGTGTTGTTCCTCCAGTCTGCCAGGTCGATCTCCGCAGTGCCGGCAATCACCAGCTCCAGCTCCCTGGCATCAAAGACTGACACCAGCCGCACATCCACCACCTGACAAACACGCACGCGGACACACACACACACACACACACACACACACACACACACACACACACACACGCACACACACACAAGGATGAGATCATTGATGTACATTAAGGTACGTCTATTCCATGTATCATAATCCGCCCACTGACATCAATAAGTTAGAGAAATCTCAGCACAAAGAGACAGATACAGCTACAGTACTTCCTTGTCGCACAGATACACAGAGAAGTGGAAAAACAAAGATGGCCATGGGGTAAACACTCTTTAGGTGCGATCACACCTGCATTTGGTTTTCTAAGGTCTGAACCAGAGTGGGAATGTTTCCTTGTATTGCATTTGTGTAAGTTAGGTTCACACTAATCTCTGCTGTCAACAAACTACAGAAGGGTTACAAGTATTATATATTATTTGTTACACTCTCATTATTTCTATTAATTAAAGAAACAATTTTACATGCTACATACCTTTTTCACTTATTATTATTGTTGTTGTTACTTAAATTAAGTATTAACCCAAATGTTATATCACTGTCATAGCCCATTTTGTTTCAAGCAAATCAATATTTCCTCAAATTTTATATTATTTTCTGCATGCTTTTAATTTTCTCCACCAGTTCTTTCCACTTATCCAGACCAGCACTTCATTTTAACATCCAAAAGTGTTATAAATAAAAACGTTGTCATCGTAAGGGTCTGACCTGTGAACGGACCTGAGACTGGCTCGATTGGCCCCTCGCCCCTCCTGCCTCCCTCCCTCCATTCTCACAACAGAGATGAGTAAGACAGCATATTATAGCAGAAATCGAACAGAGACGTCCACTGAGGAGCTAATATATCACCGGCCAATTCACTGTCATAATAATTCTGCTTTGTCATTTGCATTTTCAGCTGGGGTACGAGGCTTTTTAGCCTCCGTAGCTGAAATGTCTCTGGATCCCGGTTGCCTGCTCGCAGCACCGTCCATCCTCCATCACTGGAAGGAGGGTGGAGTGTGAGTTTCTTTTGTTACAGAAAGACAGAGATCTCAGCACTTGATGATGTCATCGTTGAGTCACTGGTATTGATCAACCCCACTAGTATTATGGTTATTTTATATTATG
The DNA here is from genome assembly GCF_964638095.1 of Poromitra crassiceps. Taxonomy (NCBI): domain Eukaryota; kingdom Metazoa; phylum Chordata; class Actinopteri; order Beryciformes; family Melamphaidae; genus Poromitra; species Poromitra crassiceps. The sequence continues at coordinate 27,103,889 of NC_139627.1, read as the reverse complement.
AGGGAGTAAAATCTTATCCATAGCCTGTTTAAGAGAGACTCACAGCATGGCTCATATCTATGAGCAGGGATGTTGTGTTATACCTCATAGAAACCTCGGACCAGGCTCTCCGTCTGCTGGGCCACGCCCCTCTCAATACGCCACTTCACCATGCGCTCGATGTACTCCTTCTTGTTCTTCTCTGACACCGGGATTCCCGCTCCACCCACCTTCAGCTCTCTCTCTGTTATCTGCAGAATCACAGGAAGGCAGTGATGGAAAGAGTACTACTTAAAGTCAAGTTGAAATGGCATTTCCAGAGTATTAACTTCCTTATCGTGACCAGTGTTGGGGGTAACTCATTACAAAAGTAACGTATTACATGTAATATATTACTTTTAGCAGTAACGCAGTAATATAACTTATTACTTATAGGATTTCAGTAATATTATACCAGTTGCTTTGTCAAGTAACACAAGTTACAAATTGAGTTACATTTTTGTATTTTTTTTATCAAACCACATATTTAAACAATCATTTCCTAATCAAACTGTCTGTTTTTATGCAAATAACCACTACAGATGACAATAACAAAGGAAAAGAATAACATTTAGAATCTTGGATTGTTTACACTGACTTCAAGGTGGTTGAAATTATTTTTCGGGATGGTTCCGCGGCGGTGATCTCATTCTGCTACTGCTGTTATTACAGTGAAAGTAATGCAAAAGTAGTGTAAATAAGTAACGAGTTACTCTACACAGACAGTAATATTGTAAAGTAACTTATTATTTTCAAATGAAAGTAACTAGTAATATGTAATATATTACATTTTGAAAGTAACTTGCCCAACACTGATCGTGACATATTTCAGAGTGAAACTTGAGTGTAGGCGGGACCAGAGAGTGGGGGGGATTTGATTGGACAACAGGCCGCTAGAGAGGCGGGGCATAACATTTGGGGAGTTTGATTGGACCATTGAAAAGTGTGTCAGAAGAAACCAAAACAAATATGGAGTCTGACAGCGATGAGTTGGATGCTAGCCTCGCTAACGTTAGCCTCCGTTTAGTTGTGGAGGACTAACGTTACTCCCCTCTCTTCATCTCCCCCTTTTAACGGAGCAGGCAGGCGTACCCCTCGAGCTACCAGGGGTGGAGGAAAACGAGAGAGAGGATGACTATTTCGTCCTGGGAGTGATAGCTAGTTAACGTTAGCTCTGTGTGAGTGCCACACCGCACAGTTGCCAGAGAATGACAGTTGGAGATTGATTGACAGCTGCTGGATGTCATGATATTATTGGTTGAAATTTGGTAGTACAGACTAAATTCCTTTAATTGGAAAATTTGGAAATGACCAAATAAATTGCCAGATTACTCTTCTTGGCTAAATGACTGTTCACAATTTGTCAGTTTTACGATGGTTCCATTTCTGATTCCTATGGAGAACTTAGAACATTTCTAATGTGTAATTGATGTGCAGTGAAGTACAATACATTAGTAAAAACATACTCACGTCAAAGTAAAATGACTGACTTTACTCAAAATACTCAAAAAGTACAAACACACACACAAAAAAACTAAATGACAGTAACATGAGTAAATACAATTATGGTAGTTACTTCCACCCATGGCAGCGACACAAATGCTTTCAATTGTCAACCAATTTTTGTCTTTATCAGGCTTTAGCCACAAGAGAAAAGTGTAATTTAACAGCTGAAAAAGTCAATCAGTCAATCAGTCGCACATGTACCTGTCCAAACACCTCCTCATTGACAGTGAAGGTGAGGTCCAGCATGTCTTCGATGTCATTGTCCCTCATCCACTGCAGGCTCTGGTGGAACTCCTCGTCCAGGAACTCCAGATCACTCAGGTCACATGGGCTGCATGGGGGGAAAGATCACAGAAACGTCACAATGAGTTAATGGCTCACAAAATTGGGGAGGACTCGAACATGTTCTACACGTGACTCAATTGGGAAGACAACACAAAGTCATGTTATATGCTGACAATATAATTTTGTTTTTAACCAATCCTGATGCCGCACTGAAAGGATTACTGAACCTGATTGATAATGTTAGTAGTTTATTCCGGTTACAAAATGAATAACCATAATAACATTGATAATCCACCCTTTCAGGTCAAACCCAGGATTAAATACTTAGGTATCATGATAGACAGCAACCTTAATCATTTGTACGAACTCAATTACCTAGCAATCCCGATTGATTTCTTTTTAAAGACTTGTCGAGATGGATTACCCTCCGTTTAATGTGTTACAGTATGGGCAGCGTAAATCTTATCAAACAATTCAATCAATTTTATATTTATATAGCGCCAAATCATAAGAGTTATCTCAAGGCGCTTTACAATAGAGCAGGTAGAAACCAGGCTCTTTATTTTAGACCCAACAATTTAAACAATTCTCACATGCACTGGCGATTATACTGCAAGGTCACGTGGCAATTGAAACAATTACCTTATCAAAAGACTGTGAGATGAACTGAGGTTTGAGGTCCATTCCAGTCTAACTGAACTTTCTCTCAGATGTGATCATGCTGTTCACAAACTGTGGCCTGCGAATGAACTTTAAAGCTAGCTTAAGTTCAAGTTAAATATAACGCATGGCATGACAATATTGAACAACAATAATGGCAAGAGAGAAAACCACTTGTACTGCAGAAAGTAGGGAAATTTATTCAAGCTTAACATTGCAAAAAAAAACTTAGAGAGCTGTGGAACATTTGCTAGCTGAGGAAGAGAACTGACTTGAAACACGCTGCCAAGTGTGTATTTGTGTTCTATAGCTTTCTAACTTGGTTTTTGGCAATGTTAAGCTTCAATTCATGCTCCTACTTTCTGCATTACAACTGGTTTCCCTCCTCCCGTTATTATTTTTTTAATAATAGTTTGGTGAATTTGGGAGCCCTTCGTTGTTCTTCGGCCTCTTTAATTTTTATGATTACGTAGAGTCAAACGAAAGTAAGGCGTGGCAAAACATCCAATGACGCTCACTCACCTATGTTTGAAAAAAGAAGAAGAGGATGATAATTGACGATAGTGCCTAAAACCTTGGCAGTTCAGCATGCTGCATATGTGGAGATATTATTGTCTTCTGTATTAAACAGCATCTAGATATTAGTTAAAGAAGTGGCACTGAGAGTGTCAAACCCACTCAGATCCCACTCAAATATATAAATGTTTTCTCTGTTTTGGCCAAGTCCAGCAACATCCGCAAAAAGGTAAAAAAAAAAGACGAAAAGAAAAAAACGTTTTCATTTCATGGGCTCTCAAAAACATTTGATGTTTTTGACCCCTTTAACATTTGATGTTTTTGACCCCTTTAACAACCCTTGTTCGAATCATTGCAAACCACCGGTGCTTAGATGCATTTAGACACTTGGCAGGGTTTTAGGTCGTCTGGACAAAGCTATTAATATGAGCCTCGCCCCTGCAGATAGGAAAGCCAGCCAGCTGCTGGCTGAGAGGCCCTGACTGAGAGGCCTTTTAGAGTGAGTGAGGGCCACCTGACTGGAAACACTGGAGCCCAGCAGGCAGTTTGGAAAGGAGAGAAAGAAGCAGGCTGAGACACTTACATCCGCAGAAGGCCCTTGTAGAACGGACGGGTGAAGAAGGCATCCAGCAGGTACTGATGGACAAGAGCCAGCCCCAGGATCCGCCCACTGAAGCGAAACCTAGAAACCACACAGCAGACATAGGTGAATAAGGGCAGCCGCACAGTACTTGAGCAAAGATAGGATCAACTGTTGCCCTCATAGATTCAGTCCTCACGGTACTTATCAGCAGGTGTGTTAAGTCCCAAAAATAGAAACTGATGAGATAAGGAGAGCACAAATCTCTTGAATAGTATTTTCAAATTATTCTTCAGATAAAGTGTTTGATGTAATTTTTTGTACCAGATGGGTGCGGTTTACTGCACTTAGTAAGGTCAGGTTGGTCATCACTGCAATCTGTGGTTGCTAGAAGTCACTGGCTCTTTCTCAATATGCCTTCTTGTGTCCTCCATCACGTGTTTCTTGTAACATATAACAGCTGAAGTACTTCCAAAAGAAAACAATACTGAGGACGGATGACTGATGAAGATGGCTAAAGTTTACCTACCAACTGAGGAGGCATTGGCGACGGAGGGTAGTTAGAGACAAAAACGAATGAGAAGCCCAGAGATTCACTGCATCGTGCCCAAACAGCACTGAAGACTATAGTACAGAAGCTGGTTGAATCAGCTGGGGAAGAGCAGCAGTGCATATTAACTGATTGTGTAATGTCAAGCCCATCTCAAGCTGTACAGATGCTTCTCTGTGCTCGCTTTCTTCAGTATTGACTTCAATGTTATATCCCCCTCTAGTTTTGTCTTTGACAAATCCCATCCATCTGGAACTCTAGGAACGCAAATGCACATGCACAGAAATGTTGAGAACTATGTGACTGATGGACAATGGTATGGTGCAAAATCTGTAATCTTTCCTCATCCGGCCTATAAGATTATCATTTTGCTATTTGTTTCTCCATCAATCTATCCAGCCATCCACTCAGTGTCAAAGCCATTGAGGAGCAAGATTGACTGGTGACGAGCCGCAGATCGCTGAGCCAAATGTCCACACTGCACCCCACAAATTACACTTCTATTTTGGGATCAGCACATAGCAGTCGAAGCCGAACCGGCAAAAATAAGAAAGAGTGGGAACGTCCTCGTAGTCAGCACAGTAGTGGAAACTGGGGCTGGGCTTTTAACAAACATAAAATACACATACTGAAGACAAATGCACACACAGACAGACAGACAGACAGACAGACAGACAGACAGACAGACAGACAGACAGACAGACAGATAGATAGATAGATAGATAGATAGATAGATAGATAGATAGATAGATAGATAGATAGATAGATAGATAGATAGATACTGTAGATAGATGCAGCCTCACCACTCATGGTGGTTGTCTACAAAGGCAGACATGGGACTGATCTGGACAGTGTACGTATCGTTGGCTGAATACTCAAACAGGCCGTAGTACGGGTTGAACAGCTCTCTAGACACCAGGAAGAAAAACTCTCTGGACGGCCCACTGTAGTCCAGCCTGCAACGCACAGATTGTAAGATGTAATGTAATATATGTATATAATAATAATATATATATAATAATATATGTAACACAGATGTAATATACTGTACATATAAATATCAAATTACACGCTCCTGTCCCTCAGGCTGCAACTCCTGTATCATCAAGCAATGTGTAGCATTCTTAAATATCAAATATGATTCAAAACTAATCCGGCTGACATCTTTTTTCTTTCTTTCTTTCTTTCTTTCTTTCTTTCTTTCTTTCTTTCTTTCTTTCTTTCTTTCTTTCTTTCTTTCTTTTGTTCAGCAATTAAAGATCACATCTGCTTCTTGCCGTTTGCTCTGTGAAAGAAGTCAGTTGGATTATTTTTAGTGTGTGGTGAACATACCATTTATGGACATTTGTTCACTCCTGCAGTCCCCGGCATCTTAAAAGGAACACACAGCTGTGCACAGGACCCATACCCAGTGTTGATCATATCATTGTCAAAGTCATTGTGATACTGTACATTTGTATCATTACCATAAACAAATCAATCCATGGTGGAGATGATTGGTAGCCACTCTCTTTGTGCCGTAAAGCCATACAGTAGATTTCCCACAAAACCCGACCTGGCAGCACACACTATGAAATGCAGTGTAGATGCTAGTAGGCTGCCAATCTTCTTTGCTTACAGTAATTATACTAATGTCTCAAATTTGAACGTGATAATGAATTATTGATGTTAAAATGAAACCCTGTGTGACCCATAACCCCCTGCTGCCCTAGTGTAGCTGCTCAGTATTCAACAGACAAGACTGACTGATAATATTATATTGATATTGTGATATAAGACCAGATATCTTCTTAGATTTTGGATATCGTAATATCGTAGCCTAATGGGGTGTATTTTAATGTAAAAGCCGCCTGTAGACAGGTGTTGAAAATTAGCGTTCCGCTATAAACACTTAACACTGTGTATCTGGTTGTTGTGCATACAGTACATGTATGTTACATCTCCAATGCTCTGTGATGTCCATATGAAATAAACTTAACCTAACCTAATATGGTATGCCATGTTGTCTTTTCCTGACTTTAAAGGCTGCATAGAGCTGACATATTTTTTACGTGACATATTTAGCCCCGGAAGTGAGTTTCGCATTTATTTTCTCCATAGACGTTTCGAAAAATCCTTATATAACGAGTTTAAAGGCTGGAACCAAACCAACCCATGACCTACTGAATCGT